>NC_069500.1:492760375-493065375 GCF_027579735.1 Bombina bombina | reverse complement strand
AGAAATTCACAGGTATATCTTGTACATTAGATGTTAAAAGAATAGCAACAGGCAATGCATTATTACTGATGGACACAAACCCCAGCTGAAGATATAATCTCCATAACATTAAAATAAATGTACTTAGCCTTGGCACAACTGATATCAGTCAGCAGGACTCCAACAGTTGAGAGTGTCTTAAGTAAATGAAACATACTTACCAAAAGACACCCATCCACATATAGCAGATAGCCAAACCAGTACTTAAACGGTTATCAGTAGAGGTAATGGAATGAGAGTATATCATCGATCTGAAAAGGGAGGTAGGAGATGAATCTCTACGACCAATAACAGAGAACCTATGAAATAGATCCCTGTTAGGAAGACCAGTGCATTCAATAGGTCCCTCTGACATTCACTGTACTCTGAGAGGAATCGGGCTTCAAAAAAGCTGAGAAGCGCATATCAACGTAGAAATCTTAGCACAAACTTACTTCACCACCTCCATAGGAGGCAAAGTTTGTAAAACTGAATTGTGGGTGTGGTGAGGGGTGTATTTATAGGCATTTTGAGGTTTGGGAAACTTTGCCCCTCCTGGTAGGATTGTATATCCCATACATTACTAGCTCATGGACTCTTGCCAATTACATGAAAGAAAGGGATACCTGATCTCTCCCATTCCTCTGTAGCCCTATCTGGTACAGGAAATACCTCCACCATGGAGGGCACGTCAAAATACTTGTTTAGTTTACTAGACTTCTTAGGATTGACTACAACAGTAGCGTCGGAGTCGACCAGGGTAGCTAAAACCTCCTTAAGTAACAAACGGAGGTGTTCAAGCTTAAACCTGAAAGAAACAACTTCAGTATCAGTTAAAAGGTATAACACTGTCCGAGTCAGATTTAACCCTCAGATGCTACTGAAGTACCCTCCTCTTCAGGTTTCTGGGAAGAAACATTCGTAATAGCCACTACTGTGTCAGCAACCTTATTCACAGATTGATTACATTTCCTCTTGCGCTTTCCCTGCAGCATGGGAAAAGCAGAAAACGCATCAGATACCGCTGATGACATAAGGGAAGCGATGTGTTCAAGGTAACTAACTCCAGGTGGAGTAATAGAGGAAGCGCAGGGCACTGGCTGTATGGACGCTAAATTTTGGGACGCTTGAGGAGAAAGCCTTGAACATTGTCAGAAGACTCCTGAACAGTGTCCGCTTTAGACAATGTTGGCTCAGGAAAATGTCTATCCCTGTAATGTAAAGTTCTCTCAATACATGAGGAACAGAAAGGGATTGGTGGTTCTACAATAGCATCAAAACAAACATGTAACATCTTGCAGAGTTTCTTGTTCCATCCTTATTCACCAATAAACAGACAACTGATGTTTAATTCAGAAAAAAGCCCCCAAAAACATAAAAACTTGTTACTGTTCTTTTAATTTTTAAACGAACAAAATAGCTGCTTTATGTTTCTGCTATTAAAATTACACCTTAGCCCCCAAAATAACTTCCAGACAACTCTACACCTCAGCTTAGCGTTGCTGAGGTGCTTACCTGCCTGCTAACAAAGTAAATACTTTGTAACTGATCCAGGCTCAACTCTATGAACACTGCGGTCCGTAACCGCAACACTGCTGAATCTATGACGCAACTGAATTTCCCTCCGGAGACACAGGAAGTGACAAAACAGGGCCAGAAAAAAGGCACGCAATAGGAACTGCCGCTGTATCTAACTTCGCCCATCGTGGGAGTAACCTGAAACCTCCCGATCGGCTAAATCAATTATCACACCCGTAGGGAGTGAAGTATAAAAAACAAATACACCACCAAGAGCCAGATTCTCCTCGTCCCCAGTGCCGGCTCTGCTGCCCTTATGCAATATTCCCCTGTCATAGATGAATGTAAAAGTGCTATACTTTTTCTCTGCATGTCCCAGAAAAACAAAGTTAGCACTTACCTTAATACTTCTGCCAGGTAGCATGGCAGCTCACTAGGTTTGGGAGGCCAGTTCCCTCACATGGACCTGTGGGTAGAAACAAAGACTGAGCAATCTTACTCAGGCTTGCATGGTTAGGGCAGCATAAATACATGGGAGGCGCAGTGAGAATTATGTCCCACAAGTTCCCATTGCTTTAAAGCCACCACTGCTCTACTGAAGAGACTGATATTGACTACGGCTACACCCTAGAGCAATGCAGTACAATCTTGCACTGCTTAAAAAAATAATAAAATCTTGCTTGAAAAATCTTTTACTAACACCTAACTTTACCACTTCCTTGCTCTAACGTAGGCAAAGAAAATGAATGGGGTTGGAGGGAAGGGAGGTGATATTTAACAGCTTTGCTGTGGTGGTCTTTGCCGCCTCCTGCTGGGCAGGAGTGATAGTCCCAATAGTAATGAGATGATCCGTGGACTCATTGTGTCATTAGAAAAAAAAATAGCTTTCTTTCCTATGGCATGGAGAGTCCACGACTTCATTCCAATTACTAGTGGGAACCAGTACCCAAGCTAAAGGACACAGAATGAAAAGGGAGGAAGACCTAAACAAAATAGCACCACCGCTTGAACATTTCTCCCAAAAGAAGCCTCAGCTGAGGCAAAAAAGTATCAAATTTGTAGAATTTGTAGAATTTGGAAAGAGAGACAGAGTTGCAGAAGTGGTCTTCTGACCCTTACATATGCCAGAGAAAACAACAAAAGATTACCTAAAATCCTTAGTTGCTTGAAGGTAACATTTTAGTGCACGCACGACAGCCAAGTTATGCAAAAGACGTTCCTTATGGGAAGGAGGATTGGGACAAAAAGGAGGAACAACAATTTCCTGATTGATATTTCGATCCAACACAACCTTAGGGAGAAAACCAACTTAGTACAAAGGACCACCTTATCCGCATGAAAAATAAGGGAAGGGGATTCTCACTGCAGAGCCGAAAGTTCAGATACTCTGCGAGCAGAAGAAATAACGAGAACAAAACCTTCCAAGATAATTTTATATCAACAGAATGCATCGGCTCAAACGGAGCCTGTTGCAACACTTTAAGAACAAGGAGGAGCAACTGGTTTAAACACAGGCCTAATTCTAACCAGGGTTAGTGCAAAATAGACAGTGCAGAAATCTGACCCTTCAGAGTACTGACTGACAAACTTTTCTCCAGGCCATCCTGAAGAAAAGATAAAATGCGAGGAATCCTCAACCCAGCTCCCTGAAAAACCCTTAGATTTGCACCAATAAGAGTATTTACGACATACCTTATGGTAAATCTTGCGAGTAACAGGTTTATGAGCCTGAAGCATGGTATTAAAGGGGCAGTAAACCTAGTGCAGAATTATATAACATTATCTTAGCCAAACTTTATTCAACACAATATTTCCGGTGAAATTTGATTAAAAAAAAAGTTTTTTTCAGACCGTTGCTCTTGCTCTACTGAGCGGGTCTGGTTTTTCTCTTGAGCGCATCTGGGCAGCCGTCTAGTCACAGCCCGCCTCAGAAAACCCCTGTCTAGTCAAAACTAGGCGTTCAATCTCCAAGCAGTCCGCTTCAGAGAATACATATTTGGATGGAGGAAACAGGTATGCCAGAGAGAAGACCCAAGGAACCGCTAGAGCGTCTATCAGAGCGACATGAGGATCTTTTGACCTTGAACCGTACTTTGGGAGCTTGGCGTTTTGACGAGACGCCATCAGATCCAACTCTGGAACCCCCACTTGAGGGTTATCTTTGAGAACACCTCAGGATGGAGAGCACAGTCCATGTGATGAAGTCTGTCTGCTCAGAAAATCTGCCTCCCAGTTGTCCACCCCTGGAATGTGGATAGCAGACAATCATGGGCTGCCGCCCAATGCAGAATGCGAGCCACCTTTATAGCCAAGGAACTCAGAGTTCCTCCCTGGTGGTTGATATAAGCCATTGAGGTGATGTTGTCCGACTAGAATCTGATAAACCGGACTAAAGATAATTGAGGCCAAGCTGTCAAGGCATTAAAGAATGTTCTCAACTCCAAGATGTTTATGGGAAGAGAAGGCTCCTCCCAAGTCCACAGGCCCTGAGCTTTTAGTGAACCCCAAACTGCTCCACAGCAAAACAGGCTGGAGTTCGTAGTCACAATCACCCAGGAAGGTCTCAGGAAGCATGTGCCCCGAGACAGATGTTGCTGTGAAACCCACCACGAGAGAGAGTCTCTAGTTGGGGGATCCAGATTTATCCTATGTGAGATCTGAATGGTCTCTGTTCCATTGACTGAGCATGCATATTTGCAGAGGTCTAAGATGGAACCAAGCAAAAAGAAATATGTCCATGGAAGCAACAATCAGACAAATCCCCTCCATACATTGAGTCACAGATGGACGAAAAGTAGACTATAGAGAAAGGCATGAATGAAGAAGTTTGGATTTTCTGACATCCGTCAGGAGAATCTTCATGGACAGGGAATCTATGATTGTCCCTAAGAAACACAGCCTTGTAGCTGGAACAAGGGAACTCTTTTCCGGATTCACTTTCCATCCGTGGGCACGTAGAAAAGATAACATCTCTGTATGAGATTTTGCTAGTTTAAAAGATGACACTTGAACCAAGATGTCGTTCAGGTAAAGCGCCACTGCAATTCCCTGGGATCTGACCACTGCCAAAAGAGCCCCCAGAACCTTTATAAATATTCTGGGAGCTGTAGCAAGACCAAACGGAAGTGCAACAAACTGGAAATGCTTGTTTAGAAAGGCAAACCTTAGAAACTGGTGATGATCCCTGTGAATGGGAACATGTAGATACGCATCCTTCAAGGTCTATGGTCATCATGAACTGACCTTCCTGAACCAATGGAACCAATAGTTTCCATCTTGAAGGACGGAACCCTGAGGACGTTGTTGAGGCACTTTAGGTCTAGAATGGGACGGAAAGTTCCCTCCTTTTTGGGAACCACAAAGATTTTATTTTCCCCCAAATTTTTTTTATTGAGGTTTTCAAAACATAGAAAAAGTAATATAGCTTTAGAAACATTAAAATTCCGAAGAGATGTTACTTTTATGCAGATAAGGAATTTCACATCCATCAACATATAAATTAACATATTTAGCTTAGTAGTATACACAATAAAGCTAGAGACCTCTGAAATATAGTGAAAACAACTAATAGGGTGTAATATGCAGAATAGATTCAACAACAATACAAAGCGTAACAGTCTATAATAATCTTGAGCGAGTGAAACCATTTTTTTTATAGTTTATATTACATTGGGGTAATTACTATTCAGGTCTCTTATGGACCAGGTGAGTCTTAACAGTTATTTTAATTGGTAGTTACATAGGTGGTCGCTTTTGGACCTATTTATAGTTGGGTGGGGTATTGGGGGTACAGCGGCAAGAGACGCTGAAATAAATGGGAATTAGGGGGGCTAAATATAATTGAGTATAGACCACCATGTGGCTATACGTGAGCGAGATGACAATTATGGCTAGATGGCAGGATCCAAACCAAAAATGAAAATAGGTGGATGAGGGTGTTCAAAGTATTTTCATTAGGTTCTCAATTCAATATTACAGTGCTAGTTGCTATGGCTTATATTTATAAAATTATATTTACACTTACAATATAAGAGAGAACACTTTGGGTTAAATGAGAATTTAGACCTGGTAATTAGATGGGATGGAAATATAGAGGTGTCCTATAAAGGGTTTAGGTAGCTATCAGCTTAAATATAGCTTTCTTCTAAAGATGCAATTTTCAATACAATGGGGGGCTAAGTATAATTGAGTAAAGATCGCCATGTGGTTATACGTGAATAAGATGACATTTTATATATGGCTAGATGGCAAGATGGCAAGATCCAAACCAAAAATGAAAATAGGTGGATGAGGGTGTTCAAAATATTTTCATTAGGTTCTCAATTCAATATTACAATGCTAGTTGCTGTGACTTATATTTTTAACATTTTATCTACAGTCAAAATATAACATATAACAGAGAACACTTTGGGTTAAATGAGGATTTAGACCTGGTAGTTATATGGGATAGAAATAGAGAGGTGTCCTATAAAAGATTTAGGAAACTGGAGGGCGGAGCGAACGGCCGACTAAGATGGCCGCACTGTACTGAGGCTCCGTGTACAGACTGGGTGCCTTTGACACTAAAAGCGGCACAAAATGCTTTATTTGGTGAGAACACAGCGGAGAATCTAGTCGGAACCCCCAGCCGACATTACAACGTGACCCTTCAAACAGCCGAGTAAAACACTGAATCCCGGCACAACCAGAAGGAACTGCGGCCTAACACAGAGAGCATGACACTTGCCGCGTGGGACGTAAGCTGAACTACTGTGCATGCCTGCGGATGATTCCGAGCTGAACTCACAAGCTTCTAGTTCCCTAGACGGGGTCACTATCGGCAACAGGCAGCAGACTCACAGTCTCCCAAGGAGACAGCTACGACACACCGCTGATATACGGAGACTACCGGTGGCGGTAACGTATGTAAAGTATGCAACGTATATAAAGTATATGGAGATAAGTAATGCCACTCTGTTTACTTGAACACATGGGCCCACTGTGAAACAAAGAACACCACATTGCCTTACTGGTAGAGACATTTTATCAAGCTAGAGGAGTTGTTAGACCCGCATAGCAGAAACTTTTTCTGGGCTAACTGAAAGTGACTGATTGAAGTGAAATGGCACAATAGATATACTGGGACAATGTTAACACACTACTAAAGCTTCATAAGGAGATATACTTGATACCGACACCGAACGAAACATCTTGTGAAACACTACAGTGTCTGGAATCTGCTAGCTTTAAGCCACGCAATAAGCAAGAAACACCTCTTCTCACAAAATCTCTACCTAACTTACAGAACGGTTCTAAAACAGATTCTTGCAGTCTTCTAGGCCTTATTAGAGTTGGTCACGTATCTATCTATACCCTGTACCCCTACTCCTTTTCCTGTCACACGTCGTGGTGACGGGTCATACCCAACTCTCCTTCTCCGTGATCACCCTGTGAGGGTAAATTCCCCGGGGGGTACAGAGGTCTCTGGCCGCTTAGTGAGGACTTTTCCAAAACAACAGCAAGACAATATGTCAGAGAGGAAAAACACCAGGCAGGATAAGGCTCTTAAACCTCCGCAGGTCACTCAGGGAGCGGTACATGAGTTCTTTAAACAAATGGATCAGACAGTACAAAAAACAACAGTGAACGCACCACAAGCTCCCACCAATAGCGACCACATTGACACCTTGGTTGCCCCTATCTGCTTACCACCCACAGAGCAAGAACTAGAGAATGACCCCCCTATTACTTACAAGGCTATAGTGGCCCTGATCGAGCAAGTAAAGTCGTGCAACAGAGACGAATGCGCTGACTTGAAAAAGGAAATGAATGACCTTGGCCACAGAGTCGACTCATTAGAGGAGCACGAATATGTGATGGTGCAAAAAATAGCAAAAATTGCAGCAAATCAAACACATCAATCCCAACACATAAATGAATTAGAAGACAAAATTGACGATTTGGAAAATCGTTCAAGAAGAGGTAATTTGCGCTTTAGGGGGGTCCCAGAGTCAGTTCTAAACAACGAACTCCAGGATTATCTGCAGGCCCTGTTTGCAGAAATACTGGGAGAGGAGACCTCAGAAGATTCCATTATTCCACTTGATCGAGCACATCGTGCTCTCCGTCCGAAACCCCCAGATGACTCCCCGCCTAGAGACATTGTAGTACATTTTCAGAACTACAGACAAAAGGAAGAGCTCTACAACATAACCAGAAAACGACAAGCTATAAGTTTCCAGGGCCACAAAATCCAGGTTTACCAAGACCTATCGGTGAGAACATTACAAAAACGAAGAGACTTTCAGTTTCTAACATCCCATTTAAGATCACTACGTATCCCCTACAGATGGGGTTTCCCCACGTCAGTAATATCAATGAAAAATGGCAAGAAGATAGAGTGTACCTCTATATCAGAAATAAACAGATTCTGCAAAATGATGAACATTCCACAGCCCCCTACTGCAGACTCCCAATCACAAAAAGAGAACCAGAAAATCCAGGGTAGCCCTAAATCACAAAGGCGTCCAAACCCTGACCTGCTAAATAAACAGAACAAAAGAAGACAACTACTACAGACGGAGGTTGACACAATGGACACAGACTCAATTGGATAAGTACTTTTGATTACCCATTTGTGCCCCTAGTCATGCTGCTCATATAACATAAAAGGCTGAACTGCCCAATAAGAGACTTTTATGTATATATAGTGTTCCTAGGCTGAGTATATATACAGCTGTTAGAAGGGCGACCTCTTAGCCTAGCTCACATAGATTTCCACCATAGTTACTTAGATCTCAAACTGGTCTTAGACCCAACTAATCTGCCTTAACATCTAGACCCCTCACATTGTATAAACGTATTATTTAATAATGTGATCTGAAATGAATGTTGGTTTTCTTATGTTGAATTAATACATGTGTTTCTACTTCTAGAACTCTAGTTTTTTTTTTAAAAAAAAAGGGAAAAAAAACAAAAGTTTTCACTAAGGAGACGTTGTTATCCAACTCTCTTGTATTATTGTTGCCATTGTTTGCTATAATCACCTGTTATATCTGTTATTATAATCTTCTATGTATAAAACGGGACAGCTCCATACAACACATAAGCTCCTGGTAACGAAGAAATATACCAAATCTTGTTCCTTAATTAATTATATATAACCAAACATCTTAAAATTGTTATCTTTGCCCTACGGAGCAAAGTACGTCACTATGACGTCCCATTCCCCTATAGTACCCAAAAAGCGACCGAGGGCCATGATTAAAGTACTGCACTAGCTAGCTCCACGTTAAGCTAAATACTTCCCATTAAACAATAGCCGCATTACCGAACTTTAACAAAAGCACCTAGACACCCGGTCTGTAAAAAAGCCCCCAACTTAGAACTTACAACCGCAGACCTTAATTGTTAGTCCCTGCACTTTGGAGCTCAGATTGCGGACTCTGAACTGCAGGTTCTACCCCAGCATTTCCACCCCCTAGATTCCCCTCATTTTTATTTTTATTTCAATCCCTAACTCTCCCACAGCTGTCTCCCCCCTTACACCCTTTTACCAATACCCACACTCCTATACACTGCACCTTCATTGCTCTAACTCAAGCCAGTACACTGACTAGACTAGCTCAGCTCTTTTTCAGTATCATAGTACATCGTTTTTACCACACTATGGCCCAAAAGCTTAACAACAGAGCGGGCACACTCCAAACTGCAACTCAAAATGTTAAGGGGTTCCTCTCGGCTGAGAAACGCTCCATAGCCTTCCATGACTTCTACAAGAGGAAAATAGACGTAGTAATGACCCAGGAAACCCATTTCACTAGACACAAAGAACCCTCCTTATCCAAGAGATACTTTGACCAGCACTATTGTAACTCAGGTCCAAATAGAAAAAATGGAGTGTGCATCTCATTTAGACGCAATACTCCCTTTGAACTCTTGCAGAGGTACGTAGATAAGGAAGGCAGGATACTTGTCCTAGTTGGACTTTGCTACGGAACCCCGGTAACTTTTGCCAACATATACGCCCCAAACAAACCTACCATTCACTTTTATAAATCAGTAATTAACATTCTTATAGACAATGCTAAAGGCCCGATTATACTTGGAGGAGACTTCAACTTCCCCATGCAACCTGCATTAGACACCTCAACAGGAAGATCATACTTACGTAAAAACACCCTAAGGAATAACCATATGGCCCTACAATCCATAAACCTCTTTGATACCTGGAGAATAGCACACCCAACTAAGAGGGACTATACCTTTTTTTCCCACCCGCAACACTCATACTCTCGATTAGATTACATCCTGAGCAGTTAAGCTCTCCTTTTGAACATGATGCACTCCAAAATAACCCACACAACTTGGTCCGACCATAGTATGGTTACTACAACATTCCAATGGACAGGTAGGACTCTCAACACATTAAATTGGAGACTTAATGACTCCTTGCTTACTAGCCAGGAGGTAGTAGATGAGCTCAGAACGTTATCAGAGGAGTTCTTCTCCCTGAACAAACCAGAGGACACGTCGTCCGCGAACAACTGGGAGGCATATAAATGCTACATACGTGGCATCCTAATAAAACACAACGCCAAGCAGAAAAAATTATATACGACTCAATTCTCTGAGTTAACCTCTGCATTGACCGTGCAAGAAACTTTGCATAAAGCTGATCCAAAGTCCACCGCTAAGCTCGCTGACTTAAATGAAGCAAGAGAAAACCTAAACAAATTTCTAACACAAAGAGCGCATATGAGAGCCCTCACAACTAAATCTAGATTCTTTGCGGACAGCAACAAGGCAGGTCGAATGCTAGCCAGGTCACTTAAAAAGCAGAAATACTCTACTTTTATTAAATCTCTTAAAGTAGCATCAGATAAACACACATTTAAAATTGAGGAGATCACAAACCAGTTTATTTCCTACTACACAAACCTATACAATATAACAAAAGATCCAGCGCTGGATGCACAACACAAGCTGAACTCCTTCTTAGCGGACATTCCTACGCCCGCCCTTACAGAAGACGACAGGCAAATATTAGATTCCCCTATTACATTAAAAGAAGTTGTCCTGGTAATCAAATCACTACCTGGTGGGAAGTCCCCTGGTCCGGATGGCATTACCGCAAAACTATACCAACTCCTCCAAGAGCAAGTAAGCCCTCATCTCTGTTCACTCTTCTCAGACATAGACCGAGGTAAAGTTTTCCCTAGCACTTTATTAGGAGGCATTAATAACTGTGATCCCGAAACCAAATAAAGCTACAGATATTGTAGGCAACTATAGGCCAATATCACTCATTAATATAGATATGAAACTATACGCCAAAATCCTAGCGAACCGCATAAATACAGTTCTGCCTAAAATAGTTCATCCGGACCAGGTGGGCTTCATTAGAGGACGGGAGGCCAAAGATAACTCTATAAGACTGCTCCATACTTTGCAATTTGCCCGTGACAACCATACTCCGATGTTCCTACTATCCACTGACGCGGAGAAAGCTTTCGACAGGGTGGACTGGCAATTCATGTGGGCCACCCTGTCGAAGTTTGGCTTCTCCGAAACGTTCATTAAGAGAATACAGGCCCTATATCATAACCCAAGCGCTAGAGTTAAGATTAATGATGTCACCTCCCAATCGTTCCCTATATCGAATGGCACAAGGCAAGGGTGCCCACTCTCGCCCTTGCTATTTGCATTAACAGTAGAGATTTTAGCAATACAAGTGAGGAATAACCCACATATCCAAGGCATAAAATTAGGCGACATAGACCAGAAATGCCTCTTGTTCGCGGACGATGTGATTTTCACTTTAAAATCACCGTCGACCACACTTCCAGCACTTCTCGATACGTTGGAGAACTATAAACAAGTCTCTAACTTTTCTATTAATATGGATAAGTCTGGCCTTATGCCGATCAACTTAGCATCACAAGAAGTTGAAAATTTAGCGCACATAGGAAGGTTTAGCATAACTGATAAACTTCAATACTTAGGATTAGCTATATCATATGATACTGACAAGCTTTTTACAGACAATTTCCTCGCACTCCAATCGCGCACCAAGAGCTTACTGGAAAAGTGGCACTCACAGGGACATTTGTCCTGGTTTGGAATAATTAACACAGTTAAAATGATGATCATTCCTAAATACCTATATATCTTCCAAACACTTCCACTGGCTCTCCCAAACTCATACCTCAAGACACAACAAAAGCTAATTAATTCATTCATCTGGTCGTACAAACGCCCAAGAGTGGCACAGAACACATTATACCTTAGCAAAGAGGACGGGGGTCTCAATGTTCCTAATATCACCAACTACTACAGAGCAGCACATTTAGCAAGGATCATTTCTTGGAATCACGCACTTCCAGCAAAATTATGGGTACAGATAGAGGGACACTTAACACAGACCAGACACATGAGAGATTTACCCTGGCTCCCTAAAGCCACTAGACCACATTTGACACAGCGTAATGAATACATTAGAGCTACACTCGAAGTGTGGGATTATGTCATATTGCATACCAAAGGTGTATCGACTGTAATTTCTCCACTTACCCCACTACTTCACAATCATTTGTTTCTACAACACAGTAGATTTACTCACACTAACCCAGTAAGACACTTGCAGAACCTTCCTCTATACCTTTTTGTAGGCCCAATGGGCATAAAAGACAGAACTGTACTAGAAGAAGAACTAGGGCCCCCCTTTCATAGCTGGTATGCATACCTGCAAATTAGGCACGCTATACATAACAACCCATACAAGAGAGATATCCTTAGACCACTAACCGCATTTGAGCAACTATGTACCAATCCTGTTATCACGAGAGCACACCTGTCCATAGCCTATAAAATCCTTAGGAATAAATTTCCTGAGACACGCCCTTCCTACCTAGATAGGTGGTCTGAGGAAATACCGTATGACCTAGACGATGAAGATTTGAAACGTTGTTTCCGTAACACACACGCCTCCTCAACCTCCCTCTTGTTTTCAGAACTAAATTACAAAATCATGGCCCGCTGGTATCTGACCCCACACCGCCTGCGGGTTATCTACCCGACGGCCTCTTCTAGCTGTTGGAGAAGGTGTGGCGAGACGGGCACCATGGCACATGTCTGGTGGTCCTGCTCGAGTCTAACCATATTTTGGCAACAAGTGGCTAAACTGATGAGCGAAACGCTAAACATAGAAATCACACTAAACCCTCACATCATTCTCCTTAACCATACTCCAAAACTCCCTTGCGCCTATAGAAAAAAGCTTTTCTTAATAATGCTGACATGTGCCAAGAGATTAATCCCCAGGCTATGGAAATCAACAGAAACTCCCACAATAGCCCAATGGATAGCTGAGGTTAATCATGTGATACTGCTAGAAAAAATGCACTACTGCTACCTAGGTAAACAAGAGATAACTAATGTACAATTTATCTGGGAGCAAAGACCTCATAGTACCCCTTAAAGCAGTTTAGGAACCAATAGAAGAACACTCTGCATCGTTTACTGGGTTTAAAAACTAAGTACTAAAAATTAAACATTAAAAAAGCAAACATACGAACTATTGGCTGTTAGTTAAGAACATAAAACCATCACTTTAAGCTATCAACTCTACATGTACAAACCTGTCAGTGTATGACCCGATTCTCTCCCCTCCCCTACCCCAGACCCCTGGCTCCCTTGAGCGCACATTCCGATCCCCATAAGCCACCTTGAGCAAATCAACGAGCTGTGCAGTACTAACTCAACTCATTGAATTCAGAATGTCTCCCCTTTCTCTCCATTCCTCTCCTAACAGTCTTTATACTTCCCTTTATTGTTTATCCCTCATTTATCCTACCTCCCCCCCCCCTCGCCACCCACAAAAAAGCTGGGCCACTGGTTTACTGTTGTTTGACAATGCTTATTCTGATAATACTATATTATTGCTTATTTGTCTACTATGTCAAGAATTTACATTTTAATTTGTTGTAACCTAGTGAACCCTATTCTAATAAAAATTATTTAAACACAAAAAAGATTTAGGAAACTATCAGCTTAAATATAGCTTTCTCCTAAAGAAGCAATATTTAATACAGTATTCTCCCAATATAATTGAGGTATACACATCGGAGTTGATGGCCTATTCTAATATCTTATCGTCTTAGTCTGGGAGGTAATATTAAGTAGTCAGCATGTGTGATCTTATTTGGGGCACTGAATAAATAGAAAAATGATGGGGTATGGATATAGCATATATGAAAATATTAGGATGGATCAGCAAAATTGAGTATAAGTCGCTAGAAGACTATACACTAGATACTAAGTATATAAGGACGTTCAAAATACCTCCCAGTTCAATTCAATATGGCAGTGTTAGGTGTTGTGGCCTATATTTATAACATTACAATTACCCTCAAAATATAGTACAGATAAACCCTTGAGTTAAATGAGGATTTAAACCTGGTAGTTATGTTAAAGGTAAATATAGGGGTCTCCTAGAGAGGATTTTGGCAGTTATCAGCCTAAAAATAGTCTTCTCTTAAAAGTGCATTTACAATACAATATTCCCTCTATACTATTGAGATATGTACACAACTAATTTGTTGATGACTTATGTTAGTATGGTCTTATTTTCTTAGTCTGTGGGTAATTACGATTTAGTCTCCAAGTGTAAGCAAATTCAGGGCACTGAATAAGTAGAAGTGCAGCTCCTATCAAGAGAAAGTGAGCTATAAGAAGGAAACTAAAAGATCTATGGCATTTATAGGAAATAATCCTATGAGAGAATCTAGAGTGTATATATCCAAGTCTTGAGCAAGCACTGGGAACCTCAAATAAATATAACCACATAACATGAGCTAAGTATATATAAAGCAGAAAGAGGTCACCACCCAGGTAGAGACAACTTATAAACAAACATTGTGTGCATAGATGATTACATATCAATAGGGTAAATATAACCACATAACATGAGCTAAGTATATATAAAGCAGAAAGAGGTCACCACCCAGGTAGAGACAACTTATAAACAAACATTGTGTGCATAGATGATTACATATCAATAGGGTAAATATAACCACATAACATGAGCTAAGTATATATAAAGCAGAAAGAGGTCACCACGCAGGTAGAGACAACTTATAAACAAACATTGTGTGCAGATGATTACATATCAATAGGGTTTCCATTAATTAAAAGCACTATAAACACGGCTTCCATTCATATAAACTATGTGTGTCCATTCAAGGCCATATAAGTAATTCACACTCAGGGTACCTGGGCAGGAGTAATGGTACCCTTCTTGTAGAAACAATTGCGCACATAATTGCAAAGTCACCCAATCCCTAAACGAAGAGCTATAAGACCCATGGGTTGTGGAGTAGGATGGCATTGAGAATAAAGCAGCAATTCCGCCGGGCTCGTCAAAGCTAGAGGACAGGGGTGGTTGTGAAAACTCAGGCTCACATCTAGCCCGGTCTCTATATACTGGCTGATCAGTACTGGATCAGAGTGTCGGGTCTTCTGACGTCTCGGGCGGTTGACCGCACCCGCCTGAATTATTGAGAATCTTTTTCTCTAAATCAAGTACCGGCTCTGTCGGGTTGAGCGTGATTGCTGATCTTGGTGTTGTCAGTAGCTGACCAGTTCTTCGGAGCCTCATTAGCGGAGCCTCCGTTGGTAGAATGTGGCTTTGGAAAGGTTCTATTATAGTAGCTGAGGTCTGCAGATTATGATGTTTCTCATCTCGTCCACTAAAGAAATTAAATGAGAAATTTTCGTCCATCTTTTTAGTCAGGGCTTCCAATAGGTCACCAATTTCCTTGAAAAGTATCATCCACGGTTAGCTGGATCCCACCATCTAAGATCAGTAGTGAAGTAAAACTGTCTGGAATGTATCTTCTGCAAATGCGATCGCCATAAAAATGTTGTTAAACTAAGTACAATTCTGCTTTCTTTGAATTTATTTGGATATATGGCTGCTTGTCTGAAGAATCAGAAGCTTCTAATGTTGCGTCTGATCAAGGCTGCCATCCGGACAAGCCCCCCCACATAGAGATTTGAATAGAATCCTTGCCCCTGTTCGTCTACAGGAACAGGAACAATTACTCCCAGGGAGGATAGGTCCTCTGACATTTAAGAAGGCCTCCCTCTTTACTGGGTTTGTGGATAGTCTTGACAGGAGAATTCTGCTCCTTGGAGAGCAAGACTTGAATCCTATTCTGTAACCCTTGGATACTATGTCCACAGCCCACGGATCTGAGACATTGCGTATCCAAGCTTGCTGAAAAAGAGAAAGCCTGTTCCCCACTTGATTTAAAATTGGATCGGGGGCCGAACCTTCATGCTGATTTAGAATTAGTGGAAGGCATCTTGCTTTTCTTCCCCTCATTCCAAGGATGACTGAATCTCCAAGAGGTCTTGGATTGCTCTGGTTTGGAAGAAGAGGAGGAAGACTTCAGTCCTTTAAAGTTACGAAAGGAGCAAAAATTTAAAAATCTGGCGACCCTTAGGTCTATTTTTTGTCCTGAGGTAGGAAAACAATTTATGTAAGAACTTACCTGATAAATTCATTTCTTTTATATTTGCAAGAGTCCATGAGCTAGTGACGTATGGGATACACAATCCTACCAGGAGGGGCAAAGTTTCAAAAAAACCTCAAAATGCCTATAAATACACCCCTCACCACACCCACAATTCAGTGTAACGAATAGCCAAGTAGTGGGGTGATAAAGAAAAGGAGTAAAAAGCATCAACAAAGGAATTTGGAAATAATTGTGCTTTATACAAAAAATCATAACCACCATAAAAAAGGGTGGGCCTCATGGACTCTTGCCAATATGAAAGAAATGAATTTATCAGGTAAGTTCTTACATAAATTATGTTTTCTTTCATGTAATTGGCAAGAGTCCATGAGCTAGTGATGTATGGGATAGCAATACCCAAGATGTGGAACTTCACGCAAGAGTCACTATAGAGGGAGGGATAAAAATAAAAACAGCCATTTTCCGCTGAAAAAATAATCCACAACTCAAAGTATAAGTTTAATCTTTAAATGACAAGAAAAACTTAAAACATCAGCAGAAGAACCAAACTGAAACAGCTGCCTTTTTTCTACCAAAAACTGATTCTGAAGAAGCAAATACATGAAAACGGTAGAACTTAGTAAATGTATGCAAAGAGGACCAAGTTGCCGCTTTGCAAATCTGATCAACTGAAGCTTCATTCTTAAAAGCCCACGAAGTGGAGACTGACCTAGTAGAATGAGCTGTAATTCTCTGAGGCGGAGTCTTACCCGACTCCAAATAAGCTTGATGAATCAAAAGCTTTAACCAAGAAGCCAAGGAAATAGCAGAAGCCTTCTGACCTTTCCTAAAACCAGAAAATAAAACAAATAGACTGGAAGTCTTCCTGAAATCTTTAGTAGCTTCAACATAATATTTCAAAGCTCTTACCACATCCAAAGAATGTAAGGATCTTTCCAAAGAATTCTTAGGATTAGGACACAAGGAAGGGACAACAATTTCTCTACTAATGTTGTTAGATAGAATTCACAACCTTAGGTAAAAATTGAAATGAAGTCCGCAAAACCTCCTTATCCTGATGAAAAATCAGAAAAGGAGACTCGCAAGAAAGAGCAGCTAGCTCAGAAACTTCTAGCAGAAGAGATAGCCAAAAGGAACAACACTTTCCAAGAAAGTAGTTTAATGTCCAAAGAATGCATAGGCTCAAACGGAGGAGCCTGTAACACCTTCAAAACCAAATTAAGACTCCAAGGAGGAGAAATTGATTTAATGACAGGTTTAATACGAACTAAAGCCTGTACAAAACAGTGAATATCAGGAAGTTTAGCAATCTTTCTGTGAAATAAAACAGAAAGAGTAGAGATTTGTCCCTTCAAGGAACTTGCAGACAAACCCTTATCCAAACCATCCTGAAGAAACTGTAAAATTCTAGGAATTCTAAAAGAATGCCAAGAGAATTTATGAGAAGAACACCATGAAATGTAAGTCTTCCAAACTCGATAATAAATCTTTCTAGAGACAGATTTACAAGCTTGTAACATAGTATTAATCTTAGTACTAAGCGTTCAATTTCCATACCTTCAAATTTAATGATTTGAGATCCTAATGGAAAAATGGACCTTGAGACAGTAGGTCCTGCCTTAACGGAAGTGGCCAAGGTTGGCAACTGGACATCCAAACAAGATCCAAATACCAAAACCTGTGAGGCCATGCTGGAGCCACCAGCAACACAATTGATTGTTCCATGATGATTTTGGAGATCACTCTTGGAAGAAGAACTAGAGGCGGAAAGATGTAAGCAGGTTGATAACACCATGGAAGTGTGAATGCATCCACTGCTTCCGCCTGAGCATCCCTGGACCTGGACAGGTATCTGGGAAGTTTCTTGTTTAGACGAGAGGCCATTAGATCTATCTCTGGAAGACCCCACATCTGAACAATCTGAGAAAACACATTTGGATGGAGAGACCACTCCCCCGGATGTAAAGTCTGACGGCTGAGATAATCCGCCTCCCAATTGTCTACAACTGGGATATGGACCGCAGAGATTAGAAAAGCTGGATTCCACCCAAGCAAGTATCCGAGATACTTCTTTCATGGCTTGGGGACTGTGAGTCCCACCCTGATTGACATATGCCACAGTCGTGATATTGTCTGTCTGAAAGCAAATGAACGGTTCTCTCTTCAACAGAGGCCAAAATTGAAGAGCTCTGAAAATTGCACGGAGTTCTAAAATATTGATTGGTAATCTCGCCGCTTGAGATTTCCAAACCCCTTGTGCTGTCAGAGATCCCCAAACGGCTCCCCAACCTGAAAGACTTGCATCTGTAGTTATCACAGTCCAGGTTGGCCGCACAAAAGAAGCCCCTTGAACGAAACGCTGGTAATTTAACCACCACGTCAGTGTCAAACATTGAGATTTAAGGATATTAATTGTGATATCTTTGTATAATCCCTGCGCCATTGATTCAGCATACAAAGCTGAAGAGGTCTCATGTGAAAACGAGTAAAAGGAATCACGACCAATGCTGCAGTCATGAGGCCTAAAACTTCCATGCACATAGCCAATGAAGGGAATGACAGACTGAAGGTGCCGACATGCTGCAACCAATTTCAAACGTCTCTTGTCTGTTAGAGTTAGAGTCATGGACACTGAATCTATCTGGAAACCTAATAAGGTGACCCTTGTCTGAGGAATCAAGAAACTTTTTGGTAAATTGATCTTCCAACCATGTTTTCGAAGAAACACCACTAGTTGACTAGTTGACTCGTGTGAGATTCTGAAGAACGTAAAGATATCGTCCAAATAAGGAAACACCACAATACCCTGTTTTCTGATTACAGAGAGTAGGGCACCTAGAACCTTTGAAAAGATTCTTGGAGCTGTTGCTAGGCCAAACGGAAGAGCAACAAATTGGTAATGCTTGTCTAGAAAAGAGAATCTCAGGTACTGATAATGTTCTGGATGAATCAGAATATGAAGGTATGCATCCTGCAACTCTATTGTAGACATATATGCAGACTTAGGGGGCTGACTTTGGTTTCTTAAATGGCTTGGATTTATTCTAATTTGAGGAAGGCTTCCAATTGGAAACAGATTCCTTGGAGGAGGGGTTAGATTTTTGTTCCTTATTCTGACGAAAGGAACGAAAACGGTGAGAAGCCTTAGATTTACCCTTAGGTTTTTTTATCCTGAGGCAGAACAACTCCATTTACCCCAGTAACAGTTGAAATAATAGAATCCAACTGAGAACCAAATAAATTATTACCTTGGAAAGAAAGATAGTAATCTAGATTTAGATGTCATATCAGCATTCCAAGATTTAAGCCACAAAGCTCTTCTAGCTAAAATAGCTAAAGACATGGATCTAACATCAATTTTGATAATATCAAAAATGGCATCACAAATAAAATGATTAGCATATTGCAGTAAGCGAATAATGCTAAATATGTCAGAATCCAATTCTTGTTGCGCTAAATTCTCCAACCAAAAAGTTGATGCAGCCGCAACAGCCAAAGAAATTGCAGGTCTGAGAAGATGACCTGAATATAAATAGGCTTTCCTTAGATAAGATTCAAGCTTCCTATCTAAAGGATCCTTAAAGGAAGAACTTTCTTCCATAGTAATAGTGGTACATTTAGCAAGAGTAGAAATAGCCCCATCAACTTTGGGGACTTTTCCACAAAACTCTATAGAATTTGCTGGTAAAGGATACCATTTTTTAAACCTTGAAGAAGGAATAAAAGAAGTACCTGGCTTATTCCATTCCTAAGAAATCATATCAGAAATAGCATCAGGAATAGGAAAAACCCCTGGAGTAACCACAGGAGGTCTAAAAACAGCATTTAAACTTTACTAGACTTAATGTCAAGAGGACTGGTTTCCTCAATATCCAAAGTAATTAACAGTTCTTTTAATAAAAAACGCATATACTCCATTTTAAATAAATAAGTAGATTTGTCAGTGTCAATATCTGAGGAAGGATCTTCTGTATAAATTATGTTGTCGGTCATTTGAAATTTCATCAACTGAATGAGAAGTTTTAAAAGACCTTTTACGTTTATTAGAAGGTGGAAATGCAGACAAAGCCTTCTGAATAGAATCAGTAACAAATTCTTTAAAATTCATAGGTATATCATGTACATTAGAAGTTGAAGGAACTGCAACTGGCAATGTACTATTACTGATGGACACATTATCTGCATGTAAAAGTTTATCATGACAACTATTACAAATGACATTCGGAGATATAATTTCCACAATCTTACAACAAATGCACTTAGCTTTGGTAGAACCGATGTCAGGCAGCAAAGTTCCAAAAGATACTTCTGAGGCAGGATCAGATTGAGACATCTTGCAAAATGTAAAAGAAAAAACATATAAAGCAAAATTATCAATTTCCTTATATGACAGCTTCAGCAATGGGAAAAAATGCAAATAGTATAGCCCTCTGACATAGAAAAAGGCAAGAGGCAAACATCAATGGGGTATTAAAATAATGAAAACATTTGGCACCAAGTATGACTCACAACGTAACTATTTTTTTTTTGGCGCCAACAATATCTGGAAATGACACTCGCGTCACTAACAACGCCACAGTGTGTAAGGCTTAGGCGTCAACTACGACGCCGGAAATGACGAAGTTGCATCAACAGACATACTTTTTGCGCAAAAAATTCTTGCGCCAAAAATGACGCAATAAAGTCTAGCATTTGGGGCACCCGCGGGCCTAATACCGCCCGCAATTTGAGAAAAAAAAGTATTCAATTTAAGAAAATATTTCTTAAAATGTTTATTTTCCCCAAATATGAAACTGAGTCTGCAGAAGGAAATACATGAACCTGACTCATTGCAAATATAAGTACAATACATATATTTAGAACTTTATATCAATGCATAAAGTGCCAAACCATAGTTGGGGTATCTTAAGTAATACTAACATACTTACCGAAAGACACCCATCCACATAAAGAAGATAGCCAAACCAGTACTGAAACAGTTATCAGTAGAGGTAATGGTATATGAGAGTATATCGTCTATCTGAAAAGGGAGGTAGGAGATGAATCTCTATGACCGATAACAAAGAACCTATGAAATAGAGCCCCGTTAGGGAAATCATTGCATTCAATAGGTGATACTCCCTTCACATCCCTCTGACATTCGCTGTACTCTGAGAGGAATCGGGCTTCAACAATGCTGAGAAGCGCATATCAACGTAGAAATCTTAAGCACAAACTTTACTTCACCACCTCCATAGGAGGCAAAGTTTGTAAAACTGAATTGTGGGTGTGGTGAGGGGTGTATTTATAGGCATTTTGAGGTTTGGGAAACTTTGCCCCTCCTGGTAGGATTGTATATCCCATACATCACTAGCTCATGGACTCTTGCCTATTACATGAAAGAAAGATCCCTTTTCACCTGTAGTTTCAGAAATTATTTCCGCCAGACCAGGACCAGATAAAGATTTACCCTTATAAGGTTACATCAGCCGACAAGGATTTTAACCACAGAGCTCTGCGAGCTAGAACAGTGAAGCAAGAGATCTTAGCATTGCAGATAAATGTATTGGCCAATTTAAGAGCTTTGATCCTATCTTGGATCTCCAGTATTGTTGTCTCTTCTGATAGATCAGACAAGGCATCGCACCAATAATATGCTGCACCTGCAAATGTAGCATTACTAGCCGCAGGTTGCCACTGTAATCCTTGATGGATGTACATCTTTATTAAGAAAGCATCTAGCTTCTTATCCATGGGATCCTTAAAAGAAAAATTGTACTCTATAGGAAAGGTAGTTCTTTTAGCTAGAATAGAGATAGCTGCTCCTACTTTACGCGCCATGAGTTACGAATGGAGTCAGCAACAGGAAAAATCTTTTAAAAAAACAGGGGAAGGGGAAAAAGGAACCCCTGGCTTATCCCATTCCTGAGTTATAATTTCGGACATATTGTCTGGAACAGGAAAAACATCCACAGATGAGGGAGACTCAAACTCTGATAAGCTTAGCAGACTTTTTAGGGTTAAAAGCAACCGAAGGTTCAGAGTCATCCAAAGTAGACTAGAACCTTGTTCAAAAGCAAACGGTGTTCAAGCTTAAAGGGACACTCATATCAAATTAAATTTCATGATTCAGATACAGCATGTAAATTAAAACGACTTTCCAATTTACTTCCATTAAAAAAAAATGTGCACAGTCTTTTATATTTACAATTTTTGAGTCATCAGCTCCTACTGAGCATATGCAAGAATTCACTGACTATACGTATATGCATTTGTGATTGGCAGATTGCCATCACATGGTACAGGGGGAGTGGAAATATACATAACTTTGAAATTTGTTAGAACAAAATCTATTATTCATTTGAAATTCCTTTCCCCTTCTCAGACGATCCGATCGTCAAGTAAACCAGCTGCAGCAGTCTACACTTCACACAGACTAACAAATGTACTAAAACGGAAGAGCGGAGAGTCACATGATCAGACTGACTAAAAAGAAACTGCGCCACAGAATAAAAAGCATGTGTTTCTTAACAAAATAAAGGACAAGAAAAGTATTTATCCCTCAGCTTTGATAATAAAAAGGAGAAAATATAAAAACCCCTTTAACCTTTCAGCCAAAGACGTCTCAATTTAAGGGGAAAAACTCATTAACCCCTTCAATTTCATAATCCCTTATGTTTCACATACACAATGCCTGCAGTGCTGTCCAATTTTAATTTATAACAGATAAAACGTTTAGTTTATGTCCCAATAGAGATCCAATTGAGGATTTAACCTCCAAAGTGCTGTCCTTCAGTACCTAGAAGGCAAAGGCAGGAACAGCGGTGTAATAGATAATCCACTCTATCAGGGATCTAAAGAATAAAAAAAGAACAGAGTAACCAACCCTGGCTTTCAATAAGGGGTAGCAATATTGTTAGAAATAAAGTAATGGCAACCTTGCTGCTTTCTAACTGCTAATAGCCACCATTACTCTTACTAAAGAGATTGGCATGGGCACAGCATAACCCCAATCCCAGCTTACAAGGAAAAGTACCCATAAAAGGATTAAATATCTTTAGACACCATCTTCGCACATCCTCTGTTGACAGAGGCAAAGAGAATGACTGGGGATTATGGGTAGGGAAGTGATACTTAACAGCTCTGCTGGGTGCTCTTTGCCTCCAACTGCTGGCCAGGTGAGGAATATCCCACTAGTAATTGGAATGAAGTTGTGGACTCTCCATGCCATAGGAAAGAAAATATCATTTGTTAAGAAAATAAAGTGAAAAAATATTACCTGGCTCAAGGTAACTATACTGAGCTAGTGACTTCATATCCAAATTGTCTAGATCAAATGTGTCTGCTTCCCTTCCTGAGAGATGGCGGACTAGCTGCTTATTCACCATACAAACACAACCAAGCTGGATCACTGCACGGAGAATCAGAGGGACCTGGATAAAAAGATAAATTAATGGTGTATGAATAGACAAATATGTACAGAAAGTAAAAAATAATAAATTAGGCATCAGAAGTAGTAGAAGAGGTTGCTGTCGGGGACAAACTAAAACAATGGCAGTTTTTATTCTTTATAAAGACAATTTGTATGCATATCTTTTGTAACAGTGCTTAACTGTGGATATATATTATTATGTATACATAAAAAGTTATGTTACCTTTATGCCTTAAAAGGCAATACTGCCATACACAAAAAAGGAAATAAGGCCATTTCATATATCTTCAAAAGCAGGATAAGCTAGCAATAAGATATATATGATAGATATTAGCAAAGAGAGATACTAAATTCCACAAGTATATTTTTTAGGACTGACCTACTTTTTTACTCATATTAAATGGTTTAGGAGTTTGGAATATTGGATAAAAAAAATTAATGGTTTCTATTTGCTCTCTGTTATTTCTCACAACATGCCCTTTGTGTTTATTATATATCAAATTTAAACCAAAATTCATTAAAATTATGGGGGGAGATAAAAAGCTGAAATTAAAATCCTCCATGTCTAAAAATTAAATCAATGTAAATATTTGCATAGGAAATTAGTACATCTAGGCAAGTATCCCCGCTTTCTTTTCCCCAGAAATTCTTAATATACAATGTTTCCAATGCACAAGAGAATTGTGGGTAAGATATGCAAATTAGATATGCAAATTCTGTTTTTTTGCTTCAAAAATACTGTTTGGATACAGCGATCCTTTTAAATAGGATTATGACAGCAAACCAGAAATCACTCACTAGACAAGCCTGTTTCGTTCTTTTTGGAACTCATCAGTAGGAGAGAGATTTCTGGTTGCTGCATTGGAAAAGCTATTTTCATGGTTAAACCAAAATTCATTAAAATTATGGGGGGAGATAAAAAAAACTGAAATTAAAATCCTCCATGTCTAAAAATTAAATCAATGTAAATATTTGCATAGGAAATTAGTACATCTAGGCAAGTATCCCCGCTTGCTTTTCCCCAGAAATTCTTAATATACAATCAGAGAAGCCTGATGAAACAGACAGCAGTCTGAGAAACGCGTTGCTTGTTCTTTTAATATCTAGTGTCATAAGACACTGAGATTTTTATTTTATTAATACAATTTGGTTTTATTTAAACCTCTTTGTGAGAGTCTGAGCTCTATCAGTCCGGCAAGACGTTGGAGAAACCAGTTTCCTTGGAGTGTCAGTGAGCTGGGACACTGAGATCCCAGTCTGTTTGATTTACCACAATTGGGTGCTGCTCCACTTGTTAGTACCTTTTTGATAACCTAACAAATCTTTCACCAACTGTATTACACCAGGAGGCGCCTTTGTCTTTGTGATTTTTTCACAGAGAAAACTTGCTCTTAGATCCTGATTTCCCTGACAAAGCAGCTGACTCCAGTCATCATCTGTGTTCCTGATCATTGATCATCCTGGTATTTGATCATATTCATCATTTGGGACTATTCCCACCCCAATTGGGACATTTACCATCTATATAACATTGCAAAAGAAGACAGCATTTCCAGATAAGAACCTTTCAGGAATTTCTTATTACTGTATTTGTTATTATTTGTGTTTTATCCTATGTTTCTCATAGTCCCATATTTATAAGAATTGTTTCTAATTTGTTTACATTATTTCATATAGTATATTTCATTCTAGTTATTTCATGTCATTTCTTGTTCTCTTCTCTCTTAGCCTATTTACATAGTAATCATATAGGGTCCTGTGCGCCCCCTAGTAGTAACACACCCTTAGTGTTACCGATTGTTTCTTTTGCATCATCTTCAACCTAAGTTTAATGAACAAAAACGTTTTTTTTACTTGCATTTTTCTGCAATCAGTTCTCTGCATTGTTATGTTAGATAATATTGGTTCTGCACCTATTCTATGCATTTCAAAGGCAGTGATTAATAAGCAGTTAGGCACCCTCACCTCAAGCTGCTTGACAGGAAGATAATAGGGAAGTGCCTGCTAACTTGTTGCTCGATATATCTGGTCTGATTTGTGTACACAGATCAATTTAAGGCTGTTAAGTTGCATAACTTTGCAGCACAACAAGCGGACAGCTCCACCTACTGGCTATTTTAATTAGTGCATTGCTTTCCAAAAGCTTTTTAATAGCAGTCGCATGACTGAAAAAAAGGTTGTTATTTTGAAACGGCACAAATTGAACCGGCGTAAACCGTGGGCCACCTGTACTTTATTAAATTGCTACAAATCCAGTAATGGCATAGCTTAGCTTTATCTATACTGCTTTGATTGGCAATGCAGGTTTGTCCCACTATAATACAGAATAACAAAGAGCTTGGCTGTAAAAAACATAATTTATGCTTACCTGATAAATTTATTTCTCTTGTGGTGTATCCAGTCCACGGATCATCCATTACTTGTGGGATATTCTCCTTCCCAACAGGAAGTTGCAAGAGGATCACCCACAGCAGAGCTGCTATATAGCTCCTCCCCTAACTGCCACATCCAGTCATTCGACCGAAAACAAGCAGAGAAAGGAGAAACCATAGGGTGCAGTGGTGACTGTAGTTTAAAATTAAAAAATACCTGCCTTAAAATGACAGGGCGGGCCGTGGACTGGATACACCACAAGAGAAATAAATTTATCAGGTAAGCATAAATTATGTTTTCTCTTGTAAGGTGTATCCAGTCCACAGATCATCCATTACTTGTGGGATACCAATACCAAAGCTAAAGTACACGGATGAGGGGAGGGACAAGGCAGGTACCACTGCCTGTAAAACCTCTCTCCCAAAAATAGCCTCCGAAGAAGCAAAAGTATCAAATTTGTAGAATTTTGAAAACGTATGAAGCGAAGACCAAGTCGCCGCCTTGCAAATCTGTTCAACAGAAGCCTCATTTTTAAATGCCCATATGGAAGCCACAGCTCTAGTAGAATGAGCTGTAATCCTTTCTGGAGGCTGCAGGCCAGCAGTCTCATAGGCTAAGCGGATTATGCTTCTTAGCCAAAAAGAAAGGTTGCCGAAGCATTTTGACCTCTCCTCTGTCCAGAGTAGACAACAAACAAAGCAGATGTTTGACGAAAATCTTTAGTAGCTTGTAAGTAAAACTTTAAAGCACGAACCACGTCCAGATTGTGTAATAGACGTTCCTTCTTCAAAGAAGGATTAGGACACAAAGACGGAACAACAATCTCTTGATTGATATTCTTATTAGATACCACCTTAGGTAAAAACCCAGGTTTGGTACGCAGAACTACCTTATCTGCATGGAAGATCAGATAAGGAGAATCACATTGTAAGGCAGATAACTCGGAAACTCTACGAGCCGAGGAAATAGCTACCAAAAAAAGAACTTTCCAAGATAAGTTTGATATCTATGGAATGAAGAGGTTCAAACAGAAACCCCTGAAGAACTTTAAACCTGTTGCTCCACCTTGGAGCTTAAATTTGGTTCTTAAACACAGGCTTGATTCTAACTAAAGCTTGACAAAATGCCTGAACGTCTGGAACATCCGCCAGACGCTTGTGCAGAAGAATAGACAGCGCAGAAATCTGTCCCTTTAAGGAACTAGCCGACAATCCTTTTTCCAATCCTTCTTGGAGAAAAGATAATATCCTGGAAATCCTGACCTTACTCCATGAGTAGCCCTTGGATTCACACGAATAAAGATATTTACGTCATATCTTATGATAGATTTTCCTGGTGACAGGCTTTCGTGCCTGAATTAAGGGTATCAATGACTGACTCGGAGAAACCACGCTTTGATAAAATCAAGCGTTCAATCTCCAGGCAGTCAGCCTCAGAGAAATTAGATTTGGATGGTTGAAAGGACCTTGAAGTAGAAGGTCCTGTCTCAGCGGCAGAGTCCATGGTGGAAAGGATGACATGTCCACCAGATCTGCATACCAAGTCCTGCATGGCCACGCAGGCGCTATCAAGATCACCGATGCTCTCTCCTGCTTGATTTTGGCAATCAGACGAGGGAGCAGAGGAAACGGTGGAAACACATAAGCCAGGTTGAAGGACCAAGGCGATGCTAGAGCATCTATCAGCGTTGCCTTGGGGTCCCTGGACCTGGATCCGTAACAAGGAAGCTTGGCGTTCTGGCGAGACGCCATGAGATCCAGTTCTGGTTTGCGCCAACGATGAATCAATTGTGCAAACACCTCCGGATGGAGTTCCCACTGCCCCGGATGAAAAGTCTGTCGACTTAGAAAATCCGCCTCCCAGTTCTCTAAACCTGGGATATGGATAGCTGATAGGTGGCAAGAGTGAATCTCTGCCCAGCGAATTATCTTTGAAACTTCTAACATCGCTAGGGAACTCCTTGTTCCCCCTTGATGGTTGATGTAAGCCACAGTCGTGATGTTGTTCGACCGAAATCTGATGAACCTCATTGTCGCTAGCTGAGGCCAAGCCTGAAGAGCATTGAATATCGCTCCCAGTTCCAGAATGTTTATTGGGAGGAGTGACTCCTCCTGAGTCCACGATCCCTGAGCCTTCAGGGAGTTCCAGACTGCACCCCAACCTAGAAGGCTGGCATCTGTCGTTACAATTGTCCAATCTGGCCTGCGAAAGGTCATACCTTTGGACATATGGACCCGAGAAAGCCACAGGAGAAGATTTAGTAGAGGGGACAAATCTGTGTAATCCCCATTCCACTGACTGAGCATACAGAGTTGCAGCGGTCTGAGATGTAGGCATGCAAACTGCACTATGTCCATTGCCGCTACCATTAAGCCGATTACTTCCATGCACTGAGCCACGAAGGGCGAGGAATGGAATAAAGAACACGGCAGGAATTTAGAAGTTTTGATCACCTGGACTCCGTCAGGTAAATTTTCATTTCTACAGAATCTATCAGAGTCCCTAGGAAGGAAACTCTTGTGAGGGGGGATAGAGAACTCTTTTCCTCGTTCACCTTCCACCCATGCGACCTCAGAAATGCCAACACTATGTCCGTATGAGACTTGGCAATTTGGAAGTTTGACGCCTGAATCAGGATGTCGTCTAAATAAGGGGCCACTGCTATGCCCTGCGGCCTTAGGACCGCCAGAAGCGACCCCAGAACCTTCGTAAAAATTCTTGGGGCTGTAGCTAACCCAAAGGGAAGAGCTACAAACTGGTAATGCCTGTCTAGGAAGGCAAACCTGAGAAACCGATGATGATCTTTGTGTATCGGAATGTGAAGATAAGCATCCTTTAAATCCACTGTAGTCATGTATTGACCCTCCTGGATCATAGGTAGGATGGTACGAATAGTCTCCATCTTGAATGATGGAACTCTGAGGAATTTGTTTAAGATCTTTAGATCCAAAATTGGTCTGAAGGTTCCCTCTTTTTTGGGAACCACAAACAGATTTGAGTAAAATCCCTGTCCCTGTTCCTCCTTTGGAACTGGATGGATCACTCCCATAACTAGGAGGTCTTGTACACAGTGTAAGAATGCCTCTCTCTTTATCTGGTTTGCAGATAATTGCGAAAGGTGAAATCTCCCTTTTGGGGGGGAAGCCTTGAAGTCCAGAAGATATCCCTGGGATATAATTTCCCATGCCCAGGGATGCTGGACATCTCTTGCCCACGCCTGGGCGAAGAGCGAAAGTCTGCCCCCTACTAGATCAGTTACCGGATAGGGGGCCGTTCCTTCATGCTATCTTAGAGGCAGCAGCAGGCTTTTTGGCCTGCTTACCTTTGTTCCAGGTCTGGTTAGGTCTCCAGACCGTCTTGGACTGAGCAAAAGTTCCCTCTTGTTTTGCATTAGAGGAAGTTGATGCCGCACTTGCCTTGAAGTTTCGAAAGGCACGAAAATTAGACTGTTTGGCCCTTGATTTGGACCTATCCTGAGGAAGGGCATGACCTTTTCCTCCAGTGATATCAGCAATAATCTCCTTCAAACCAGGCCCGAATAGGGTCTGCCCCTTGAAGGGAATGTTAAGCAGCTTAGACTTTGAAGTAACGTCAGCTGACCATGATTTAAGCCATAGCGCTCTGCGCGCCTGGATAGCAAAACCAGAATTCTTAGCCGTTAGTTTAGTCAAATGAACAATGGCATCAGAAACAAAAGAATTGGCTAGCTTAAGTGCTCTAAGCTTGCCAAGTATGTCATCCAATGGAGTCGCTACCTGTAAAGCCTCTTCCAGAGACTCAAACCAGAACGCTGTAGAAGCAGTGACAGGAGCAATGCATGCAAGGGGCTGTAGGATAAAACCTTGTTGAATAAACATTTTCTTAAGGTAACCCTCTAACTTTTTATCCATTGGATCTAAGAAAGCACAACTGTACTCGACAGGGATAGTAGTACGCTTTGCTAGAGTAGAAACTGCTCCCTCCACCTTAGGAACTGTCTGCCATAAGTCCCGTGTGGTAGCGTCTATTGGAAACATTGTTCTAAAAATAGGAGGGGGAGAGAACGGCACACCTGGTCTATCCCATTCCTTAGTAATAATTTCTGTAAACCTTTTAGGTTTTGGAAAAACATCAGTGCACACCAGCACTGCATAGTATTTATCCAGTCTACACAATTTCTCTGGCACTGCAATTGTATCACAGTCATTCAGAGCAGCTAAAACCTCCCTGAGTAACACGCGGAGGTGTTCAAGCTTAAATTTAAATGTAGAAATATCAGAATCAGGTTGCATCATCTTCCCTGAGTCAGAAACATCACCCACAGAAAGAAGCTCTGCATATTGTGAGGCAGTATCAGACATAGCTCTTAAAGCATCAGTATGCTCTGTATTTCGTCTAACTCCAGAGCTATCTCGCTTTCCTCTAAATTCAGGTAGTCTGGCTAATACCGCTGACAATGTATTATCCATGACTGCCGCCATGTCTTGTAAAGTAAACGCTATGGGCGCCCTAGATGTATTTGGCGCCATTTGAGCGCGAGTCCCTTGAGCGGGAGTCAAAGGATCTGACACGTGGGGAGAGTTAGTCGGCATAACTTCCCCCTCGTCAGATTCCACTGGTGATACATTTTCTTTAAAGACAGAATATGATCTTTATTGCTTAAAGTGAAATCAGTACATTTGGTACACATTCTAAGAGGGGGTTCCACCATGGCTTTTAAACATAATGAACAAGGAGTTTCCTCTATGTCAGACATGTTTGTACAGACTAGCAATGAGACTAGCAAGCTTGGAAAACACTTTAAATCAAGTTAACAAGCAAATATAAGAAACGGTACTGTGCCTTTAAGAGAAACAAATTTTGTCCGAATTTGAAAAACAGTGAAAAAAGGCAGTAAATCAAACAAATTTTTTACAGTGTGTATAATAAGCTAACAGAGCATTGCACCCACTTGCAAATGGATGATTAACCCCTTAGTTAAAAAAACGGATCAAAAAAACGATAGACGTTTTTTTAACAGTCACACCAAACTTCCACAGCCTTGCTGTGGGCCTACCTTCCCCAAAAAACGATTTTGGAAAGCCTAAGAGCCCTTTAGAGATGTTCTATAGCATTCAGAGGACTCCTGGGGGAAGCTGGATGTCTCAGTCTGTAAAATTTACTGTGCAAAAAAGCACTAAATTAGGCCCCTCCCACTCATAGTAACACAGTGGAAAGCCTCAGGAAACTGTTTCTAGGCAAATTTAAGCCAGCCATGTGGAAAAAACTAGGCCCCAATAAAGTTTTATCACCAAAGTATATATAATGCCAGCAAACGTTTTATATTGTAAATATAAAAGAGTATTACCTCAGAAAGTAAGCATGATACCAGTCGCTATTAAATCACTGTATTCAGGCTTACCTTACATAAATTTGGTATCGGCAGCATTTTCTAGCATTCACATCTTCTAGAAAAAATCTTAACTGCACATACATCATAGCAGGATAACCTGCACGCCATTCCCCCGCTGAAGTTACCTCTCTCTTCAGTCATGTGTGAGAACAGCAATGGATCTTAGTTACAACCTGCTAAGATCATAGAAATCACAGGCAGATTCTTCTATTTTTCTGCCTGGGACAAAATAGTACAACTCCGGTACCATTTAAAAATAACAAACTTTTGATTGAAGCAAGGTAACAGCTACATTTCACCACTTTCCTCTTACTACCTCCATACTTGTTGAGAGTTGCAAGAGAATGACTGGATATGGCAGTTAGGGGAGGAGCTATATAGCAGCTCTGCTGTGGGTTATCCTCCTTCAACTTCCTGTTGGGAAGGAGAATATCTCACAAGTAATGGATGATCCGTGGACTGGATACACCTTACAAGAGAAATATGCTTACCTGATAAATTTCTTTCTTTCTTGACACGATGAGTCCACGGATCATCATTAATTACTGTTGGGAACATCACTCCTGGAGGCGGCAAAGAGCACCACAGCAAAGCTGTTAAATATCACCTCCTTTCTATCCCACCCCAGTCATTCGACTGAAGTAATGAGAGAAAGGAAGCAACAAGGTGCAGAGGTGTCGGAAGTTTATAACATACTAACAACCTGTCTAAATAACAGGGCGGGTCGTGGACGACTCGTGTCAAGAAATAAATACATTTATCAGGTAAGCATACATTTTGTTTTCTTTCTAATGACACGATGAGTCCACGGATCATCATTAATTACTGTTGGGAATCAATACCCAAGCTAGAGCACACAGATAAGGGAGGGACAAGACAGGAAACCTAAACGGAAGGCACCACTGCTTGAAGAACCTTTCTCCCAAAAGCAGCCTCAGCTGAGGCAAGAGAGTCAAATTTATAGAAGTTTGGAAAAAAAATGTGAAGAGAGGACCAGGTTGCAGGATTGGAAATCTGTTCCATAGAGGCTTCATCTTTGAATGCCCAGGAAGAGGAAACAACCCTCGTAGAATGAGCCGTTACTCCCTCAGGAGGCTGCTGTCCAGCAGTTTCATAGCAAAGCAAATGATACTCTTCAGCCACAAGGAAAGAGAAGCAGCCAAAGCTTTCTGTCCCTTACGTTAAACAGAAGACTGACGAAAATCCTTAGTCGCCTGTAAATAGAATTTTAGTGCATGTACCACATCCAGATTGTGTAGAGCTGTTCCTCCTGAGAAGGAGTAGGACACAAGGAAGGAACAACTATCTCCTGATTAATGTTCCGGTCTGAAATTACTTTAGGGAGAAACCCTAATTTAGTACATAAAGCCACCTTATCTGAATGAAAAATAAGGTAAGGGGACTCATACTGTAATGCCGAGAGCTCTGACACTCTACGAGCAGAAGAATAGTAACAAGAAAACAAAACTTCCCAAGATAACAATATCTAAGGAACGCATAGGCTCCAACGGAGCCCCTTGAAGAACCTTAAGAACTAAATTAAGACTCCAGGAAGAAGTGACTGGTTTGAATACAGTTCTGAGCCTGACCAAGGCCTGACAAAACAATTGCACGTCTGGGACATCCTCAGACGCTTATGTAACAAAATAGAGAAGGCAGATATTTGACCCTTTAGGGAACTTGCCAATAAACCCTTCTCCAAACCTTCTTGGAGAAAAAACAGAACTATAGGAATCCTAACTACTCCAAGAGTAGCCTTTGGATTCACACCAATATAGATATCTTATGGTAAATCTCTCTAGTCACAGGTTTACGAGCCTGAATCATGGTCTCAATGACCGAATCCGAAAATCCACGCTTGGATAAAATTAAGCGTTCAATCTCCAAGCAGTCAGATTCTGAGAAACTAGATTTGTATGAAGGAAGGCCCCTTGAAATAGAAGGTCCTTCCCCAACTGAAGTCTCCAAGGTGGAAGAGATGACATGTCCACCAGGTCTGCATACCAAATCCTTTGAGGCCACGCCGGTGCAATGAGGATCACCAACGCCCTCTCCTGCTTGATTCGAGCAACGAGCCGAGGAAAAAAAGCGAACAGAGAAAATAGGTATGCGAGACTGAAATTCCAAGGTACCGCTAGAGCATCTCAGTATCGCCTGAGGGTCCCTTGACTTGGGAGCTTGGCATTCTGCCAAGAGATCCAATTCCGGCTGACCCCATTTGAGAATCAGGCCGGAAAACACTTCTGCAGCCACGCTTCACAGCCACCCAGTTGTCCACTCCTGGAATGATGATCACCGACAGATGGCAATTGTGGGTCCCTGCCCACTGAATGATATTGGCTACCTCTATCATGGCCAAGGAACTTCAAGTTCCTCCCTGATGGTGGATGTAAACCACTGATCCGACTGAAACCTGAAGAACCGGGCCAAAGTTAAGCGAGACCAGGCAAGGAGATCATTGAAGATTGCTCTCAGTTCCAGAATGTTTATGGGAAGAACAGACTCCGACCAAGTCCCTGTTCTCTGAGCCTTTAGAGAGCATCCCAGAAGGCTGGCATCTGTTGTCATAATCACCCAAGAGGTTCTGCGAAAGCAGGTTCCCTGGGAGACATGATCCAGAGACAACCACCAAAATAGAGAATCCCTTGCCTCCTGCTCCAGCTGTAATCGCGGAGACAGATCTGCAGAATCTCCGTTCCACTGCCTGCGCATGCTTAACTGCAGAGGTCTGAGATGCAAACGGATGACCGGGATGATGTCCATTGCCGCTACCATCATCCCAATTTCCTCCATGCACTGAGCCACTGATGGCCGAGGAGAGGAATGAAGTGCTAGGCAAGAATTGAAATTTTTGATTTCCTGACTTCTGTCAGAAAAATCTTCATTGATAAGGAATCTATTATGGTTCCCAAGAAAAACACGTTTGTATTTGGAACTAAGGAACTCTCTTCCAAATTCACCTTCCATCCGTGAGACCGCAGGAAAGATAAAATTTCCGTGTGAGATCTTGCTTGTTGAAATTAAGACGCCTGAACTAGAATGTCGTTCAGATAAGGTGCCACTGCAATGCCCCGCAATCGGAGCACCGCTAGCAGGGATCCCTGGACCTTTGAGGAATTCTGGTAACTGTGGTAAGACCAAATTGAAGAGCCACAAACTGAAAGGGTTTGACTAGAAAAGCAAACCTTAGAAACTAGTGATGGTCCCTGAGTAAGGGAACATACAGGTACGCATCTTAATCCACCATTGTCATAAATTGACCCTCCTGGACCAAAGGAAGAATGGAACGAATAGTTTCCATCTTGAAGGGCGGCACTCCGAGGAATTTGTTCAGACTCTTGAGATCTAAAATCGGTCTGAACCCCAGACCTCGTTCCTGCATTGTAAGAGGAACTATCAGTCCCAGGTCGGAGAGGTCCCGAACACAGTGAAAGAACGCCTCTCTCTGTGTCTGGTCTACAGATAAGGTCTTGATGCTAGTTTGTATCCCTGGGACACGATGTCCACCGCCCAGGGATCCTGAAAATCTTGTACCCAAGCCTGAACGAAGAATGAAAGTCTGCCCCCCACAAGATCAGGTCCCGGATCGGGGGCAGACTTCTCATGCTGCTTTTGATGCAATGTTAGGCTTCTTGGATTGTTTTCCCATGTTCCAAGATCGATTGGGACTCCAGGAAGGCTTGGACTGCTCCTGCTTGGAGGAGGAAGTGGAAGAATTTTCCTTGAAATTTCGTAAAGGAACAAAATTTACTCTTACATCCCTTTGATTATTTCTCTTATCCTGAGGGAGGAAAAGTCCCTTTCCTCCCATGATGTCCGCAATTATTTCCGTCAACCCCGGCCCAAACAAAGTCTTTCCTTTGTAAGGAATCGTCAAAAGTTTATAGACTTAGTTGACACACCCGCAGACCAAGGTCTTAACCTTAAAGCTCTGTGGGCCAGTATGGCAAAAAAACTAAATCTTAGCTACCAGCTTAATAACCTGAAGGGAAGCATCCATAGTAAGGAGTTGGCCTTTACCCTATCCTGGATTTCTTCAAGGGAAGTGTCTGTTTTTAATAGATACAGACAATGCATCAACCAGCATGCTGCCGCACTAGTGACAGTAGCAATACAAACCGCGGGTTGTCATTGTAAACCCTGGTGTACATATCCTCTACCTTCTTATCCATAGGATCCTTAACAGAGTAACTATCCTCTAAAGGAATAGTAGATCTCTTGGCCAGCGTGGAAATTGCCCCTTCCACTTCGGGTACCATCTGCCAAGATTCCTTGATAGAATCTGCTATAGGAAACATTTTTAAATACAGGGGATGGAGAAAAAGGGAGACCCAGTCTCTCCCATTCCTTAGCAATAATCTCAGTAGCTCGATCTGGTACAGGAAAAACTTCCATCATGGAAGGTACATCAAAATACTTATGTAGCTTACTGGAACTTTTAGGATTGACTACCTGTCATCCAGTGTAGCTAAAACCTCCTTGAGTAACAGACGGAGGTGTTCTAGCTGAAACCTGAAGGATACAACTTCAGAATCAGTAGGAGGAATTACACTGTCTGCGTCTGAGATTTCACCTTCAGATGCTACAAAATTATCCTCCTCCTCAGGCTTCTGGGAGGGGGCATTAAAAATAGCAACAACAGCGTCAGCAACCTCACTTACTGAATGTTTACTTTTCCTCTTGCACTTTCCCTGCAGCATGGGAAAAGCAGACAACGCATCAGGGACCACAGAGGGCATGAGGGAAGCGATGTCTTGCTACGTGACTCCAGGTGGAGTTACAGAGGAAGTGCAGGGCACCGTATGAGTGGGTGATAACATTTTTGGACACTGAGGAGAAAGCTGCGGTATATAGTGAACATTGTCGTTAGGCACCTAAACAGCATCCGTCTTAGACAATTTTGGCTCCGAAAAAAAATCTATCCCTGTAATTTAAAGTTCTCTCAAAACATCAGAAGGGATAGGTGGTTCCACGTTTTGCAAATTACCACAAATTTGCAAAACAAATTACCACAAAAAAATACTTACATTTTAATAAAAATTTAAAACACAAAAAAAAGTTACTGTCACTTTAAATTTTAAAAACAAACTTTTTTAATTTTCTGCAGTAAGAAACGAAATAGTGTTATGCAAGTACTATTAAGAACCCGTACACCTCAGCTTAGCTTTGCTGAGGTGCCTACCTGCCCTGCTGACACCGGATAGAAACGATCTAGTAAAAGATCCGGAACTCGCAAAACAGCAACAACAGCGTCTGCAGTATAGTGAACAGCTGTCCGGTCCTAAAAGCGCAGCTTTAAAACGTTTTATGCGCTTTCCAAGGAGATTGTTATCCGGTCACCGTGAATGCAGGGGAAAATGTTGCGCAACAGTAAACCGCCACCTCAGTTAGCCCAGCCCATCATGGGCATCTAAAAAATGAACCTCCCGGTCAGCATATTACAAAGTCAAGCCGCCAGGAGAAGTGAACCACATAATATGAGCCTTATTTCTAATATTCCTCAGCCCCAGTGCCTGCCATAACCATACTGCCATTATATGTTCCCCTTAACATATAGGAGAAAAACCGAGTGTCCCTTAGTTTGAATAAAGTGCCCACTTACCTCATAAATCTGCCAGGCAGCATGGCAGCTCACTAGGTTTGAGAGGTCCTCTCCCTCACATGGACCTGTGGAAAAAAGGAGATAAAGACTGAGTAATCTTACTTAGGCTTTCAGTATTAGGGCAGCATTAACTATATGGGAGGCGCAGTGAGAATTATGTCCCACAAGTTCCCATTGCTTGAAAGCCACCACTGCTCTACTCAAGAGACTGATATGGACTACGGCAGTGTTTTTCAACCAGTGTGCCGTGGCACACTAGTGTGCCATGAGAGATCCTCAGGTGTGCCACGGCAGACTGACAACAGTGTGACATTTTTTAAACTTTGCTTGTTTTTTACTCCCAGTGCAGGGGTAGTTTGTAGGAGGCATGGCATAACAGCACAATACATACAGTATGTGTGTGTTTGTGTGTATGTGTATATATATATGCTGTATTAGGCTACAATGTGTGATTTTTTTAAAATTTTGGGATGGTGGTGTGCCACAGGATTTTTTAACGTAAAAAAAGTGTGCCACGGCAAAAAAAAGGTTAAAAATCACTGGACTACGGCTACACCCTAGAACAAAGCAGAACAATCTTGCACTACTTACAAAATAATAAAATCTTGCTTGAAGAATCTTTTCTAACACCTAACTTTACCACTTCCTTGCTCTAACGTATGCAAAGAGAATGACTGGGTGGGAGGGAAGGGAGGTGATATTTAACAGCTTTGCTGTGGTACTCTTTTCCGCCTCCTGCTGGGCAGGAGTGATATTTCTGACAATAATTTATGATTGTGGACTCATGTCATTAGAAAAAAAATAAACTGATAATTTAGGTTGAAATTAACACCAAAAAAAGTTACTGTCTCTTTAAATGTTAAAACGTAACTTCTTTATTTCGCTGGAAAAAAAAAATAATAAACTGTCACAAATACTCCGGACAACCTCTACACCTCAGCTTAGCTTTGCTGGGGTGCCTATCTTCCTTGCTGCCACCGGAGTGTATATTCTGTTAGCAGAAGTCCGGACTCAACCTAAGCAATGTATTTGTCAGATCGGAGGCTGCTCTCCCACTTCACCATAGCACAGCGTACAAGACTGCAATACCGCTGTCTCCCTTCCGGAACACAGGAAGTGAAGGGGAAAAGGCACGCAACAGAAATTTGCCGCCTCAGCTAACTTCGCCCATCATGGGTGTATCAAAAATTAACCTCCCGGTCGGCAAAATGTCTCTAAAGTAACGCCGCCAGGAGTAAATGAAACACACACACCACACATTGAGCCACAAACTGCTCGTCCCCAGTGCCTGCCATTACTGCCATTCTTAACATATTCCCCTAATTCCATAGGAGAATGTCTATTGTGTCCCATCAAATAAAATAAAAGTACCCAAGTTTTCCTGTATGTCCTGGAAAAAATAAATCAGTACTTACCTTCAGAAATCTTCCAGGCAGCAAGGCAGCTCACTAGGTTTGAGAGGCATGTTCCCTCACATGGACCTGGGGAAGAAAAAACATAATTTATGTAAGAACTTACCTGATAAATTCATTTCTTTCATATTAGCAAGAGTCCATGAGCTAGTGACGTATGGGATATACATTCCTACCAGGAGGGGCAAAGTTTCCCAAACCTCAAAATGCCTATAAATACACCCCTCACCACACCCACAATTCAGTTTAACGAATAGCCAAGAAGTGGGGTGATAAAAAAAGTGCGAAAGCATATAAAATAAGGAATTGGAATAATTGTGCTTTATACAAAAAAATCATAACCACCACAAAAAAGGGCGGGCCTCATGGACTCTTGCTAATATGAAAGAAATGAATTTATCAGGTAAGTTCTTACATAAATTATGTTTTCTTTCATGTAATTAGCAAGAGTCCATGAGCTAGTGACGTATGGGATAATGATTACCCAAGATGTGGATCTTTCCACGCAAGAGTCACTAGAGAGGGAGGGATAAAATAAAGACAGCCAATTCCTGCTGAAAATAATCCACACCCAAAATAAAGTTTAATGAAAAACATAAGCAGAAGATTCAAACTGAAACCGCTGCCTGAAGTACTTTTCTACCAAAAACTGCTTCAGAAGAAGAAAATACATCAAAATGGTAGAATTTAGTAAAAGTATGCAAAGAGGACCAAGTTGCTGCTTTGCAAATCTGATCAACCGAAGCTTCATTCCTAAACGCCCAGGAAGTAGAAACTGACCTAGTAGAATGAGCTGTAATCCTCTGAGGCGGAGTTTTACCCGACTCAACATAGGCAAGATGAATTAAAGATTTCAACCAAGATGCCAAAGAAATGGCAGAAGCTTTCTGGCCTTTTCTAGAACCGGAAAAGATAACAAAAAGACTAGAAGTCTTTCGGAAAGATTTAGTAGCTTCGACATAATATTTCAAAGCTCTAACAACATCCAAAGAATGCAATGATTTCTCCTTAGAATTCTTAGGATTAGGACATAATGAAGGAACCACAATTTCTCTACTAATGTTGTTGGAATTCACAACTTTAGGTAAAAATTCAAAAGAAGTTCGCAACACCGCCTTATCCTGATGAAAAATCAGAAAAGGAGACTCACAAGAAAGAGCAGATAATTCAGAAACTCTTCTGGCAGAAGAGATGGCCAAAAGGAACAAAACTTTCCAAGAAAGTAATTTAATGTCCAATGAATGCATAGGTTCAAATGGAGGAGCTTGAAGAGCCCCCAGAACCAAATTCAAACTCCAAGGAGGAGAAATTGACTTAATGACAGGTTTTATACGAACCAAAGCTTGTACAAAACAATGAATATCAGGAAGATTAGCAATCTTTCTGTGAAAAAGAACAGAAAGAGCAGAGATTTGTCCTTTCAAGGAACTTGCGGACAAACCCTTATCTAAACCATCCTGAAGAAACTAATATTCTCAGTATTCTAAAAGAATGCCAAGAAAAATGATGAGAAAGACACCAAGAAATATAAGTCTTCCAGACTCTATAATATATCTCTCTAGATACAGATTTACAAGCCTGTAACATAGTATTAATCACAGAGTCAGAGAATCAAGCGTTCAATCTCCATACCTTTAAATTTAAGGATTTGAGATCCTGATGGAAAAAAGGACCTTGAGACAGAAGGTCTGGTCTTAACGGAAGAGTCCATGGTTGGCAAGAGGCCATCCGGACAAGATCCGCATACCAAAACCTGTGAGGCCATGCCGGAGCTACCAGCAGAACAAACTAGCATTCCTTCAGAATCTTGGAGATTACTCTTGGAAGAAGAACTAGAGGCGGAAAGATATAGGCAGGATGATACTCCCAAGGAAGTGATAATGCATCCACTGCCTCCGCCTGAGGATCCCGGGATCTGGACAGATACCTGGGAAGTCTCTTGTTTAGATGAGACGCCATCAGATCTATTTCTGGAAGTTCCCACATTTGAACAATTTGAAGAAATACCTCTGGGTGAAGAGACCATTCGCCCGGATGCAACGTTTGGCGACTGAGATAATCCGCTTCCCAATTGTCTATACCTGGGATATGAACCGCAGAGATTAGACAGGAGCTGGATTCCGCCCAAACCAAAATTCGAGATACTTCTTTCATAGCCAGAGGACTGTGAGTCCCTCCTTGATGATTGATGTATGCCACAGTTGTGACATTGTCTGTCTGAAAACAAATGAACGATTCTCTCTTCAGAAGAGGCCAAAACTGAAGAGCTATGAAAATTGCACGGAGTTCTAAAATATTGATCGGTAATCTCACCTCCTGAGATTCCCAAACTACTTGTGCCGTCAGAGATCCCCACACAGCTCCCCAACCTGTGAGACTTGCATCTGTTGAAATTACAGTCCAGGTCGGAAGCACAAAAGAAGCCCCCTGAATTAAACGATGGTGATTTGTCCACCACGTTAGAGAGTGTCGAACAATCGGTTTTAAAGATATTGAGATATCTTTGTGTAATCCTTGCACCATTGATTCAGCATACAGAGCTGAAGAGGTCGCATGTGAAAACGAGCAAAGGGGATCGCGTCCGATGCAGCAGTCATAAGACCTAGAATTTCCATGCATAAGGCTACCGAAGGGAATGATTGTGACTGAAGGTTTCGACAAGCTGCAATCAATTTTAGACGTCTCTTGTCTGTTAAAGACAGAGTCATGGACACTGAATCTATCTGGAAACCCAGAAAGGTTACCCTTGTCTGATGAATCAAAGAACTTTTTGGTAAATTGATCCTCCAACCATGATCTGGAAGAAACAACACAAGTCGATTCGTATGAGATTCTGCTAAATGTAAAGACTGAGCAAGTACCAAGATATCGTCCAAATAAGGAAATACCACAATACCCTGTTCTCTGATTACAGACAGAAGGGCACCGAGAACCTTTGAAAAAATTCTTGGAGCTGTAGCTAGGCCAAACGGTAGAGCCACAAACTGGTAATGCTTGTCCAGAAAAGAGAATCTCAGGAACTGATAGTGATCTGGATGAATCGGAATATGCAGATATGCATCCTGTAAATCTATTGTGGACATATAATTCCCTTGCTGAACAAAAGGCAAGATAGTCCTTACAGTTACCATCTTGAACGTTGGTATCCTTACATAATGATTCAATATTTTTAGATCCAGAACTGGTCTGAAGGAATTCTCCTTCTTTGGTACAATGAAGAGATTTGAATAAAACCCCATCCCCTGTTCCGGAACTGGAACTGGCATAATTACTCCAGCCAACTCTAGATCTGAAACACAATTCAGAAATGCTTGAGCTTTCACTGGATTTACTGGGACACGGGAAAGAAAAAATCTCTTTGCAGGAGGTCTCATCTTGAAACCAATTCTGTACCCTTCTGAAACAATGTTCTGAATCCAAAGATTGTGAACAGAATTGATCCAAATTTCTTTGAAAAAACGTAACCTGCCCCCTACCAGCTGAGCTGGAATGAGGGCCGCACCTTCATGTGGACTTAGAAGCAGGCTTTGGCTTTCTAGCAGGCTTGGATTTATTCCAGACTGGAGATGGTTTCCAAACTGAAACTGCTCCTGAGGACGAAGGATCAGGCTTTTGTTCTTTGTTGAAACGAAAGGAACGAAAACGATTATTAGCCCTGTTTTTACCTTTAGATTTTTTATCCTGTGGTAAAAAAGTTCCTTTCCCACCAGTAACAGTTGAGATAATAGAATCCAACTGAGAACCAAATAATTTGTTACCCTGGAAAGAAATGGAAAGTAGAGTTGATTTAGAAGCCATATCAGCATTCCAAGTTTTAAGCCATAAAGCTCTTCTAGCTAAAATAGCTAGAGACATAAACCTGACATCAACTCTAATAATATCAAAAATGGCATCACAAATAAAATTATTAGCATGCTGAAGAAGAATAATAATATCATGAGAATCATGATTTGCTACTTGTTGCGCTAAAGTTTCCAACCAAAAAGTTGAGGCTGCAGCAACATCAGCTAATGATATAGCAGGCCTAAGAAGATTACCTGAACACAGATAAGCTTTTCTTAGAAAGGATTAAATTTTCCTATCTAAAGGATCTTTAAACGAAGTACCATCTGACGTAGGAATGGTAGTACGTTTAGCAAGGGTAGAAATAGCCCCATCAACTTTAGGGATTTTGTCCCAAAATTCTAACCTGTCAGACGGTACAGGATATAATTGCTTAAAACGTTTAGAAGGAGTAAATGAATTACCCAATTTATCCCATTCTTTGGAAATTACTGCAGAAATAGCATTAGGAACAGGAAAAACTTCTGGAATAACCACAGGAGATTTAAATACCTTATCTAAACGTTTAGAATTAGTATCAAGAGGACCAGAATCCTCTATTTCTAAAGCAATTAATACTTCTTTAAGTAAGGAACGAATAAATTCCATTTTAAATAAATATGAGGATTTATCAGCATCAATCTCTGAAACAGAATCCTCTGAACCAGAAGAGTCATCAGAATGATGATGTTCATTTAAAAATTCATCTGTAGGGAGAGAAGTTTTAAAAGTTTTTTTACGTTTACTAGAAGGAGAAATAACAGACATAGCCTTCTTGATGGATTCAGAAACAAAATATCTTATGTTATCAGGAACATTCTGCACCTTAGATGTTGAAGGAACTGCAACAGACAATGGTACATTACTAAAGGAAATATTATCTGCATTAACAAGTTTGTCATGACAATTAATACAAACAACAGCCGGAGAAATAGCTACCAAAAGTTTACAGCAGATACACTTAGCTTTGGTAGATCCAGCACTAGACAGCGATTTTCCTGTAGTATCTTCTGACTCAGATGCAACGTGAGACATCTTGCAATATGTAAGAGAAAAAACATATAAAGCAAAATAGATCAAATTCCTTATATGACAGTTTCAGGAATGGGAAAAAATGCCAAAGAACAAGCTTCTAGCAACCAGAAGCAATGAAAAATGAGACTTAAATAATGTGGAGACAAAAGCGACACCCATATTTTTTAGCGCCATATCCACATTATTTGGCGCCTATATGCTTTTGGCGCCAAAATGACGCCACATCCGGAACGCCGACATCTTTGGCGCAAAATAACGTCAAAAAATGACGCAACTTCCGGCGACACGTATGACGCCGGAAACGGAAAAGAATTTTTGCGCCAAAAAATCTGCGCCAAGAATGACGCAATAAAATGAAGCATTTTCAGCCCCCGCGAGCCTAACAGCCCACAGGGAAAAAAAGAGTCAAATTTTTGAAGGTAAGAAAAAATGAATAATTCAAATGCATAATCCCAAATATGAAACTGACTGTCTGAAAAATAAGGAAAGTTGAACATTCTGAGTCAAGGCAAATAAATGTTTGAATACATATATTTAGAACTTATAAACAAAGTGCCCAACCATAGCTTAGAGTGTCACAGAAAATAAGATTTACTTACCCCAGGACACTCATCTACATGTTTGTAGAAAGCCAAACCAGTACTGAAACGAGAATCAGTAGAGGTAATGGTATATATGAGAGTATATCGTCGATCTGAAAAGGGAGGTAAGAGATGAATCTCTACGACCGATAACAGAGAACCTATGAAATAGACCCCGTAGAAGGAGATCACTGCATTCAAATAGGCAATACTCTCCTCACATCCCTCTGACATTCACTGCACGCTGAGAGGAAAACCGGGCTCCAACTTGCTGCGGAGCGCATATCAACGTAGAATCTAGCACAAACTTACTTCACCACCTCCATCGGAGGCAAAGTTTGTAAAACTGAATTGTGGGTGTGGTGAGGGGTGTATTTATAGGCATTTTGAGGTTTGGGAAACTTTGCCCCTCCTGGTAGGAATGTATATCCCATACGTCACTAGCTCATGGACTCTTGCTAATTACATGAAAGAAACAAAGACTGAGTAATCTTACTCAGGCTTTCAAAGTTAGGGCAGCATTAAATACATGGGAGGCACAGTGAGGATTGTACCCAACAAGTTCCCATTGCTTAAAAGCCACTACTGCTCTACTGAAGAGACTGACATGGACTATGGCTACACCCCGGGACAAAGCAGAACAAGCTTGCACTGCTGAAAAATAAAATCTTGCTTGAAGAATCTTCTTTCAAACAACTAAACGTTACCATCTCCTTGCTCTTAACGTAGGCAAAGAGAAAGACTGGGGTTGGAGGGAAGGGAGGTGATATTTAACAGCTTTGCTGTGGTGCCCTTTGCCTCCTCCTGCTGGGCAGGAGTGATATTCACAATAGTAATTAGATGATCAATGGACTCACCGTGTCATTAGAAAGAAAATTCTCCATCAGACTCAGATTAGTGAGTTTCAATACAAGGAACATATTCCTAAGAAGCAGTGGATTTAGTAAAACTGCCGCCATATATTATTTGGCCAATACAGACATAGCTTTTTATCTTGCCAGCAGGATCGGTCACACAAGGCAAATGTAGGATCAGTTTTGTGCTCAGGGTTGCACAAATATATACAAACAATTTCATTTAAAAGCCCATACTGAAACAGAGCCACAAAAGAACAAAAAGCATTTAAAACATGAACCTACCATTTAACATGACAATGTCCAGGGCAGTCAGCAATGGAGTCTGATATAGATTCATATAACGCTGCTTAAACAAATGCAGCAGTGTACATGAAGTGCATCAGGGACTTATGGTGGGAGAAAGCTGCAGACCCAGTATTTAAGAAGAACATCAAAAGTGCAGCAATCTAACATCAAGAGGAAACTGTAAAGCAGCTTTCTCTGAACAGACACGACAATATAAGCGCACTTACACTGCTTCCCCAGCCAGCTAAGGACTAGAAAGTCCCGCCGGGAAGCTTTCCCAGTAGTCCTGATATTCACTTTGCAGTCGCCAACCTGAAGGTTGAACAGAACAAGCAGTAAGAAGGATAGGAGGAAAAGGAGTTATCTATTAACAGGTCAATTCTGTCCACTCCCCCAGGTTTTTTTTTTTTTTTCACCTGGTAAACAAAACCCATGGAAGAACCAAGGTAAAATACATGCTTGATGTTGTAATGTTTATCCGCATTGTGCAAGGTTAAAGAATGCGCAAGCTGGCAAAACCGTGCAATCCCATTCAAATTAAAAAGCAGCTGTAAAACCCTGTAGTTTGAAGCAGCAATCCTTGTCTTTCAAATGAGTTGTTGCATGTCTGTCCAACTATCATCGAATTGTTGTAACAATGCCTGGCAAATTAGAATTTAGTCTAATTTTATGTTGCATCTATTATTTATATGGTTTGATATTTTAGACCTATTTCTTTTCTGCATAAATTAAAAGATGGTAAAAAGGGGGGAAAAAAAAATAAAATTTAAAAAAGCAGCTGGTACCTGTGTCTCATACACTCCCTCAATGTCAGGTGCAGACAGGTCTGCATTTATCTCATTAATGTGCTCCTGATACATATCTTCTGGCACTGCATATTCATATAAACTGTAGACTGGGTTGGAGCGAGGAAGAATCCTATTAACCTAAAAACAAAAAACAGAATTTATGTTTACCTGATAAATTACTTTCTCCAACGGTGTGTCCGGTCCACGGCGTCATCCTTACTTGTGGGATATTCTCTTCCCCAACAGGAAATGGCAAAGAGCCCAGCAAAGCTGGTCACATGATCCCTCCTAGGCTCCGCCTACCCCAGTCATTCGACCGACGTTAAGGAGGAATATTAGCATAGGAGAAACCATATGGTACCGTGGTGACTGTAGTTAAAGAAAATAAATTATCAGACCTGATTAAAAAAAAAAACCAGGGCGGGCCGTGGACCGGACACACCGTTGGAGAAAGTAATTTATCAGGTAAACATAAATTCTGTTTTCTCCAACATAGGTGTGTCCGGTCCACGGCGTCATCCTTACTTGTGGGAACCAATACCAAAGCTTTAGGACACGGATGAAGGGAGGGAGCAAATCAGGTCACCTAAATGGAAGGCACCACGGCTTGTAAAACCTTTCTCCCAAAAATAGCCTCAGAAGAAGCAAAAGTATCAAACTTGTAAAATTTGGTAAAAGTGTGCAGTGAAGACCAAGTCGCTGCCCTACATATCTGATCAACAGAAGCCTCGTTCTTGAAGGCCCAAGTGGAAGCCACAGCCCTAGTGGAATGAGCTGTGATTCTTTCGGGAGGCTGCCGTCCGGCAGTCTCGTAAGCCAATCTGATGATGCTTTTAATCCAAAAAGAGAGAGAGGTAGAAGTTGCTTTTTGACCTCTCCTTTTACCGGAATAAACAACAAACAAGGAAGATGTTTGTCTAAAATCCTTTGTAGCATCCAAATAGAATTTTAGAGCGCGAACAACATCCAAATTGTGCAACAAACGTTCCTTCTTTGAAACTGGTTTCGGACACAGAGAAGGTACGATAATCTCCTGGTTAATGTTTTTGTTAGAAACAACTTTTGGAAGAAAACCAGGTTTAGTACGTAAAACCACCTTATCTGCATGGAACACCAGATAAGGAGGAGAACACTGCAGAGCAGATAATTCTGAAACTCTTCTGGCAGAAGAAATTGCAACTAAAAACAAAACTTTCCAAGATAATAACTTAATATCAACGGAATGCAAGGGTTCAAACGGAACCCCCTGAAGAACTGAAAGAACTAAATTGAGACTCCAAGGAGGAGTCAAAGGTTTGTAAACAGGCTTGATTCTAACCAGAGCCTGAACAAAGGCTTGAACATCTGGCACAGCAGCCAGTTTTTTGTGAAGTAACACCGACAAGGCAGAAATATGTCCCTTCAGGGAACTTGCAGATAATCCCTTTTCCAATCCTTCTTGAAGGAAGGATAGAATCCTAGGAATCTTAACCTTGTCCCAAGGGAATCCTTTAGATTCACACCAACAGATATATTTTTTCCAAATTTTGTGGTAAATCTTTCTAGTTACAGGCTTTCTGGCCTGAACAAGAGTATCGATAACAGAATCTGAGAACCCTCGTTTCGATAAAATCAAGCGTTCAATCTCCAAGCAGTCAGCTGGAGTGAAACCAGATTCGGATGTTCGAACGGACCCTGAACAAGCAGGTCTCGTCTCAAAGGTAGCTTCCAAGGTGGAGCCGATGACATATTCACCAGATCTGCATACCAAGTCCTGCGTGGCCACGCAGGAGCTATCAAGATCACCGACGCCCTCTCCTGATTGATCCTGGCTACCAGCCTGGGGATGAGAGGAAACGGCGGGAACACATAAGCTAGTTTGAAGGTCCAAGGTGCTACTAGTGCATCCACTAGAGCCGCCTTGGGATCCCTGGATCTGGACCCGTAGCAAGGAACTTTGAAGTTCTGACGAGAGGCCATCAGATCCATGTCTGGAATGCCCCACAGCTGAGTGACTTGGGCAAAGATTTCCGGATGGAGTTCCCACTCCCCCGGATGCAATGTCTGACGACTCAGAAAATCCGCTTCCCAATTTTCCACTCCTGGGATGTGGATAGCAGACAGGTGGCAGGAGTGAGACTCCGCCCATAGAATGATTCTGGTCACTTCTTCCATCGCTAGGGAACTCCTTGTTCCCCCCTGATGGTTGATGTACGCAACAGTTGTCATGTTGTCTGATTGAAACCGTATGAACTTGGCCCTCGCTAGCTGAGGCCAAGCCTTGAGAGCATTGAATATCGCTCTCAGTTCCAGAATATTTATCGGTAGAAGAGATTCTTCCCGAGACCAAAGACCCTGAGCTTTCAGGGCTCCCCAGACCGCGCCCCAGCCCATCAGACTGGCGTCGGTCGTGACAATGACCCACTCTGGTCTGCGGAATGTCATCCCTTGTGACAGGTTGTCCAGGGACAGCCACCAACGGAGTGAGTCTCTGGTCCTCTGATTTACTTGTATCTTCGGAGACAAGTCTGTATAGTCCCCATTCCACTGACTGAGCATGCACAGTTGTAATGGTCTTAGATGAATGCGCGCAAAAGGAACTATGTCCATTGCCGCTACCATCAACCCGATCACTTCCATGCACTGAGCTATGGAAGGAAGAGGAACGGAATGAAGTATCCGACAAGAGTCTAGAAGTTTTGTTTTTCTGGCCTCTGTCAGAAAAATCCTCATTTCTAAGGAGTCTATTATTGTTCCCAAGAAGGGAACCCTTGTTGACGGGGATAGAGAACTCTTTTCCACGTTCACTTTCCATCCGTGAGATCTGAGAAAGGCCAGGACAATGTCCGTGTGAGCCTTTGCTTGAGGAAGGGACGACGCTTGAATCAGAATGTCGTCCAAGTAAGGTACTACAGCAATGCCCCTTGGTCTTAGCACAGCTAGAAGGGACCCTAGTACTTTTGTGAAAATCCTTGGAGCAGTGGCTAATCCGAAAGGAAGCGCCACGAACTGGTAATGTTTGTCCAGGAATGCGAACCTTAGGAACCGATGATGTTCCTTGTGGATAGGAATATGTAGATACGCATCCTTTAAATCCACCGTGGTCATGAATTGACCTTCCTGGATGGAAGGAAGAATAGTTCGAATGGTTTCCATCTTGAACGATGGAACCTTGAGAAACTTGTTTAAGATCTTGAGATCTAAGATTGGTCTGAACGTTCCCTCTTTTTTGGGAACTATGAACAGATTGGAGTAGAACCCCATCCCTTGTTCTCTTAATGGAACAGGATGAATCACTCCCATTTTTAACAGGTCTTCTACACAATGTAAGAATGCCTGTCTTTTTATGTGGTCTGAAGACAACTGAGACCTGTGGAACCTCCCCCTTGGGGGAAGTCCCTTGAATTCCAGAAGATAACCTTGGGAGACTATTTCTAGCGCCCAAGGATCCAGAACATCTCTTGCCCAAGCCTGAGCGAAGAGAGAGAGTCTGCCCCCCACCAGATCCGGTCCCGGATCGGGGGCCAACATTTCATGCTGTCTTGGTAGCAGTGGCAGGTTTCTTGGCCTGCTTTCCCTTGTTCCAGCCTTGCATTGGTCTCCAAGCTGGCTTGGCTTGAGAAGTATTACCCTCTTGCTTAGAGGACGTAGCACCTTGGGCTGGTCCGTTTCTACGAAAGGGACGAAAATTAGGTTTATTTTTTGCCTTGAAAGGCCGATCCTGAGGAAGGGCGTGGCCCTTACCCCCAGTGATATCAGAGATAATCTCTTTCAAGTCAGGGCCAAACAGCGTTTTCCCCTTGAAAGGAATGTTAAGTAGCTTGTTCTTGGAAGACGCATCAGCCGACCAAGATTTCAACCAAAGCGCTCTGCGCGCCACAATAGCAAACCCAGAATTCTTAGCCGCTAACCTAGCCAATTGCAAAGTGGCGTCTAGGGTGAAAGAATTAGCCAATTTGAGAGCATTGATTCTGTCCATAATCTCCTCAAAAGGAGGAGACTCACTATCGACCGCCTTTATCAGATCATCGAACCAGAAACATGCGGCTGTAGCGACAGGGACAATGCATGAAATTGGTTGTAGAAGGTAACCTTGCTGAACAAACATCTTTTTAAGCAAACCTAATTTTTTATCCATAGGATCTTTGAAAGCACAACTATCCTCTATGGGTATAGTGGTGCGTTTGTTTAAAGTGGAAACCGCTCCCTCGACCTTGGGGACTGTCTGCCATAAGTCCTTTCTGGGGTCGACCATAGGAAACAATTTTTTAAATATGGGGGGAGGGACGAAAGGAATACCGGGCCTTTCCCATTCCTTGTTAACAATGTCCGCCACCCGCTTGGGTATAGGAAAAGCTTCTGGGAGCCCCGGCACCTCTAGGAACTTGTCCATTTTACATAGTTTCTCTGGGATGACCAACTTGTCACAATCATCCAAAGTGGATAATACCTCCTTAAGCAGAATGCGGAGATGTTCCAACTTAAATTTAAATGCAATCACATCAGGTTCAGCCTGTTGAGAAATGTTCCCTGAATCAGTAATTTCTCCCTCAGACAAAACCTCCCTGGCCCCATCAGACTGGGTTAGGGGCCCTTCGGAAATATTATCAGCGTCGTCATGCTCTTCAGTATCTAAAACAGAGCAGCCGCGCTTACGCTGATAAGTGTTCATTTTGGCTAAAATGTTTTTGACAGAATTATCCATTACAGCCGTTAATTGTTGCATAGTAAGGAGTATTGGCGCGCTAGATGTACTAGGGGCCTCCTGAGTGGGCAAGACTCGTGTAGACGAAGGAGGGAATGATGCAGTACCATGCTTACTCCCCTCACTTGAGGAATCATCTTGGGCATCATTGTCATTATCACATAAATCACATTTATTTAAATGAATAGGAATTCTGGCTTCCCCACATTCAGAACACAGTCTATCTGGAAGTTCAGACATGTTAAACAGGCATAAACTTGATAACAAGTACAAAAAACGTTTTAAAATAAAACCGTTACTGTCACTTTAAATTTTAAACTGAACACACTTTATTACTGCAATTGCGAAAAAACATGAAGGAATTGTTCAAAATTCACCAAATTTTCACCACAGTGTCTTAAAGCCTTAAAAGTATTGCACACCAAATTTGGAAGCTTTAACCCTTAAAATAACGGAACCGGAGCCGTTTTGAACTTTAACCCCTTTACAGTCCCTGGTATCTGCTTTGCTGAGACCCAACCAAGCCCAAAGGGGAATACGATACCAAATGACGCCTTCAGAAAGTCTTTTCTAAGTATCAGAGCTCCTCTCACATGCGACTGCATGCCATGCCTCTCAAAAACAAGTGCGCAACACCGGCGCGAAAATGAGGCTCTGCTTATGCTTTGGGAAAGCCCCTAAAGAATAAGGTGTCTAATACAGTGCCTGCCGATATTATTATATCAAAATACCCAGATAAAATGATTCCTCAAGGCTAAATATGTGTTAATAATGAATCGATTTAGCCCAGAAAAAGTCTACAGTCTTAATAAGCCCTTGTGAAGCCCTTATTTACTTGCTGAATAAACATGGCTTACCGGATCCCATAGGGAAAATGACAGCTTCCAGCATTACATCGTCTTGTTAGAATGTGTCATACCTCAAGCAGCAAGAGACTGCACACTGTTCCCCCAACTGAAGTTAATTGCTCTCAACAGTCCTGTGTGGAACAGCCATGGATTTTAGTGACGGTTGCTAAAATCATTTTCCTCATACAAACAGAAATCTTCATCTCTTTTCTGTTTCTGAGTAAATAGTACATACCAGCACTATTTCAAAATAACAAACTCTTGATTGAATAATAAAAACTACAGTTAAACACTAAAAAACTCTAAGCCATCTCCGTGGAGATGTTGCCTGTACAACGGCAAAGAGAATGACTGGGGTAGGCGGAGCCTAGGAGGGATCATGTGACCAGCTTTGCTGGGCTCTTTGCCATTTCCTGTTGGGGAAGAGAATATCCCACAAGTAAGGATGACGCCGTGGACCGGACACACCTATGTTGGAGAAAACACAATCAAAAACAGGTTGTATTGACTACCCCCAAAGTGTGTGTATGCAGAGTAATAGTACTCACCTTGCGGTACACAGCTCCTTCTTCTGGTTTGGGGACACGCTGATTTACATAAAATAGTCGAGGAATGTTGAGTTTTATGCAGTGCAGGTCACTGCCAATAACAGCCCAAAGACGGAATAGTCCTGGCTGGCTACTCTCACCAATCTTAAAGACAAAAGAAATCAGTTAGGATTGTTAGGAGGGCAAAAGACAAATTTCTAATATATAAATTTCTTCAATTTGAGTCACAGCACATAAGGCAGAACATAATTTAATATACAGTATTTGACCTAATATTAAGCCAAACAATCTGTTCCTGAGATCCCTTAAAGGGGCACTGAACCCATTTTTTTCTGATTCAGATAGAGCATGCAATTGTAAGCAACTTTCTAATTTACTTCTATTATCACATTTTCTTCATTCTCTTGGTATCTTATTTTGAAAAGCAAGAATGTAAGTTTAGATGCCGGCCCATTTTTGCTGATTGGTGGATTAACTTAACAGACCAATAAACAAGGGCTAGCCAGGGTTCTGATAAAAAAAAAATAGCTTAGATGCCTTCTTTTTCAAATAAAGATAGCAAGATAACAAAGGAAAAATAATAGGAGTAAATTAGAAAGTTGCTTAAAAATGCATGCTCTATCTGAATCACGAAAGAAATAATTTGGGTTTAGTGTCCCTTTAAGAGCTTACAGTACATTTCCTCCAGTTTTATTAGCCAAGTCAAAAGTAAAAAGCAAGTTAAACAAAAAAGGACTGTCTGAGAATGTAAAGGGATTTAACTACTAAGTAAATCTGCAAATAAAAGTGAAGGAATTCTAGACATGTGTTCATAACAAATTAGGGTGGTTCTAAGGTCTAGAAAGAAGCTGAGAAAAAAAAAAAATAGAATAATAAATAGATAAGGGTAATAAATAAGCATAGGCATTACGTGAGAACAAACTCAGCCCTGAGGTAAATGAAATGCTCAAACGAGAAAAAAAGCACAATTAGAATTATATACAGACTCACAGTAACACAATGAAACGACTAAAGAGGGAGGGTTTGCAAGACAAAGCACCCAGGCTAAATATTCATTCTGCTAGGAGTGTGCATCAAAATGTCCAAAACTGGGCAAAGGTTGCAATAAGGAATACAAGGTACAGAAGTAAGACCGCTTTGTACCATAAGGGAACTGAAAATAACCTTCAACTAAGCCCTCATACAAAAATGCAGTACTACAGAATTACTGAAAATGTAAAGGTGGAGAAAAAAGGAAGGAATCAAACACATATGTTCATTCTACAGGAAAACAATGGGTAATATGACAACTATACTGGTAAAAAGAGCAGGTCTCTAATTTGCCAAATCAATAAGCTAACATAGGTGAGAAAAACAAAGGCCAAAAGGAAACATCACTGCATGTAGAGCTGCTTGGTGTGCCCTTTTTCTGAACCTGAAGAACAGAAGGGTGACATTGTGTCTGGTCACAACAGAGGTGATCCAAAACCAAGAAAACTGCCAGATGCAGTGACTAGTCTACAAAGTGAATCACTTGTTAAACAATGTATGCTTACCTGATCAATTCTTTCCTTTCCTGGCATGGAGAGTCCATGATTCCATTCAATTACTGTTGGGAATTCAACTCATGGCCACAAGGAGGCGGCAAAGACACCCCAGCAAAGTTTAAGTATCCCTCCCACTTCCCATACTGGCCAGTCATTCAGTCGAAGGAATAAGGAAAGAGAAAGAGAAACACTAGGGGTATAGAGGTGCCTGAAGAATAAGAAAACAAAAGCCACCTTAAAAAAATTACATAAGGGCGGGTCGTGGAAAGAAAATAATTTATCAGGTAAGCATAAATTTTCTTTCCAATGGCATGGAGAGCCACAATTACATTCAATTACTGTTGGGAAACTAATATCCAAGCCAGAGAGGACAAAGAATTCACAGGGAGGGAGAACTAAAGGTAGGCGGACCTAAACTGAAGGCACAACTGCTTAAAGCACCTTTCTGCCAAAAGAAGCCTCAGCTGAGGCAAACCCATAAAATTTTAAAATTTTTGAAAAAAAGGTATGCACAGAGGACCAAGTAGCCGCCCAACAGATTTGTTCCATGGAAGGTTCTATTCTTAAAAGCCCCTGAAGAACAGCACAGGTAGAGAGAGCCATAATCCTCTCAGGAGGCTGATGCCCAGCTTCTTCATAAGCCAAACGAATGACACTCCTCAACCAAAAAGAAAAAGGAGTAGTTGCAGTGGCCTTTTGACCCTTGCGCCTACCGGGATACACCATAAGCAAGGCAAAAGATTGCCTAAAATCCCTGGAAGCCTTGAGATAGAACTTTAGAGCATGAACCACATCCAGGTTGTGCAACAAACGTTCCTTCTGAGGAGGATACGGACAAAAGGAAGGGACTCCAATCTCCTGATAAATATTGCGGTCCGAGACCACCTTGGGAAGAAATCCCAATTTGGTACGTAGAAAAGCCATATCCACATGGAAAATAAGAAAAGTAGATATCACCTTGTAAGGCAGAGAATTCTGAAAACTCTACAAGAAGAAGAAAAAGCCAAGAAAATTTTCCAAAACAGATTAATATCAACAGAACGCACAAATGGAGACTGTTGCCGAACACGAGGAACTAGATTAAGGCTCCAAGGAGCAGCAACGGGATTAAACACAGGCCTGATTCTGACCAAGGCCTAAACAAAGGACTGAACGTCCGAAAAATTGGCTAACCTCTTGTATAACAAGAACTCTCACCTTGTGCCAAGGGAAACCTCTAGACTCTCACCAGGATAGATAAGTACGCCACACCTTATGGTACATCCAGCGAAACACCGGCTTACGAGCCTGGATCAGAGAGTCAATGACCCCATCTGAAAAACTTCTTTTAGACAGGTTCCACCCTGATGGTTGATATGAACCACAGATGTTATGTTGTCCAATCAAAATCTGATAAACCGGACAGAACTCAGTTAAGCCACGCCATCAGAGCATTGTAGATTGCTCTGAACTCCAGAAAATGTACTGGGAGAAGGGTTCCTTCGATAAACCCAAATCCTGAGCTCTTAAGGGACCCCATAATGTACCCCAGCCTGAGAGGCTAGCATTCGAAGACACAATCTAACAAGATGGTCTCAAAAAACACATGCCTTGAGCCAGAAGAACCTGACAGAGCCGCCAAGCGAGAGATTCTCTTGTGTGGTTGTCTAGGACAATCCGTTGAGATAGGTCCGAATGATCACCGTCCTTTGAGCATACATAGTTGCAAAGGACTCAGATAAGAGAGAGTACAAGGAATAATGTTCACGGAGGCCACCATGAGACCAATTATTTCTGTGCACTGCACCAATGAGGGGCGTGTGGAGAATTGAAGGGAAAGACTGGCAGAGAGAATATTGAACTGTCCGACATTTGTCAGGTAGATCTTCATGGAGATAGAATCTAGGATTGTCCCCAAAACAAAAAACCAGACCCTGGTATTTGGAACCAGGGAACTCTTGTCCAGATTTCTCTTTCCCGGTGAAGGCAAAGAAGGGACAAACGAGAGTCTGAGATCTTGCCAAAAAAAAGATGGAGCCTGAACTAAGATATTGTATAGGTACGGTGCCACAGCGTTCTCTGAAATTTGCTTACCGTTAAAAGAGCCCCTAGCATCCTTGTGAAGACTCTGGAAGCTAAACTAGGCCAAAAGAAAGGGCTATAAATGGAAAGTGTTCGTCTAGAAAAGGTAAACCGCAGAATTTGAAAATGTTCTCTGTGAATAGGAACATGGAGGTAAGCGACCTTCAGGTCTATAGTGGTCATGAAAGACAGGATCGGATAGTCTCCATCTTGAAGGACAGAACCATGAGAAAACTGATGAGGCACTTTAGATCCAAAATAGGGAGGAAGGTTGCCTCTTTCTTGGGAACGACGAAAAGGTTGGAATAAAACCAGTAAGCTCTGATCTGCCGGAGGTACCAGAACAATCACTTCTCAGTAAAGAGAGATCCTTTATGCAGTTTAAGAATGCATCTCTTCTCGCCGGGTTTGAAGATAGGCTTGATAGGAGAAAGCTGCCTTTTGGAGGGCAAGACTAGAAACCTATCTAGTATACTTGGGAGACTGAATTCACCACCCAAGGAAACAGAATGTCGAGAATCCAGGAAGCTGCAAGAGGACACCCACAGCAGAGCTGTCCACATAGCTCCTCCCCCAACTGCCACCCCCAGTCATTCGACCGAAGACAAGCAAGAAAAAAGGAGAAACTATAGGGTGCAGTGGTGACTGTAGTTTAAAAATAAAAAACACCTGCCTTAAAATGATAGGGCGGGCCGTGGACTGGATACACCACAAGAGAAATAAATTTATCAGGTAAGCATACATTTTGTTTTCTCTTGTAAAGGTGTATCCAGTCCACGGGTTCATCCATTACTTGTGGGATACCAATACCAAAGCTTTAGGACACGGATGAAGGGAGGGACAAGGCAGGAACTTAAACGGAGGGCACCACTGCCTGTAAGACCTTTCTCCCAAAAATAGCCTCCGAAGAAGCAAAAGTATCAAATTTGTAGAATTTAGAAAAAGTATGAAGCGAAGACCAAGTCGCAGCCTTACAAATCTGTTCAGAGGCCTCATGTTTAAAAGCCCATGTGGAAGCCACCGCTCTAGTGGAATGAGCTGTAATTCTTTCAGGAGGCTGCTGGCCAGCAGTCTCATAAGCTAAGCAGATTATGCTTCTCAGCCAAAAAGAAAGAAGTTGCCGAAGCCTTTTGGCCTCTCCTCTGTCCAGAGTAGACAACAAACAAAGCAGATGTTTGACGAAAATCCTTTGTAGCTTATAAATAAAACTTTAAAGCACGAACCACATCAAGATTGTGTAAAAGACGTTTCTTCTTTGAGGAAGGATTAGGACATAATGAAGGAACAACAATCTCCTGATTGATATTCTTATTAGATACTACCTTAGGAAGAAACCCAGGTTTGGTACGCAAAACTACCTTATATGCATGGAAAATTAGATAAGGGTAATCACACTGTAAAGCAGATAACTCCAAAACTCTTCAAGCCGAGGAGATTGCTACTAAAAACAGAACTTTCCAAGATAAAAGTTTAATATCTATGGAATACAAAGGTTCAAACGGAACCCCTTGAAGAACTTTAAGAACTAAATTTAAACTCCATGGCGGAGCAACAGGTTTAAACACAGGCTTGATTCTAACTAAAGCCTGAACATCTGGAACCTCAGCCAGACGTTTGTGCAAAAGAATAGACAGAGCAGAAATCTATCCCTTTAAGGAACTAGCAGACAATCCCTTCTCCAATCCTTCTTGGAGAAAAGATAATATCCTAGGAATCCTGACCTTACTCCATGAGTAACCCTTGGATTCACACCAATGAAGATATTTACACCATATCTTATGATAGATTTTCCTGGTGACAGGCTTTCGAGTCTGAATTAAGGTATCAATGACTGACTCGGGAAAACCACGCTTTGATAGAATCAAGCGTTCAATCTCCAAGCAGTCAGACGCAGAGAAATTAGATTTGGATGTTTGAAAGGACCTTGAAGTAGAAGGTCCTGCCTTAGCGGCAGAGTCCATGGTGGAAAGGATGACATGTCCACCAGATCTGCATACCAAGTCCTGCGTGGCCACGCAGGAGCTATCAAAATCACCAAAGCTCTCTCCTGCTTGATCTTGGCAATCAGACGAGGGAGCAGAGGAAACGGTGGAAACACATAAGCCAGGCTGAAGGACCAGGGCGCTGCTAGAGCATCTATTAGCGCTGCCTTGGGATCCCTGGACCTGGACCCGTAACGAGGAAGCTTGGGGTTCTGACGAGACGCCATGAGATCCAGTTCTGGTTTGCCCCATAGTTGAACCAATTGGGCAAATACCTCCGGATGGAGCTCCCACTCCCCCAGATGAAAAGTCTGCCGACTTAGGAAATCCGCCTCCCAGTTCTCTACTCCTGGGATATGGATAGCCGAGAGATGGCAAGAGTGAACCCTCTGCCCATAGAATTATCTTTGAAACCTCCAACATTGCCAGGGGGCTCCTTGTACCCCCCTGATGGTTGATATAGGCTACAGTCGTGATGTTGTCCGACTGAAATCTGATGCACCTGACCGCAGCTAGCTGAGGCCAAGCCTGAAGAGCATTGAATATTGCTCTTAGTTCCAGAATGTTTATCGGAAGGAGGGCTTCTTCCTGAGTCCATGAACCATGAGCCTTCAGGGAGTTCCAGACTGCGCCCCAGCCCAGAAGGTTGGCATCTGGTCCCTGGTCTCTTGATCCAGATTTAGCAGAGGGGACAAATCTGTGTAACCCCTATTCCACTGATTGAGCATGCAAAGTTGCAGTGGTCTGAGATGTAGGCGAGCAAACGGAACTATGTCCATTGCCGCTACCATTAGGCCGATTACTTCCATACACTGAGCCACTGACGGCTCAGAAGTGGAATAAAGAGCACGGCAGGAAGTTAGAAGCTTTGACAACCTGACCTCTGTCAGAAAAATCTTCATTTCTACTGAATCTATCAGAGTTTCTAGGAAGGAAACTCTTGTGAGAGGGGAGAGAGAACTCTTTCCTTCGTTCACCTTCCACCCGTGAGACCTCAGGAATGCCAGAACAATGTCCGTATGGGACTTGGCGATTTGAAAATTTGACGCCTGTATCGGTAAGGAGCCACTGCTATGCCTCGTGACCTTAGAACCGCCAGTAGGGACCCTAGAACCTTCATAAAGATTCTTGGTGCCGTGGCTAACCCGAAGGGAAGAGCCACAAACTGGTAATGCCTGTCTAGGAAGGCAAACCTGAGAAACCGATGATCACTGTATCGGAATGTGGAGATAAGCATCCTTTAAGTCCACGGTAGTCATATATTGACCCTCCTGGATCATAGGTAGGATGGTTCGAATAGTCTCCATCTTAAAGGATGGGACCCTGAGAAATTTGTTTAGGATCTTGAGATCCAAGATTGGTCTGAAAGTTCCCTCTTTTTTTGGGAACTATAAACAGATTTGAATAGAATCCCTGCCCCTGTTCCTCTCTTGGAACTGGGTGGATCACTCCCATAACCAGAAGGTGTTGAACGCAACGTAAGAATGCCTCTCTCTTTATCTGGTTTGCAGATAATTGTGAGAGATGAAATCTCCCCTTTGGAGATGAGGCTTTGAAATCCACAAGATATCCCTGGGAAACGATCTCCAGAGCCCAGGGATCCTGGATGTCTCTTGCCCAAGCCTGGGCGAAGAGAGAAAGTCTGCCCCCAACTAGATCCGGTCCCGGATCGGGGGCTACTCCTTCATGCTGTCTTAGAGGCAGCAGCAGGTTTTTTGGCCTGCTTTCCCTTGTTCCAAGCCTGGATAGGACTCACGACTGGCTTGGACAGGGCAAAATTTCCTTCTCGTTTTGCAGCAGAGGAAGTTGAAGATGCGCCACTCTTGAAGTTTTGAAAGGAACGAAAATTAGTCTGTTTGGTCCTTAATTTGTTGGACCTATCCTGGGGAAGGGCGTGGCCTTGTCCTCCAGTAATATCAGATATTATCTCCTTCAATCCAGGCCCGAATAGGGTCTGCCCTTTGAAGGGGATGTTGAGAAGCTTAGACTTTGATGTAACGTCAGCTGACCAGGATTTAAGCCATAGCGCCCTACGTGCCTGAATGGCAAAACCTGAATTATTAGCCGTTAGCTTTGTTAAATGAAAAACGGCGTCAGAAATAAATGAATTGGCTAACTTAAGAGCTTAAAGCCTGGCTAGGATATCATCCAACGGGGTCTCCACCTGTAGAGCCTCTTCAAGAGACTCAAACCAGAAAGCCGCTGCAGCAGTGAATGGGGCAATGCATGCAAGAGGCTGGAGAATAAAACCTTGTTGTATAAAGATTTTCTTAAGGAAACCCTCTAATTTTTTATCCATTGGATCTAGGAAAGCACAACTGTCCTCGACAGGGATAGTTGTAAGCTAAGCTAGGGTAGAGACTGCTCCCTCCACCTTAGGGACCGTCTGCCACGAGTCCCGTGTAGCAGCATCTATGGGAAACATCTTTTTAAAAGCAGGAGGGGGAGAGAACAGTACACCTGGTCTATCCCATTACTTCGTAATAATTTCTGAAAACCTCATAGGGATTGGAAAAACAGTGTAAACAGGCACTGCAAAGTATTTGTCCATTTCTCCTGTAGTGTAGTCAGTCCACGGGTCATCCATTACTTATGGGATTATAACTCCTCCCTAACAGGAAGTGCAAGAGGATCACCCAAGCAGAGCTGCTATATAGCTCCTCCCCTCTACGTCATACCCAGTCATTCTCTTGCACCTAACAAAAGATAGGACGTGTGAAGGACTGTGGTGTGTTAAACTTAGTTTTTATTTCTTCAATCAAAAGTTTGTTATTTTAAACGGCACCGGAGTGTGTTTGTTCTCAGGCAGCATTAGAAGAATCTGCCTGAGTTTTCTATGATCTTAGTGGTCGTAACTAAGATCCACTTGCTGTTCTCGGCCATTCTGAGGAGTGAGGTAACTTCAGAACAGGGGATAGCATGCAGGGCCCACCTGCAAGGAGGTATGTGCAGTAAATTATTTTCTAAGGAATGGAATTGACTGAGAAAATACTGCTAATACCGATGTAATGTAAGTGCAGCCTTAAATGCAGTAGTAGCGACTGGTATCAGGCTGATAAGTATGAATGTATACTCTGAGGTATTTCTGGGGAATGGAATTTCACTAAGAAAATACTGTCAATATTAAAGTAATATTTGAGCCTGCACTGCAGTGAAAGCGACTAGCAGCAGGCTTATTAATAACACTTCATAATTTTCAATTTTAAAACGTTTACTGGCATGTTAATCGTTTTTTCTGAGGTACTTGGTGACAAAACTTTATGGGCATGATTTTTACCACATGGCTGTCGTTTTTTTCTGAATAAAAACAGTTTACTGAGCTTCCCCACTGTTGTAATATGAGTGGGAGGAGCCTATTTTAGCGCTTTATTGCGCAGAAAAATTTAGTCACAGTCTTCCTATTTCTTCCTCCATGATCCAGGACGTCTCTACAGAGCCCAGGGGTCTCCAAAACTAGTTTTGAGGGAGGTAATCAGTTACAGCAGACCTGTGACAGTGTGTTTGACTGTGATAAAAACGTTTATTATTTCAACTGTTATCCGTTTTGGGTATTAAGGGGTTAATCATCCTTTTGATGGTGGGTGCAATCCTCTGCTAACTTTATACATTTTCTGTTAAAATTTGGTTGTTTTAACATATTTGGTTCATTGTTAATTCAACTGTGTCACATTTTTATGTTTCTTAAAGGCGCAGTAGCGTTTTTTTATATAGCTTGTAAATTTATTTAAAGGTTTTTTCCAAGCTTGCTAGTGTTATTGCTAGTCTGTTTAAACATGTCTGACACAGATGAATCTGTTTGTTCACTATGTTTAAAGGCCAATGTGGAGCCCAATAGAAATTTGTGCACTCAATGTATAGATGTTACTTTGAATAAAAGTCAAACTTTATATGTTAAAAGAATATCACCAGACAACGAGGGGGAAGTTATGCCGACTAACTCTCCTCACGTGTCAGTACCTTCGCCTCCCGCTCAGGAGGTGCGTGATATTGTAGCGCCAAGTACATCAGGGCGGCCCATACAAATCACTTTGCAAGACATGGCTAATGTTATGACTGAAGTACTATCTAAATTGCCAGAATTAAGAGGTAAACGCGATCACTCTGGGGTAAGAACAGAGTGCGCTGATAATAGTAGAGCCATGTCTGATACTGCGTCACAATTTGCAGAACATGAGGACGGAGAGCTTCATTCTGTGGGTGACGGATCTGATCCAAGTAAACTGGATTCAGACATTTCAAATTTTAAATTTAAGCTTGAGAACCTCCGTGTATTACTAGGGGAGGTATTAGCGGCTCTGAATGATTGTAACACGGTTGCAATTCCAGAGAAAGTATGTAGGCTGGATAAATATTTTGCGGTACCGGCGTGTACTGACGTTTTTCCTATACCTAAAAGGCTTACAGAAATTGTTAACAAGGAGTGGGATAGACCCGGTGTGCCCTTTTCACCCCCTCCTATATTTAGAAAAATGTTTCCAATAGACGCCACCACACGGGATCTATGGCAGACGGTCCCTAAGGTGGAGGGAGCAGTTTCTACTCTGGCTAAGCGCACCACTATCCCGGTGGAGGATAGCTGTGCTTTTTCAGATCCAATTGATAAAAAATTAGAGGGTTACCTTAAGAAAATGTTTGTTCAACAAGGTTTTATATTACAACCCCTTGCATGCATCGCGCCTGTCACTGCTGCGGCGGCATTCTGGTTTGAGTCTCTGGAAGAGACCCTTAGCACAGCTCCATTGGATGAGATTATGAACAAGCTTAAAGCCCTTAAGCTAGCTAATTCATTTATTTCTGATGCCGTAGTACACTTAACCAAACTTACGGCTAAGAACTCCGGATTCGCCATTCAAGCGCGCAGAGCGCTGTGGCTTAAATCCTGGTCAGCTGTGACTTCTAAATCTAAATTGATTAATATTCCTTTCAAAGGGCAGACATTATTCGGGCCCAGCTTGAAAGAAATTATCGCTGACATTACTGGAGGTAAGGGCCATGCCCTGCCTCAAGACAGGGCCAAACCAAGGCAGGAGCAGCATCAACTTCCTCCGCTCCAAGACAGGAAGGAACTGTTGCTCGCTACAGACAGGGCTGGAAACCTAACCAGTCCTGGAACAAGGGCAAGCAGGCCAGGAAACCTGCTGCTGCCCCTAAGACAGCATGAAATGAGGGCCCCCGATCCGGAAACGGATATAGTGGGGGGCAGACTTTCTCTCTTTGCCCAGGCTTGGGCAAGAGATGTCCAGGATCCCTGGGCGTTGGAAATCATATCTCAGGGATATCTTCTGGACTTCAAAGCTTCTCCTCCACAAGGGAGATTTCATCTTTCAAGGTTATCAGCAAACCAGATAAAGAAAGAGGCGTTTCTACGCTGTGTACAAGACCTCTTACTAATGGGAGTGATCCACCCAGTTCCGCGGTCGGAACACGGGCAAGGATTCTATTCAAATCTGTTTGTGGTTCCCAAAAAAGAGGGAACCTTCAGACCAACCTTGGACTTAAAGATCCTAAACAAATTCCTAAGAGTTCCATCGTTCAAAATGGAAACTATTCGAACCATCTTACCCATGATCCAAGAGGGTCAGTACATGACTACAGTGGATTTAAAGGATGCCTACCTTAACATACCGATTCACAAGGATCATTACCGGTATCTAAGATTTGCCTTCCTAAACAGGCATTACCAGTTTGTAGCTCTACCCTTCGGGTTAGCTACGGCTCCAAGAATCTTTACAAAGGTTCTGGGCTCTCTTCTGGCAGTACTAAGACCGCGAGGCATAGCGGTAGCTCCGTACCTAGACGACATTCTGATACAAGCGTCAAGTTTCCAAACTGCCAAGTCTCATACAGAGTTAGTTCTGGCATTTCTAAGGTCGCATGGGTGGAAGGTGAACGTAGAAAAGAGTTCTCTATTGCCACTCACAAGAGTTCCCTTTCTAGGGACTCTTATAGATTCTGTAGAAATGAAAATTTACCTGACGGAGGACAGGTTATCAAAACTTCTAAATGCTTGCCGTGTCCTTCATTCCATTCAACACCCGTCAGTGGCTCAGTGCATGGAAGTAATCGGCTTAATGGTAGCGGCAATGGACATAGTACCATTTGCGTGCCTGCATCTCAGACCGCTGCAATTGTGCATGCTAAGTCAGTGGAATGGGGATTACTCAGATTTGTCCCCTCTGCTAAATCTGGATCAAGAGACCAGAGATTCTCTTCTATGGTGGCTTTCTCGGCCACATCTGTCCAAGGGGATGCCCTTCCGCAGGCCAGATTGGACGATTGTAACAACAGACGCCAGCCTTCTAGGTTGGGGCGCAGTCTGGAATTCCCTGAAGGCTCAGGGATCATGGACTCAGGAGGAGAGACTCCTTCCAATAAACATTCTGGAATTAAGAGCAATTTTCAATGCTCTTCTGGCTTGGCCTCAGTTAGCAACTCTGAGGTTCATCAGGTTTCAGTCGGACAACATCACGACTGTGGCTTACATCAACCATCAAGGAGGAACAAGGAGTTCCCTAGCGATGATGGAAGTCTCAAAGATAATTCGCTGGGCAGAGTCTCACTCTTGCCACCTGTCAGCGATCCACATCCCAGGCGTGGGGAACTGGGAGGCGGATTTTCTAAGTCGCCAGACCTTTCATCCGGGGGAGTGGGAACTTCATCCGGAGGTGTTTGCCCAACTGCTTCATCATTGGGGCAAACCAGATCTGGATCTCATGGCGTCTCGCCAGAACGCCAAGCTTCCTTGTTACGGATCCAGGTCCAGGGACCCGGGAGCGGTGCTGATAGATGCTCTGACAGCACCTTGGGTCTTCAACATGGCTTATGTGTTTCCACCTTTCCCGATGCTTCCTCGATTGATTGCCAGGATCAAACAGGAGAGAGCATCGGTGATCCTAATAGCGCCTGCGTGGCCACGCAGGACCTGGTATGCAGATCTAGTGGACATGTCGTCCTGTCCACCATGGTCTCTGCCTCTGAGACAGGACCTTCTGATTTCAAACATCCAAATCTAATTTCTCTGAGGCTGACTGCATGGAGATTGAACGCTTGATTCTATCAAAGGGTGGATTCTCGGAGTCAGTGATTGATACCTTAATACAGGCTAGGAAACCTGTTACCAGGAAAATTTACCATAAAATATGGCGTAAATACTTATATTGGTGCGAATCCAAGAGTTACTCATGGAGTAAGGTTAGGATTCCTAGGATATTGTCTTTTCTACAAGAGGGTTTAGAAAAGGGTTTATCTGCTAGTTCATTAAAGGGACAGATTTCAGCTCTGTCTATCCTTTTACACAAACGTCTGGCAGAAGTTCCAGACGTTCAGGCTTTTTGTCAGGCTTTGGCTAGGATTAAGCCTGTGTTTAAGACTGTTGCTCCGCCGTGGAGCTTAAACTTAGTTCTTAACGTTCTGCAAGGTGTTCCGTTTGAACCCCTTCATTCCATCGATATCAAGCTGTTATCCTGGAAAGTTCTGTTTTTAATGGCTATTTCCTCGGCTCGAAGAGTCTGAGTTATCGGCCTTACATTGTGATTCTCCTTATCTGATTTTTCATTCAGACAAGGTAGTTCTGCGTACTAAACCTGGGTTCTTACCTAAGGTAGTCACTAACAAGAATATCAATCAAGAGATTGTTCCATCATTGTGCCCTAACCCTTCTTCAAAGAAGGAACGACTTCTGCACAATCTGGACGTCGTCCGTGCCCTGAAATTTTATTTGCAGGCAACTAAAGATTTTCGTCAAACTTCTTCCCTGTTTGTCGTTGGAGAGGTCAAAAAGCTTCGGCTACCTCTCTCTCTTTTTGGCTTCGTAGCATAATACGTTTAGCCTATGAGACTGCTGGACAGCAGCCTCCTGAAAGGATTACGACTCATTCTACTAGAGCTGTGGCTTCCACTTGGGCCTTTAAGAATGAGGCCTCTGTTGAACAGATTTGCAAGGCTGCAACTTGGTCTTCACTTCACACTTTTTCAAAATTTTACAAATTTGACACTTTTGCTTCTTCGGAGGCTGTTTTTGGAAGAGAGGTTCTACAGGCAGTGGTTCCTTCCGTGTAAAGATCCTGCCTGTCCCTCCCGTCATCCGTGTACTTTTAGCTTTGGTATTGGTATCCCATAAGTAATGGATGACCCGTGGACTGACTACACTTAACAGGAGAAAATATAATTTATGCTTACCTGATAAATTCATTTCTCCTGTAGTGTAGTCAGTCCACGGCCCGCCCTGTTTTTACGGCAGGTCTAAATTTTAATTAAACTCCAGTCACCACTGCACCCTATAGTTTCTCCTTTCTCGTATGGTTTCGGTCGAATGACTGGATATGACGTAGAGGGGAGGAGCTATATAGCAGCTCTGCTTGGGTGATCCTCTTGCACTTCCTGTTAGGGAGGAGTTATAATCCCATAAGTAATGGATGACCCGTGGACTGACTACACTACAGGAGAAATGAATTTATCAGGTAAGCATAAATTATATTTTTACACAATTTCTCTGGGACTACAATGGTGTCAGTCATCCAGAGTCGCTAAAACCTCCCTGAGCAACACGCGGAGGTGTTCAAGCTTAAATTTAAATTCTATCTTTTCAGAGTCAGACTGAAGTAACGCCTTCCCTGAATCAGAAATGTCACCCACAGATAGAAGCTCTCCTGCTTCGGCTTCTGTACATTGTGAGGGTATATCAGACATGGCTACTAAAGCGTCAGAAAGCTCTGTATTTGTTCTAGCCCCAGAGCTGTCTCGCTTTCCGTGTAACCCTGGCAGTTTGGACAATACTTCTGTGAGGGTATGATTCATAACTGCCGCCATGTCTTGTAAGGTAAACGCATTGGACGCGCCAGATGTACTTGGCATCACTTGCGTGGGAGATATAGGTTCTGACACATTGGGAGAGCTAGGTGGTTTAACCTCTCTTTTGTCAGTCTGAGAAACCTCTGGTGATAAATCTTTAAAACCCATAATATGGTCTTTATAACTTATAGAAAGGTCAGTGCATTTGGTACACATTCTAAGAGGGGGTTCCACAATGGCTTCTAAACATAATGAACAAGGAGTTTCCTCTATGTCAGACATGTTTAACAGACTAGTAATGAGACCAGCAAGCTTGGAAAACACTTTAATAAATGTGAAAAAGCAATTAAACAAAAACGGTACTGTACCTTTAAGAGAAAAATCTACCACAAACTGCAAAACAGTGTTAAAAAGTAGTAAACTCTACAAAATTTTTACACTGTGTATAAGAGACTAAAGCAGCATTGCACCTACTTGCAAATGGATGATTAACCCCTTAGGCCCCAAACCGGATTAGAAAAACTGTAAAACCGTTAAACAGTCAAACACACTGCCACAGGGCTCCTACCTGCCCTTAAACACGATTTTTGCAGGAAAAAAACCCTCTATAGTGGTCCTAGATGCTAGAGGACTTCTTTAGGGAAGCTGGCTGTCTCAGTCTGGATATCAACTGCGCATAAAGTGCGCGAAAATAGGCCCCTCCCACCATGCACTCAATGACAGAGGGCCTTGAAAAAGTACTCCTAGGAGTAATCTAACAAGCCATGTGGAAAACTAGGCCCCAAATAAAGATTTATCACCCTCAGAGGAAAAAACGTTTTTTTTCTGTAAGTTATGCAAAACTTTTTAACACTAAGTAATATGAGAGTTAACATGAATATTACCCTTATCTTGTAAGCATGATCCCAGTCGTTGTTAAATCACTGTATCAGGCTTACCTCAAATATACCAGGTAAGCATTTTCTAGACCTTATCAACTCTCTAGAAAAAAATATACTGAACATACCTCAAAGCAGGTGATCTGCAAACCGTCCCCCCAACTGAAGTTTTCTTTCCATACACTTGGGGTGGCAGTTGGGGGAGGAGCTATGTGGACAGCTCTGCTGTGGGTGTCCTCTTGCAGCTTCCTGTTGGGAGGGAGAATGTCCCACAAGTAATAGATGAACCCGTGGACTGGATACACATTTACAAGAGAAAAATAATCTGGTCGCAGATCTGTAGCCGCCCCTTCATGCCGACCAATTTTCAGAGACAGGCTTTTGGACTGCTTGTTCTTGTTCCAAGGCTAGATAGGCATCCAGGAACACTTGGGCTGGTCTGACTTAGAGGAGGCAGATAATTTATGTCCCTTGAAATTGCAAAATGAACGAAAAGCATAATTTATGCTTACCTGATAAATTTATTTCTCTTGTGATGTATCGAGTCCATGGATTCATCCTTACTTGTGGGATATTCTCCTCCCCTACAGGAAGTGGCAGAGAGAGCACCCACAGCAGAGCTGTCTATATAGCTCCCCCCCCCCCCTCCAGTCATTCGACCGAAGGCTAGGAAGAAAAAGGAGAAACTATAGGGTGCAGTGGTGACAAAGTTTAAAAATAAAAATATGTATGCCTGTCTTAACAGGGCAGGCCGTGGTCTTGATTCATCACAAGAGAAATAAATTTATCAGGTAAGCATAAATTATGTTTTCTCTTGTAAGATGTATCGAGTCCAAGGATTCATCCTTACTTGTGGGATACCAATACCAAAGCTTTAGGACACGGATGAAGGGAGGGACAAGACAGGGACCTTAAACGGAAGGCACCACTGCTTGTAGAACCTCTCTCCCAAAAATAGCCTCCGAAGAAGAAGCAAAAATATCAAAATTTGGAAAATTTGGAAAAAGTATGAAGCGAAGACCAAGTCGCCGCATTACAAATCTGTTCAACAGAAGCCTCATTTTTAAAGGCCCATGTGGAAGCCACAGCTCTAGAAGAATGAGCAAGATTGTGCAATAGACGTTCCTTCTTTGAAGAAGGATTAAGAAACAGTGAAGGAACAACAATCTCTTGATTGATATTCTTAACTGCATGGAAAATAAGATAAGGGGAATCACACTGTAAAGCAGATAGCTCAGAAACTCTTCGAGCCGAAGAGATAGCTACTTAAAACAAAACTTTCCAAGATAGAAGCTTAATATCCATGGAATGCATAGGTTCAAACGGAAGCCCTTGAAGAACTTTAAGAACTAAATTCAAACTCCATGGCGGAGCAACAGGTTTAAACACAGGCTTAATTCTGACCAAAGCCTGACTAAATGCTTGAACGTCTGGGACATCTGCCAGACGTTTGTGTAGTAAACTAGACCAAGCAGATATTTGCCCTTTTAGGGAACTAGCTGATAATCCCTTCTCCAAACCTTCTTGGAGAAAAGACAATATTCTAGGAATCCTAAGCTTACTCCACGAGTAACCTTTGGATTCACACCAATAAAAATATGCGCCAAATCTTATGATAGATCTTCCTGGTGACAGGCTTTCTAGCCTGAATCAGGGTATCAATGACCGACTCAAAGAAACCACGCTTTGATAGAATCAGGCGTTCAATCTCCAAGCAGTCAGACGCAGAGAAACTAGATTTGGATGCGTGAAAGGACCTTGGATTTGAAGGTCCCGCCTCATTGGCACAGTCCACGGTGGAACCGAGGACATGTCCACTAGGTCTGCATACCAAGTCCTGCGTGGCCACGCAGGTGCTATCAGAATCACCAAAGCTCTCTCCTGCTTGATTCTGGCAACCAGATGTGGGAGGAGAGGCAACGGTGGAAATACATAGGCCAGATTGAAGGACCAAGGCACTGCTAGAGCATCTATCAGCACTGTCTTGGGATCCCAGGACCTGGACCCGTAACAAGGAAGTTTGGCATTCTGACGGGACGCCAACAGATCCAATTCTGGTGTGCCCCATAGCTGAATCAGCTGAGCAAATACCTCCGGATGGAGTTCCCACTCCCCCGGATGAAAAGTGACGACTTGGGAAATCCGCTTCCCAGTTCTCTACTCCTGGGATGTAGACTGCTGAGAGATGGCAAGAGTGAGATCCTCTGCCCATCAGATTATTTTGGTTACCTCCATCATCGCTAGAGAACTCCTTGTTCCTCCTTGATGATTGATATAAGCTACAGTCGTAATGTTGTCCGACTGAAATCTGATGAATTTGGCCGCAGCAAGCTGGGGCCATGCCTGAAGCGCATTGAATATCGCTCTCAGTTCTAGAATGTTTATCGGAAGAAGAGATTCCTCCCGAGACCATAAGCCCTGTGCTTTCAGGGAGTTCCAGACTGCACCCCAGCCTAGCAGGCTGGCATCTGCCGTTACAATGAGCCACTCTGGCCTGTGGTAGTACATTCCCTGAGACAGGTGGTCCTGAGACAACCACCAGAGAAGAGAATCTCTGGTCTCCTGGTCCAGATGCAGTTGAGGAGATAAATCTGCATAATCCGCATTCCACTGTTTGAGCATGCATAGTTGCAGTGGTCTGAGGCTTAGGCGGGCAAAAGGAACTATGTCCATTGCCGCTACCATGAGTCCGATTACCCCCATACACTGAGCCACTGATGGCCGAGGAATGGAATGAAGAGCTCGGCAAGAGGTTAAGAGTTTTGATTTTCTGACCTCCGTCAGAAATATTTTTATTTCTACCGAATCTATCAGAGTCCCTAGAAAGGAAACTCTTGTAAGAGGGAAGAGAGAACTCTTTCATGTTCACCTTCCACCCGTGAGATCTCAGAAAAGCCAACACGATGTCCGTGTGAGACTTGGCTAGCTGGAAAAACGACGCCTGAATGATGTCGTCTAGCTAAGGCGCCACTGCTATGCCCCGTGGTCGTAGATCTGCCAGAAGGGACCCTAGCACCTTTGTGAAAATTCTTGGAGCCGTGGCCAACCCGAAGGAAAGGGCCACAAACTGGTAATGCCTGATTAGAAAGGCGAATCAGAGAAATTGATGATGATTTCTTTAAATAGGGATGTGTAGATACGCATCCTTTAAGTCCACGGTAGTCATATATTGACTCTCCTGGATCAGAGGTAGAATAGTCCGAATAATCTCCATCTTGAATGATGGAACTTTGAGGAACTTGTTTAGAATTTTGAGATCCAAGATTGGTCTGAAAGTTCCCTCTTTTTTGGGAACCACAAACAGGTTTGAGTAGAATCCTAGCCCCTGTTCCTCTTTTGGGACTGGGCGGATCACCCCCATGGTATGCAAGTCTTCTACACGGCGTAAGAACGCCTCTCTCTTTGTCTGGTTTACAGACAGTCGAGAAATGTGAAATCTCCCCCTGGGGGGGGGGGGGGGGGAGTATTTGAAGTCCAGAAGATATCCCTGGGACACAATTTCTAAAGCCCAGGGATCGTGAACATCTCTTGCCCAAGCGAAGAGAGAGAGTCTGCCCCCTACTAGATCCGGTCCCGGATCGGGGGCTACCCTTTCATGCTGTCTTAGAGGCAGCTGCAGGCTTCTTGGCCTGTTTACCCTTGTTCCAAGCCTGGTTAGGTCTCCAGACTGACTTGGATTGGGCAAAATTCCCCTCTTGCTTTGAAGCAGAGGAAGCTGAAGCGGGACCACTCTTAAAGTTCCGAAAGGAACGAAAATTATTTTGTTTGGTCCTCATCTTATTTGATCTATCCTGAGGAAGGGTATGACCTTTCCCTCCAGTGATGTCTGAAATAATCTCTTTCAGTTCAGGCCCGAATAGGGTCTTTCCTTTGAAATGGATGTTCAAAAGTCTAGATTTAGATGACACATCAGCAGACCAGGACTTAACCCATAACGCCCTGCGTGCTAAAATGGCAAAACCTGAATTCTTTGCCGCTAATTTAGCCAGTTGAAATGCGGCATCAGTAATAAAATAATTAGCCAACTTAAGGGCCTTAATTTTGTCCATAATCTCCACTAATAGAGTCTCCATCTGAAGAGCCTCTTCTAGAGCCTCAAACCAGAAAGCAGCTGCAGTAGTTACAGGAACAATGCACGCAATAGGTTGGAGAGAAAAACCCTGATGAACAAAAATTTTCTTCAGGAGACCCTCTAATTTTTTATCCATAGGATCTTTGAAAGCACAACTGTCTGCGATAGGTATAGTTGTACGCTTAGCCAGAGTAGAAATAGCTCCCTCCACCGTCTGCCATGAGTCCCGCATGGTGTCAGATATGGGAAACATTTTCTTAAAAACAAGAGGGGGAGAGAACGGAATACCTGGTCTATCCCACTCCTTAGTAATAATATTCACAATCCTCTTAGGGACTGAAAAACATCAGTGTAAACAGGAACCTCTAAGTATTTATCCATTTTACACAATTTCTCTGGAACCACTATAGGGTCACAATCATCTAGAGTCGCTAATACCTCCTTGAGCAATAAGCGGAGGTGTTCAAGCTTAAAATTAAAGGCCGTCATATCAGAATCTGTCTGAGGAAGCATCTTTCCTGAATCAGATATTTCTCCCTCAGATAACAAATCCCTCACCCCTACTTCAGAGCATTGTGAGGGCATATCAGATACGGCTACTAAAGCGCCAGACGGCTCAGCATTTTTCCTAAACCCAGAGCTGTCCCGCTTTCCTTGTAAACCAGGCAGTTTAGATAAAACTTCTGTGAGGGTTGTATTCATAACTGTGGCCATATCCTGTGAAGTAAAAATAATTTGACGCACTAGAGGTACTTGGCGTCACTTGAGCGGGCGTTACTGGTTGTAACACTTGGGGAGAGCTAGATGGCGATATATGGTGCTAAGATCATCATCCTCCTTGCAGAAATCTTCATCCCTTTTCTGCCAGAGTGTAAATAGTACACACCGGTTTTGCTTGAGAAAATAAAAAAACTAACATTTTTGTCACCACACTCCTCTTGCCCTTCCTAGCAGTTAAGCAGGCAGAGAGAATGACTGGGGGGGGGGGGGGGTGGAGCTATATAGACAGCTCTGCTGTGGGTGCTCTCTCTGCCACTTCCTGTAGGGGAGGAGAATCCCACAAGTAAGGATGAATCCGTGGACTCGATACATCTTACAAGAGAAATTAGTAGATTGACGACCCTTTGACCTAACCTTCTTAGCCTGAGGACAGAAGGCCCTCTTCCCTCCAGACACTTAAACTTTGCTGGGGTGTCTGCCTTCTCCTGGTGGCCAGGATTTGAATTCTCAACAGTAATTGAATGGAATTGTGGACTCTCCATGCCATTGGAAAGAAATAGTAGTTATAGCTCTACTAATTTACTCCTAGATTGAGACAGCAATGACAAGTCCTGCTCATGACATATCTACATAAGTCCAGCAGAGTACACTGTCAATAGCACTGCAGTAAGTAATACTCCCACAGAATACCAGTAGGGGTTGCTATGATCACACAGATATTGAAAGGTAGGCTTGACTCCTCAGCAAAACCTATTCTCCTGGTCAAAATGACTGCCTACACTGATCATTCACTAGAGATAGGCATCAGTTAAATGACTGCATAATAAAAGCTAAGACTGAAACATACTGACCAACTGCTCAAACTAGTATATTAGGAAATGTCAAACAGTTCAGAATCTTGTTAAAGCAGTGGTATGGCCTAGAATCATACTGTACAAAGAAGAAAAAAAAAATAAGAAGAAGAATGTAGTCCAAAATTTACTGAAGCGAATCATAGGGGGAAAAAAAAAAAAAAACTTAAGGAAAAACATACCTGCACAATCTGCCATGGCATGTCTAGGATGCTTCGTGCCGTTCGACGCAGGAAGTTGCCTAGCCCAGCAGCTTGGTTTTCGCGAATTACACCACCAGATGTCATATCCCCATCCTCGAGTCGCCGCCTCTTCTGTCTCTCTTTGCGCTGACGTGCCTGAAGCTCCCACTTTTTCTTGTGGTATCGAAGCCATATCAAACGTTCCTCCTACACAGCGTAAGGTAAGAGAGAAAAAAGTTTAAAAAAAACTGTAAATTATATTATGTATATCATAAATAAGTATTTGTGGTGCCCTATAAAGAGAATTAATGCCAATCATGAACACCTTAGTGGTTCCAAAAGTGGGTGGCGGTCCCAGGACTTCCCTCCAAGACTGTGTAAGTGTTAGGTCCTGAGAGTCACCCTGGCTCTCTGCGGCTCCTGACACACGTTTTCTCTTTGTGCTAATAGGGACAGCAGGCTGGAGGCGTTTCACTACCCCGAAATCCTCAATATCTTTTGTCTGGGATGAGTCCAACTGCTGCTGAGCACTGATCTAAACAAGAGAAAACAAAAACAGTTTAAAAAAGCACCTGAGAAAATGAGCATTAGAAACATTAAAAAACACACACAATATGTCCTTGTATAACAAAAAAAAAAAATTGTCTAAGCTATCCCAAATGGAGATTACATCTAAAGAAAGGACCTTACATTAGATTAAAAATATATCTGTTATATAGTTTATCTGTATGACTTAAATAGTTTAGTTTTAGGATAGTTTAAAGAACAGTTGACAGTTATAGTTTAGGTTTTTATAAAACAAAGACGGAAAAAACAATGGGTATTAGGAGAGAGGTAGATGAAGACAGACATATTGTGTCGACAGTATATACGCATACTACATCATACATGTGTACGTTGAACCGTGTGTCAATACAACTTGCCTATTTTACAAGATGTCATGTATATCGAATGCATTGTACCTAAATGATCTATGCAAGTTACATTTGATTATATTATGGATTTTATGGCACTGTAACTCATTTATTTAACAACATGCTATGTATATGCACGAATGTTCTAACCTGCTCTCCTGATATCAAAAAGTTTTTTTTTTTAAAAATCTGTTGAAATTGCAAGTTTTTTTTTTTTTTTTTTTTTTTTAGCAACTTTGATTACGGTTTATCCATTTCTCATCTTAAAAAGGGACATAAGGCAATTTTCTTTTTCTTAATAAATGAAGTGTTTACCGTTACATAAACTAAGCAAATCACTTTACCATTTGTTTCTCTGTTTTCTTATTTTAATTCAAATCAATTATCCAGCCCCTTTTTTTTTTTTTTTTTTTTTTTTTTAACTCATTATGCAGTCCTTTGACCCACCTCTATTGGGATAGGTACTATCAGGAGCATACATTTCCTGCACCATGCTAATTTTCAGATGTCCCCCTAAACATAATTGCCAACGTCAGCGTAGTTTTCCCCTTTGCTTGGCACATGTGCAGCCTACATTATAGCTCATTGCCAACTAGTTACATCGTCTGTCAGATCTTTAGAACACACAGGCTATTGAAGCAGTGTACTCCGTGGTCAAGTGTAAGGATTGTTTTGTGTTTGTCTTTTTTTATTTTTTTTATTGAGGTTGTCAGAAGATACATCAATTAGTAGACAAACAACATAAGTGATGTATTACTTTATTTAAACATAGGTTAAAACATCAGTACGTGTACTAAGAAATATGAATTGGAACCTCTTTTTCAACATTATAAGCTCCTCTCACACTTCTGTGGCTCGCTCATGAACCCTGGTAGACAAATATAGAGGCAAATGATATAAACTGTCACTCTTGGACCTTTGAACAGTAGTAGTAATAATATAGAATGTAGATAAAACAACAAGATGAGTGTAAAAACATCTTAAGGGCAAAGGAAAATATATATAATAAATTGCTATTTAGTTTGCTATTCCTTATTTAGTACCTGTTTTGTGAATCCCTAAAATAAACAATACTAAACTCAAACATTATTTATTGGTCTTACTAAAATGAAAATTAAGGTTCTTCTGTAACTAGGCTATAAGACTGCCAAGACTGCGTGGTTCATATAGTTTAATAATATAATGCAACTCCAAAATATTCTCCACCAGTAAGCTAATACAAGGGTGTATACATAACTGGGGTTCCAATGAGAAGGATTAGTTTAATTTGAGTGATGGTAAGTACACTCCACAATGATATTCAGGATGAAAAGTGAGCTAAGAACTAGAGTATCCCAATAAAATACTGTCTTGTGAAAGTGAGGATACTCTAGATAGGTCAGAATATATGGTTCCTTGAGGGAAACTGTTGGAGGCCTAACCTGATGGCAGATCATCAAGTGAAATAAAGCTCCTAACTCCTCAAAATGCACAAAAAAAAAGAAAAAAATACAATAATTGTACCCTTCACTTCTCTCTCCTTACTCTGAGAAAAGTACCCAAGGACAGGAGAAATTTTATTAATGGTTAAACCAAGAAAAAGAAAATTATTTTCTCACCCATGCATCAGATAGGATTCTCCTCTCTAAGGATTTTGACATATATTCTAAAATGGACATTTATAAGATACAACAGTATATACCACTTAAAAATTATTAAAGCAGTAAACTTATAACAGCCAATGTGGAAAATAATTAAAGGATAACAGGGTATGATTGCTGATATAAAATGAGTTATAAATACCTTGTAATGGGTTTCTTATTATGAGTGCCGACTCTGATGTTCCCTTTATAAGTATACAGACCCAAGGCAGTATGGATATTAAAAAAAAAAAACTTTCAACGCACAAATGGCATGTTTTATTAGGCTAAATGAACATGAACATAAATTATAGATGTTTGCTCGCAAACACATTTACAATAAAACTGATCTGAACGAAAGGACTGTCCATGAAGGAAAATAACCGAAGTCAGGCTTGAGTGTTAGTGAGTCACATTTAGCCGACGTCACACTTTCATGTCATGCTTGTACTGCAGAGACTTTCTTTGAAGGGAGCGCAAGCACAAAAGACTTATCTTCCAAATGTAGGGTGCACACAAATGAGATACTTGCAAACACAATTCGGAGTTAGCTACTGAAATAAATGTCTCATTGTTTAGGTAGATCTTCTGTCTCTAGCAGTCCCTGACAGAAAAAACATGACTGATTCACCTCCCGTCAAAGCACATCTATCCTCTTTGCGATACAAGGTAATCAATGCCAGAGCTCCCGCTTCCGGGGTGGAATCCTTTGTCACTGTGCCTAAGAGTTGTGATGTAGGTTCCGTTAAAACGCTCCGTTGTAAATCTGGTTTGCCGCCCTGCTTGTAAGACTCCCGGGGAGTCTGCTGCAGTACTATAGGGTGGGAGCATCGGGCGTATGATGTGACTGACATTTCTCTCAAATACTCCAGAGAATTCAAGAAGTGCCAATCTCCTGTAGTAAGTCTTGTTGATCGATGTCCATGTGGCGAGCAACATCTTGTAAATGAGCCAGAATTGCCATATTATTGAGTTTAGTATTTTAGCAGGTACAGTTCCATTTAGTAATGGTGATCGGAGGCCTCAATTTTCCAGATCGGTGAGCAGGAAAGTATTCTCAAACTTGATTTCTAGATGCCTCCTAGTTAAGATAATACATCATAAATAATTTGGTGCTGGTAGTTCAGAGATTACTCAGATATGTAGAAGACTATCTCAAACCCGGAGCCACCAATATTGCTGCTAGCCATGACAGCTGCCTGGACACGCCCCCCGTAAGGATTGTTTTTATTCCCCCTAGTCTAACGAGCATTATTAATTATTACAAATATAATAAAAATTAAATAAAATATTTTTAATGGGGATAAAAATAAAAAGTTAATAATCGTGTCCACCACATTAGCAAGTGTATGGATCCTTTTTATTCCCTGGCCCTTCTAATTTAAACTGAAAGAAGAAGTAGGTAGCAAAACATTAGGCATGCGTAGGACTCGCATCAAATGTGCATGCATACGGGGAATAGTAAATATTTAAATTTATCATTAGTAATCAAGTCATGATTGGGTGAATTTTCAATAAAAAAAGGAGGCATCGGAAAAGGAAAAACAACAAACTGTTTAGAATTTTGGAGACTTTGTTTTGATAAGGTAGGCGATTCAGATGCTATGCAAAGGTCAGGGTTATGTATCCAAGCGCAGAAAATGAGCAGTTTTTCCTCTAATACCACACCCGCTCTCAAAAGGTAAAGTTAGAGCTGAATTACTTTATTACATTACCTTTTATGACACAAATTAAGTCTTCACTAATGCAATACACACCACCACCAACTCTCAGATAATGGAATTATATTGCAAAATGCTTCTATTCAAAATTCAAATGCATTTATTTCATTTTTAACCTTTCTATCCCTTTAAGGTCCTAATATAACATTATCTAAGCTGTCCTGTTTTGTAGCAGGTTATTATTGTTCAAAAACATGAGAAAAATGTAATGTTAATTTTTCAGGTCAATGTTGCTATTAACCAAGTTATATATACATATATATTTTATAGTAATATAATTTTTTTTTTTTTTTTTAACTATTTCAGCTGTAATTTAGAAAAAGTTGCAGTGTTTTGCAGTATGGAAACAAACGCTTTGAAATGCTTTGAGTCTTCTTTCTATGTGTCCTCTGCTGTGGCTATTTAAAAACGCATATGAACCCTGATAAAGCAATCCCTGTGTATGATGTAGCAAGGATAGGCTCAGTCTTGAGTATGCACTTTAACCTGTCAAAGGAATTAGGGTAATAAATTAACAGGAAAAGGATGAAAAATGTAAAGCAAATAAACAGCTTCACTACACACAGGTAAATATTTTACAGGAAATATATACCTTTATGTTCCTTTTAATTATCTACATTTCAAAGTTTTCCTTCTAAAGGACATAAGAGCAGTTTCAGAGTTGCTATTAGATTTAAAAACAAACATAACTAACTTCCTAACACCACCCACCTGTTTCTTTCCTTCACTAGTGAACATCTCATTTATCCTTTTCTGTTTGTAGACATCATTTTTCTCCAGAAGTTTCTTGTGAAGCCAGTCTGGGTGACGTACACGGGGAACAGGATTTTTTACCTGCAAAGAAGGGTAAGAGAACTGAGCACTGCAGAACAGTCATGTGATCATCACTGCTAGACAGAACATTTTAGCATCTCAATTACTTCAACTCTTGTAATTTTTCTACAATATCCTATTCATTTGTTGTTTTTTACTCACTTGGGTTAGTACTGGGCACCAATTTTTATTAGAATATTAAATATTTCCTGTTGCCTGCCTGCTCCTTAGGACTAAATTATTATATTTTTAAGTTGGGAACGTGGTGTAATGCACATTTTTACAGATACACAAAAATAAGGACCAGTCAACACAGTAGATTTGCATAATCAACAAATGCAAGATAACAAGACAATGCAATAGCACTTAGTCTGAACTTTAAATGAGTAGATTTTTTTTCTGACAATTTTAAGTTGTCTTTTTCCACTCCCCCTGTACCATGTGACAGCCATCAGCCAATCACAAATGCATACACGTACCATGTGACAGCCATTCACAAATGCATACACTTATTCTTGCACATGCTCAGTAGGAGCTGGTGACTCAGAAAGTTTAAATATAAGAAGACTGTGCACATTTAGTTAATGTAAGTAAATTGGAAAGTTGTTTAAAATGGCATTCTCTATCTGAATAATGAAAGTTTAATTTTGATTGCGTGTCCCTTTTACCACTGGTGCCATAATGCCTAGTTCAACAACAGTGTATGATTCCATCACATCCATGTAAGCTTAGACAGTGTCCTGGACACACTAGGCTAACATTACTATTAACATCCTCTGCCTGTTAGGAAATGATCCTATGATTGTGTAATACTCTGTACAAAGTATGACTTCATTACATGTTTACACAATACATACTAGCCTCAGATAGATAATTTGTATAAAAACTTAACTAGCAGTTGATACTCACCTGTTGCAATGCTGCTGGGATTGTGATAATCTTTTGAATGGCACTGCCCAGCCTCTCTATGTAATAATCCCAGTCTAGGATCTAGAGAAGGGAGAGAAGCGTTGACTGAGTGAACAAGCCATACAAAAGGATGAAATAGAAGTAATAAAAACAAAGCTATACCGAGCGAATATCCAGGTCCTGCAATGAAGGATTCTTCAGCCACTTGCGCAGGTAATGCCTTTTTACTCCCACTTCTGCCTGAAAGATTGCCAGGGGAATAGCTCTGAAATAAATATACAAATTTATTACATTAAGCCAAGAACCAAATACAACTAAACTGCCCAATCTCAAATGAACACCTTAACATGTAATATTAAACTTCACAAGAAATCTGTTTGGTTTGAGAATTTTTCTGGGTACCCATGGAACTGTATTACAACCTACAACACTAATTACAACAAAATTAAACACATGCCTCACGTTTTACACCATTAACACAGTGGAACTGTACCCAAATACATGATTAAAAAGGACATTAAACTCAAATGTCTTGTGCACATGAAAGCACAGAAATCAAATGTTTTATTCATGCACAAAAAGTTAAATGCATTTAAAAAGATACTGAATGCAGCAGGCAATGATACTAGAATGTCTGGTGTATTCAAGCATGGAACTGCACCACTGGGCATGATGCTGTTGTATGTGAATGAATCTCTGACTTACAGGACCTACTTTCAGATACCTACCCACTGAGAAATACCCTTAATATAGGGGGAATTAAACGGTTCCAATACTGGTTAACAGATCTGTTCTGAACTTTCAACCGGCACTTATTCCACACCAGGAAGGATACATTGTTTCAATGGTCTGCCACACACGCTGAGGATCAACAAACAAAGCACTGATCCGAGTAAAGAAAAGCACCAACGAACTAAGTGACTAAACTAAAGGTATCCGTAGCAGTGTTCCTATCAGAATCGGAACTTGGTCGCATGTCCCCGTGGACAAGGTGCCAGAAAAGACATTTGTGAACTGAGCGCTTGTTAAACAATATTGTGGGTTCAGATATTTACCAATGAGCTGTTAATCACGGAGTGTTATAGCAACACATGTTCTTAAGGAGGGGTTGCTGAACACTTCGGTAACTCTTTATATTTGTGATTTTATTGTAACTCTTCACACAGTTGATTTTATTGAAACATCAGATTGTTAAAATTAATGCAATTTCAGACTGTTATAATATGTTACGTTTCTAGTCATATGCTAGTTTTTCACTGATGCCGGCATCTTATTTTATTTATTTTAAATTGTATTATTAGATTTATTAAATTTGATTTACTATCTGCATACTTGATTCATTTGGAACATTAATTCATTCGACACATTAATTTATGTACACATTTATATGAGGTACTATTCTTATATTTTACGGGAATTAACTCATGTATATTAGCCTATTAGTATTGAAGTAAGTTTCTTTATGCCTAAGTGAGGTTCACAAGAGAAACATTATATAAGAGGAATGTGTGTGTGTATATATATATATATATATATATATATATATATATATATATATATATATATATATATATATATATATAAAATCAATTTGGATTTTTATTATTTATTGCAGCTATCACAGCTTTTTTTATATCGGTATCTATAACATTTATAAATTTGTTTAACTCTCAGCTTTTGTAGCGCTATCCCCCACTCCCTCTTTTTAAGAAAAAATAAAACAACTTTTACTTCATAAGCTTTAAAACAGGTGGTATCAAACACAATTAAAATACGCATATGCCTATCAGGATAACAAAGTGCTGAGTTAGTGGGGTGAAATAGAATGGAACCGACAAATTGTGTGAATATTAAACCAATAGCCTTTACCTTGGATTAACAATGTGACTATCTATATATATATATATATATATAGGCACCTCACATTGTTATTGGAGTACTGCCTCAATACAAATCTATTTTTAGTCACATTGTTAATCCAAGGTATAGGCTATTGGTATAATATTCACGCAATTTGTCGGTAACTAACTGGTATAGGTTCCTGGTATTTCCAGTGATAATATCTCTATAAATAATTCTATAGTAAACGAGCCCTCAACTGGGTGGCTATATATTGCGGTAACTACCTGGTATAGGTTTCTGGTATCCCCAGAAAGAAAATTTGCGCAGACCAGCAGACTATAGACACCTATATATTGTGGTAACCAACTGATATAGACCACTGATATCTTCCACTAAATATAAGGGATCTCTGTGTTCAACTTTAAGGCACAGGTCTCTGAGTAACTAGGAAATTATTATTAGGCACATTGGATAAATGTGCCTATATCCAAGTGTATTTTTCCATGAGTTTGTACATCCTCTGATCGCCTAATGAATACCTAATTGACTTTGGGATGTATCCCAGACAGGAATCCTAGGCCCCCTCTAATGTGGGTATTACTAAGGCCATGGGCTTTCCATTCTGTTTAACCCCCCTAACTCAGCACTTTGTTATCCTGATAGGCATATGCATATTTTAATTGTGTGCATGATCCCACCCATTTTAAAGCTTATGAAGTAAAAGTAAAGTTTATTTTTTCTTTCTTGGTCCTTTATATGAATCTACTAGATCAAACGTTATGAGTGCTACATTTGTACTCTGTCTCTTACTGATTTCCCTAGAATGACTCCACGGATCATCTACTTACTATTGGGAATATCACTCCTGCCCAGCAGAAGGCGGTACAGAGCACCACAGCAAAGCTGTTAAATATCACCTCCCTTCCCTCCAACCCCAGTCATTCGACCAAAGTAAAAGGAGAGAAAGGAAGTAACAAGGTGCAGAGGTTCCTGAGGTTTATGACACAAAAAAAACTGTATGATAAAAGAGGGTGGGCCGTGGACTCACTGTGTCAAGAAATAAATACATTTATCAGGTAAGCATACATTTTGTTTTCTATCTAATGACACGGTGAGTCCACGGATCATCTAATTACTATTGGGAATCAAGACCCAAGCTAGAGGACGCAGATAAGGAAGGGACAAGACAGGGAACCTAAACGGAAGGCACCACTGCTTGAAGAACCTTTCTCCCAAAAGAAGCCTCAGCTGAGGCAAAAGTATCAAACTTATAGAATTTGGGAAAAGTGTGTAGAGAGGACCAAGTTGAAGCCTTGCAAATCTGTTTCACAGAAGCTTCATTTTTGAATGCCCAGGAAGAGGAAACAGCCCTCGTAGAATGAGCCGTGACTCTCTCAGGAGGCTGCTGTCCAGCAGTTTCATAGGCCAAACGGATTATAATCTTCAGCCACAAAGAAAGAAGTAGCCGTAGCTTTCTGACCATTACGTTTCCCAGAGAAAACAACAAACAGAGCCGAAGACTGGCGAAATTCCTTAGTTGCCTGTAAGTAGTTATTCAACGCACGCACCACATCTAGGTTGTGCAGCAGACGCTCCTTATGAGAAGAAGGGTTAGGGCACAAAGAAGGAACCACAATCTCTTGATTAATGTTCCTATTCGAAACCACCTTAGGAAGGAACGCCAACTTAGTACGTAGAACTACTTTATCAGAATGAAAAATAAGATAAGGGGAATCACACTGCAACGCAGAAAGTTCAGAGACTCTGCAGGGAGAAGAAATTGCAACAAGAAACAAAACTTTCCAAGATAATAACTTAATATCTAAGGAATGCACATAGGCTCAAACTGAGCCTGTTGAAGAACCTTAAAGGACCAGTCAACACTGTAGATTTGCATAATCAACAAATGCAAGATAACAAGACAATACAATAGCACTTAGTCTGAACTTCAAAGGAGTAGATTTTTTTTCTGACAATTTTAAAAGTTGTCTTTTTCCACTCCCCCTGTACCATGTGACAGCCATCAGCCAATCACAAATGCATACACGTACCATGTGACAGCAATCAGCCATTCACAAATGCATACACACTTATTCTTGCACATGCTCAGTAGGAGCTGGTGACTCAAAAAGTTTAAATATAAAAAAACTGTGCACATTTTGTTAATAAAAGTAAATTAGAAAGTTGTTTAAAATTGCATGCTCTATCTGAATAATGAAAGTTTAATTTTGATTGAGTGTCCCTTAAGCAAGGTTAGGACTCCAGGGAGGAGTAACAGGTTTGAACATAGGCCTGATACTGACCAAGGCCTGGCAAAAAGATTGCACGTCTGGTACATCCGCCAGACGTTTATGCAACAAAATAGACTAGGCAGATATTTGACCCTTCAAAGAACTTGCAGATAAACCCATCTCCAGACCCTCCTGGAGAAAAGACAAAATTGTAGGGATCCTTACTCTACTCCAAGAGTAGCCTCTGAATTCACACCAATACAGATATTTACGCCATATCTTATGGTAAATCTTTCTAGTCACAGGCTTACGAGCCTGAATCATGCTCTCAATGACCGAAAAACCACGCTTAGATAAAATTAAGCGTTCAATCTCCATGCAGTCAGCTTCAGAGAAACTAGATTTGGATGAAGGAAGGGCCCTTCAAGTAGAAGGTCCTTCCTCATGGAAGTCTCCAAGGTGGAAGAGATGACATCTCCACTAGGTCAGCATACCAGGTCCTGCAAGGCCACGCTGGGGCAATGAGGATTACCGACGCCCTGTCCTGTTTGATTCGAGCAATGACTCGAGGAAGGAGAGCAAACGGAGGAAATAGGTATGCTAGACTGAAATTCCAAGGGACTGCCAGAGCATCTATCAGTACAGCCTGAGGATCCCTCAACCTGTACCTCGGGAGCTTGGCATTCTGTTGAGATGCCATGAGATCCATCTTCGGCTGTCCCCATTTGAGAATCAAGATGGAAAACATCTCCGGATGGAGTTCCCACTTCCCCGGGTGAAAGGTCTGCCTGCTCAGAAAATCCGCTACCCAATTGTCCACTCCTGGAATGTGGATTGCAGATACACAGCAGTTGTGGGTCTCTGCCCACTGGATAATCTTGGCTACCTCTGTCATAGCCAAGGAACTCAGAGTTCCTCTCTGATGGTTCATGTAAGCCACTGAAGTTATTATTGTCCGACTGGAACCTGATAAATCGGGCTGAAGCTCAGGCAAGGCCAGAAGAGCATTGAAGATTGCCCTCAGCTCTAGAATGTTTATGGGGAGAACAGACTCCTCCCGAGTGCATGTCCCCTGAGCCTTTAGTGAGCCCCAGACTACTCCACATCCCAGCAGGCTGGTGTCCGTCATCACAATCACCCAGGTGGTGATGTGAAAGCAGGTTATGTGGGAGAGATGATCCTGACCCTTCATGCAGACTTAGACTCAGCTGAGGGTTTCTTTGATTGCTTCCCCTTATTTCAAGACTGATTGGGCTTACAAGAAGACTTGGACTGTTCCTGCTTGGAGGGAGAGGAAGACTTTTGACCTTTAGGTCTGTTCTTGTCTTGTAGTAGAAAAACAGAATTTATGTTTACCTGATAAATTACTTTCTCCAACGGTGTGTCCGGTCCACGGCGTCATCCTTACTTGTGGGATATTCTCTTCCCCAACAGGAAATGGCAAAGAGCCCAGCAAAGCTGGTCACATGATCCCTCCTAGGCTCCGCCTTCCCCAGTCATTCGACCGACGTAAAGGAGGAATATTTGCATAGGAGAAATCATATGATACCGTGGTGACTGTAGTTAAAGAAAATAAATTATCAGACCTGATTAAAAAACCAGGGCGGGCCGTGGACCGGACACACCGTTGGAGAAAGTAATTTATCAGGTAAACATAAATTCTGTTTTCTCCAACATAGGTGTGTCCGGTCCACGGCGTCATCCTTACTTGTGGGAACCAATACCAAAGCTTTAGGACACGGATGAAGGGAGGGAGCAAATCAGGTCACCTAGATGGAAGGCACCACGGCTTGCAAAACCTTTCTCCCAAAAATAGCCTCAGAAGAAGCAAAAGTATCAAATTTGTAAAATTTAGTAAAAGTGTGCAGTGAAGACCAAGTCGCTGCCTTACATATCTGATCAACAGAAGCCTCGTTCTTGAAGGCCCATGTGGAAGCCACAGCCCTAGTGGAATGAGCTGTGATTCTTTCAGGAGGCTGCCGTCCGGCAGTCTCGTAAGCCAATCTGATGATGCTTTTAATCCAAAAAGAGAGAGAGGTAGAAGTTGCTTTTTGACCTCTCCTTTTACCAGAATAAACAACAAACAAGGAAGATGTTTGTCTAAAATCCTTTGTAGCATCTAAATAGAATTTTAGAGCACGAACTACATCCAAATTGTGCAACAAACGTTCCTTCTTTGAAACTGGATTCGGACACAAAGAAGGCACGACTATCTCCTGGTTAATGTTTTTGTTAGAAACAACTTTCGGAAGAAAACCAGGTTTAGTACGCAGAACCACCTTATCTGCATGGAACACCAGATAAGGAGGAGAACACTGCAGAGCAGATAATTCTGAAACTCTTCTAGCAGAAGAAATTGCAACCAAAAACAAAACTTTCCAAGATAATAACTTAATATCAACGGAATGTAAGGGTTCAAACGGAACCCCCTGAAGAACTGAAAGAACTAAATTGAGACTCCAAGGAGGAGTCAAAGGTTTGTAAACAGGCTTGATTCTAACCAGAGCCTGAACAAAGGCTTGAACATCTGGCACAGCTGCCAGCCTTTTGTGAAGTAACACAGACAAGGCAGAAATCTGTCCTTTCAAAGAACTTGCAGATAATCCTTTCTCCAAACCTTCTTGAAGAAAGGATAGAATCTTAGGAATTTTTATCTTGTCCCAAGGGAATCCTTTAGATTCACACCAATAGATATATTTTTTCCATATTTTGTGGTAGATTTTTCCAGTTACAGGCTTTCTGGCCTGAACAAGAGTATCAATGACAGAATCTGAGAACCCTCGCTTTGATAAGATCAAGCGTTCAATCTACAAGCAGTCAGTTGGAGTGAGACCAGATTCGGATGTTCGAACGGACCTTGAACAAGAAGGTCTTGTCTCAAAGGTAGCTTCCATGGTGGAGCCGATGACATATTCACCAGGTCTGCATACCAAGTCCTGCGTGGCCACGCAGGAGCTATCAAGATCACCGATGCCCTCTCCTGATTGATCCTGGCTACCAGCCTGGGGATGAGAGGAAACGGCGGGAATACATAAGCTAGTTTGAAGGTCCAAGGTGCTACTAGTGCATCTACTAGAGTCGCCTTGGGATCCCTGGATCTGGACCCGTAGCAAGGAACCTTGAAGTTCTGACGAGAGGCCATCAGATCCATGTCTGGAATGCCCCACAATTGAGTGATTTGGGCAAAGATTTCCGGATGGAGTTCCCACTCCCCCGGATGAAATGTCTGACGACTCAGAAAATCCGCTTCCCAGTTTTCCACTCCTGGAATGTGGATTGCAGACAAGTGGCAGGAGTGAGTCTCCGCCCATTGAATGATTTTGGTCACTTCTTCCATCGCCAGGGAACTCCTTGTTCCCCCCTGATGGTTGATGTACGCAACAGTCGTCATGTTGTCTGATTGAAACCGTATGAACTTGGTCTTTGCTAGCTGAGGCCAAGCCTTGAGAGCATTGAATATCGCTCTCAGTTCCAGAATATTTATCGGGAGAATAGATTCTTCCCGAGACCAAAGACCCTGCGCTTTCAGGGGTCCCCAGACCGCGCCCCAGCCCACCAGACTGGCGTCGGTCGTGACAATGACCCACTCTGGTCTGCGGAAGCTCATCCCCTGTGACAGGTTGTCCAGGGACAGCCACCAACTGAGTGAATCTCTGGTCCTCTGATCTACTTGTATCGTCGGAGACAAGTCTGTATAGTCCCCATTCCACTGACTGAGCATGCACAGTTGTAATGGTCTTAGATGAATTCGCGCAAAAGGAACTATGTCCATTGCCGCTACCATCAAACCTATTACTTCCATGCACTGCGCTATGGAAGGAAGAGGAACAGAATGAAGTATTTGACAAGAGTTTAGAAGTTTTGATTTTCTGGCCTCTGTCAGAAAAATCCTCATTTCTAAGGAGTCTATTATTGTTCCCAAGAAGGGAACCCTTGTTGACGGAGATAGAGAACTTTTTTCTACGTTCACTTTCCACCCGTGAGATCTGAGAAAGGCCAGGACAATGTCCGTGTGAGCCTTTGCTTGTGGAAGGGACGACGCTTGAATCAGAATGTCGTCCAAGTAAGGTACTACTGCAATGCCCCTTGGTCTTAGCACCGCTAGAAGGGACCCTAGTACCTTTGTGAAAATTCTTGGAGCAGTGGCTAATCCGAACGGAAGTGCCACAAACTGGTAATGCTTGTCCAGGAATGCGAACCTTAGGAACCGATGATGTTCCTTGTGGATAGGAATATGTAGATACGCATCCTTTAAATCCACCGTGGTCATGAATTGACCTTCCTGGATGGAAGGAAGAATTGTTCGAATGGTTTCCATTTTGAACGATGGAACCTTGAGAAACTTGTTTAGGATCTTGAGATCTAAGATTGGTCTGAATGTTCCCTCTTTTTTGGGAACTACGAACAGATTGGAGTAGAACCCCATCCCTTGTTCTCCTAATGGAACAGGATGAATCACTCCCATTTTTAACAGGTCTTCTACACAATGTAAGAATGCCTGTTTTTTTATGTGGTCTGAAGACAATTGAGACCTGTGGAACCTCCCCCTTGGGGGAAGCCCCTTGAATTCCAGAAGATAACCTTGGGAGACTATTTCTAGCGCCCAAGGATCCAGAACATCTCTTGCCTGAGCGAAGAGAGAGAGTCTGCCCCCCACCAGATCCGGTCCCGGATCGGGGGCCAACATCTCATGCTGTCTTGGTAGCAGTGGCAGGTTTCTTGGCCTGCTTTCCTTTGTTCCAGCCTTGCATTGGCCTCCAGGCTGGCTTGGCTTGAGAAGTATTACCCTCTTGCTTAGAGGACGTAGCACTTGGGGCTGGTCCGTTTCTGCGAAAGGGACGAAAATTAGGTTTATTTTTGGCCTTGAAAGACCTATCCTGAGGAAGGGCGTGGCCCTTGCCCCCAGTGATATCAGAAATAATCTCTTTCAAGTCAGGGCCAAACAGCGTTTTCCCCTTGAAAGGAATGTTAAGCAATTTGTTCTTGGAAGACGCATCCGCTGACCAAGATTTTAGCCAAAGCGCTCTGCGCGCCACAATAGCAAAACCAGAATTTTTCGCCGCTAACCTAGCCAATTGCAAAGTGGCGTCTAGGGTGAAAGAATTAGCCAATTTGAGAGCATGAATTCTGTCCATAATCTCCTCATAAGAAGAATTTTTATTGAGCGCCTTTTCTAGTTCATCGAACCAGAAACACGCTGCTGTAGTGACAGGAACAATGCATGAAATTGGTTGTAGAAGGTAACCTTGCTGAACAAACATCTTTTTAAGCAAACCCTCTAATTTTTTATCCATAGGATCTTTGAAAGCACAACTATCTTCTATGGGTATAGTGGTGCGTTTGTTTAGAGTAGAAACCGCCCCCTCGACCTTGGGGACTGTCTGCCATAAGTCCTTTCTGGGGTCGACCATAGGAAACAATTTCTTAAATATGGGGGGAGGGACGAAAGGTATACCGGGCCTTTCCCATTCTTTATTTACAATGTCCGCCACCCGCTTGGGTATAGGAAAAGCTTCGGGGGGCCCCGGGACCTCTAGGAACTTGTCCATTTTACATAATTTCTCTGGAATGACCAAATTCTCACAATCATCCAGAGTAGATAACACCTCCTTAAGCAGAGCGCGGAGATGTTCCAATTTAAATTTAAATGTAATCACATCAGGTTCAGCTTGTTGAGAAATTTTCCCTGAATCTGAAATTTCTCCCTCAGACAAAACCTCCCTGGCCCCCTCAGACTGGTGTAGGGGCACTTCAGAACCAATATCATCAGCGTCCTCATGCTCTTCAGTATTTTCTAAAACAGAGCAGTCGCGCTTTCGCTGATAAGTGGGCATTTTGGCTAAAATGTTTTTGATAGAATTATCCATTACAGCCGTTAATTGTTGCATAGTAAGGAGTATTGGCGCACTAGATGTACTAGGGGCCTCCTGTGTGGGCAAGACTGGTGTAGACGAAGGAGGGGATGATGCAGTACCATGCTTACTCCCCTCACTTGAGGAATCATCTTGGGCATCATTTTCTCTAAATTTTGTGTCACATAAATCACATCTATTTAAACGAGAAGGAACCTTGGCTTCCCCACATACAGAACACAGTCTATCTGGTAGTTCAGACATGTTAAACAGGCATAAACTTGATAACAAAGTACAAAAAACATTTTAAAATAAAACCGTTACTGTCACTTTAAATTTTAAACTGAACACACTTTATTACTGCAAATGTGAAGAAGTATGAAGGAATTGTTCAAAATTCACCAAAATTTCACCACAGTGTCTTAAAGCCTTAAAAGTATTGCACACCAAATTTGGAAGCTTTAACCCTTAAAATAACGGAACCAGAGCCGTTTTTATATTTAACCCCTTTACAGTCCCTGGTATCTGCTTTGCTGAGACCCAACCAAGCCCAAAGGGGAATACGATACCAAATGACGCCTTCAGAAAGTCTTTTCTATGTATCAGAGCTCCTCACACATGCATCTGCATGTCATGCTTCCCAAAAACAAGTGCGCAATAGAGGCGCGAAAATGAGACTCTGCCTATGATTAGGGAAAGCCCCTAGAGAATAAGGTGTCCAATACAGTGCCTGCCGGTTATTTTACATAATTCCCAAGATTAAAATAATTCCTCAAGGCTATGGAGTATAAAATATGCTTATATATAAATCGTTTTAGCCCAGAAAATGTCTACAGTCTTAAAAGCCCTTGTGAAGCCCTTTTTTTCTTTATGTAATAAAAATGGCTTACCGGATCCCATAGGGAAAATGACAGCTTCCAGCATTACATCGTCTTGTTAGAAATGTGTCATACCTCAAGCAGCAAAAGTCTGCTCACTGTTTCCCCCAACTGAAGTTAATTCCTCTCAACAGTCCTGTGTGGAAACAGCCATCGATTTTAGTAACGGTTGCTAAAATCATTTTCCTCTTACAAACAGAAATCTTCATCTCTTTTCTGTTTCAGAGTAAATAGTACATACCAGCACTATTTTAAAATAACAAACTCTTGATTGGATAATAAAAACTACAGTTAAACACCAAAAAACTCTAAGCCATCTCCGTGGAGATATTGCCTGTACAACGGCAAAGAGAATGACTGGGGAAGGCGGAGCCTAGGAGGGATCATGTGACCAGCTTTGCTGGGCTCTTTGCCATTTCCTGTTGGGGAAGAGAATATCCCACAAGTAAGGATGACGCCGTGGACCGGACACACCTATGTTGGAGAAAGAACCTTTTCCACCCGTAATATCAGAAATGATTTCTGTCAGACCAGGTCCAAATAAGGTCTTACCCTTGTAAGGAGTCCAGAAGCTTGGGACTTGGAGGTAACGTCAGCTGAACAAGATTTTAGCCACAAAGCCCTACGGGCTAAGTCAGTGAAGCCAGACATCTTGGCTCCCAGTCTAATAACTTGCATGTTAGCATCAGAAATAAAGGAATTGGCTTGTTTGAGAGTCTTAATCCTATCTTGGATCTCCTCCAACTGAGTCTCTACTAAAATTTATTCAGACAAGGCGTCGCACCAATACAATTCCGCACTTGCTACTGTGGCAATACAAACTGTAGGTTGCCATTGAAAAACCTTGATGAACATACATCTTTTTCAAATAAGACTCCAGCTTTTTGTCCATGAGATCCTTAAAGGAGCAGCTATCCTCTAAGGATCGTAGTTCTCTAAGCCAAAGTAGACATAGCCCCTTCTAATTTAGGCACCATGAACCTTTGTAAAGATGGTAGACGGGGAGAAACGTATCCCTGGCTTCTCCCATTCCTGTGAAATAATCTCAGACACACGGTCTTGAATAGGAAACCCTTCCACAGAGGAAGGAGCATCATAGTATTTATTAAGTTTACTAGACTTCTTAGGGTTGACAATGACAGAAGTATCAGAAACGTCCAAAGTAGCCAATACCTCCTTTAACAGTACCCAAAGGTGTTCAAGCTTAAAATATGAATTTTAACTCTGCAGTATCAGATGAAGGAATTATAATGTCCGAATCTGAGATTTCACCCTCAGAGGCTATCAACGTATCATCAGACTTATGAGGGAGGGCAACCTGTGTAGCAGCAGATGGGACAGATATCTTACTATTTGAAACATGTTTAAATTTTCCTCTTGCGTTTCCCCAACATAGGAAAAGGAGATAATGCTGCAGATACCACAGAAGATAACTGTGCAGCAAAATCTGCAGGCAAATAAACTCCTCCAGGAGGCTGAGAAGAACTGCAGGGCACTGTATGTGACGCCATAGAGGCTTGGGACGTTTGAGGAGAAAGCTGTGGCATTGCCTGAACAGCATCATCCTGAGAGACATTGGGCTCAGAGGGCAACAATTTATCTTTAAATTGAAGTGTTCTAGCTAAGCATGCAGCACAGAATTGCATAGGCAAAACAATTTGTGTCTTGACAAATGCTTGTTATGCCTTGAGGCACAGAGTCTTGGTCCATGTCCATAATACTAAATAAAAAATTCCCCATATTGTAGATATTTTTAAATACACTGTCACTTTAAGAATTTTAAACACAGGCGCTTAACGTTATGTAAAAATTCTTTAAAATAATAAACAAATCAGGCCCCCTACATCTCAGACAGGCTGAGGTGCCTTACCGTAACACTTATACACAATTTGGCTGCCAGAAGTCTCCAAAACGAACATATAGTAGATCGACACTGAAGAGACAGAAATTCAATTATGCCGCTCCACGAATATCCGACAGCAGAGGTGTCACATGACGGGCAGAGAGAGGAAACTATGCAGCAACTAAACAAATTATGCTTACCTGATAATTTCCTTTTCGTCTGATGGAAAGAGTCCACAGCTGCAATACTCCTCCCACTCCCCATATCCCCCAGTAATTCTGCCGAGGAACAAGGAACATAAGAAATATCAGGGTGAAAGGTGCTAGAAGAATAGGACGCCCCACATAAAATTACGGGTGGGGAGCTGTGGACTCTTTCCATCAGAAAAAAGGAAATTACCAGGTAAGCATAATTTATGTTTTTCTTCTTAAATGGAAAGAGTTCACAGCTGCATTCATAACTTTTGGGAAAACAATACCCAAGCTATAGATGACACTGAATGCCAAGACGGGAGGGTACAATAGGCACCCATACTGAGGGCACCAGGCCTCAACCTCTACCCAATAAAAAACCCTGCTTTGTCTAAAGCCAATGCAACTGAAGAGGCAAAGTCCTCCCAGTGTCTGTCCATAGAATACCAAAGTATTCGACCATGAAAAAGTGTGTAATACACCCAGGTGAAAAACCCCAAGGTTGAGAACAGAGTCACAACAGGACGACACAGAGGGTACCAGCCAGGACGAAGAAGCAGTCAAGCAAGAAACAGACTGCAAAAGCAACCCCCAGACATAGGGCACGTTCCAGGCAACCTAAGTTGGCGGACCTACACACAGGTCCCTGAAATAAGGAACACAAAACCTCAATCGAGGCCCCCTGAGATGGAGAGAATACCCTCAGAACCCGAAGGAAGAGTAAACCCTCTTCTAATTAATGTAGCAAGTTGAAAGGAAAATCTATACCCTAGCAGACTAAGTTAACCGGATAGACAACAAAGCTCACACATCCAGGAGACTGCAACCTAACGCAGCTCCTTAGACCACTCGCCATATTGAACTGCAGACCCATACCAACCCAGCCTCTGGGATCCAAGACAGGGAAACAAAGAATTCAGAAACAGGAAAGAGTGTAAGGATAGCACAGTCATCCCCTACACAGCACAAGTAAAACCCGACTCTGAAACAGACAAGGTCATAGACCAAAGAATCTATCAAATAAAGGCCCAACAAGTCTGCTTGGAGACATCAAGACCCCAGGGGGAACCATTCCCACCTTTCCGCCTCCCATCCAGGAGAAGCCCCAAGCAAGGACTCCATCTCCATAGAGAGGAGAATATCCCCTAAAGAAAAGGGATGATGCCGGAAGGGCAACAACTGTCCTCAAGGCCTGAAGGCACCGACTAATGGGAAGAGAAAATCCCAACACAGATGTCCTATAAAAGGACCCCCCTACAAGTAGCTTGCCGAGCAAAGGCACAGCCAACCCATTCGCCTGCAGAGCAGGGAATCCACGGGAACACTGGCAAGCTGACCACGGGAATGCAACCCTAAGGCGCACCAGAAATCAGACATCCAACCCCAGCAGCTGGGTATGAACCAACCACCCTTGCGATTCAAGCAACACGGCTAACCCCCAGATGACATGGGCAACTCTGTGACAGAGTAAAAAATACTCTGAAATCCTGGCCAACCATGACCAGGTTACGTAGATGGAGCAAGGACACAGCCCAAGTTCCCACTATCGTGGAACATCCCGACCAGCCCTGAGATCCAAGATTAGAAAACAACCCAAGACTGGGTCAGTAAAAAGGCCAAGCGAAGCTTCAGCAACCCGAAGTCTCAGAGAGAAAAACAGGTCCGGGAACCCAATAGTTCAGGCAAACCTTACCCTAGAACTAAACACCTCAAATGGCCAAAAAGCCAAACGCAAGAGTACTTATGCATATCCAGAAATCCAGATAGCGAGAGAACTCTAAAGCCCCGACCAAAGGAAGGAACCACCCCTAGCTAAAGTCCAACACTCCAAGGAGCAAGGCTAGAAGTCATATGAAGATACCTCTCAGAGCCTCAGGACGACCAAGGGATACCTTGAAGTAAAAAAAATATCCTACTAACAGGACTAGTCTCCCTAACACCTCCGCACAAGCAGAGGACACAAAGAAGAGAAGGCCCTAAGACTACCCAGCTCTGGAGAACCCAGAGCTAAACAAAAATCCCCACAGTGAATAACTATCACCCAGAAAAACGGATCCCTAAAATGAGATTCACTTACCCGGAGGCAATGGAAGAAGACCCAAAGGCCTTCTAGAACTCAGTCAAGAGTAAGAGCTGCATCTAGATATACTAGAAACAGCTTACGCATACAGCTGCAAGGTGTCAAGAGCTGCAACTGGTTTCAAACTGCAAACCTTCCGCATGCTAGACAGATATCCAGTACAAGCTGTTGGATCAAGCCCAATAGCGGTAAGGGGCATTAAGCCCTCCCACCCTCCACCACCTGCGGGAGGAAACTAAGTTCTGATGAAATCAGATGCCAGATAGAGTGCCGCAGCGGAGAAACTCCCCTGCCCGGTCATCTATGACTGAAGGCTATAAGGACTGAAACCAGGCGCTCTAAAATGGCATACAGAACAAAACTGGTTGACAGGCGTCAAAGTTCTTCTCTGTGAAAGGCACATGTTGAGCAAAAAAAGGCTGCTTCTTGGGTGGTAACTAGCCATAGAACAAGCTATTATGCCATTATTCGTTCCCAGATTGAGTGCTACTCTTTATTTAGGTGTCATAGAGGCCACTCTGGATTCATCATTGGACACAGAATCTGAAATCAAAATAGTCTCAGTATCAGAATACTCTGTAACTGAATCTGAAATTAACAGTCTCAGCATCAGAATCTTCCATAACTGGATAGAGGATATTTAAATATGGACTAAAGTAGTGAAAACGAACAACGGCACCCGACACCCCAATGGCTGGGGCACTCACCACCTCCTATGACCAGACCCCTGCGGACGAGAAAATTTCCTTCGCAACGCGGTCGGGAATGCGGAAATGGAAAAACGGAACATAGCCACGCCCCGAACACAGGGTGAACCGTACAGTCCAAACAAGCGCGCCCAACCTAAAGGCTGCATCCCCTCCAAAGGCCTCAATGTTCAAACCATGAGCCCAGTAAACATCGCACATAAGCAGGTTGAATCACATAGACATGATTATAACCCCCCCCCATTCAATTACCCCCCCTCAGGAGATATTAACCCTCGATTCCAGGATACTAAGAGAGACTCACTGAGACCATTATGTATAATTTATACCTGACTGGGGGATGAGGGGAGTGGGAGAAGTATTTAAGCCTCCTGGTGGCCAGGTTCTTAATTCCCAAAAGTAATGAATGCAGTTGTGGACTCTTTCCATTTAAGAAAAGGCTTGCGTTTCCCTCTGCCTACAACACCAGAGCTTAATTTACACAAATGCTTAAGCAGTCAGTCTGTTCTAGCTAAGCAAGCAAAGAAAACCAACTGCCAAATTTTAAGTTTATACATAAATACCTGTATAAAACATAAGCCACACACATACTAAAAGTATTTCAACAAAATTAGCCCAAAGAGGAAAAAACGTCCCAATAAAGGGAAGATTAACCCTTATTCGCACATGTATTGACTCATGGATTCTCACCATCTGATGAAATACACACTCTGAAGCCATGACTGACATGCTCTCATAGAACTTGCAAACTTAATACATCTCAAACAATCTCACCTCTCTGTGACTGGAGAACCCTCAGGTTTCCGAGAGATGACATAACGACAGCTTAGGCCAGCATCCTTCACCATCTGGTCACCAAGGAACTCTGCCAGGCGCTTAGCAGTGCTAATGGAAGTGGATTTCTGTTCCCCGTAATCCTCTAGTCGTCGGGACATGGACCGGTTCTCAGAAATCAGCTCAAACAGTTCAGAATCTGGCATATTAGCTGCCTGTAGAGTAACCGTCCACAAACTATTATTTAGCAAGCATTATTCAAACAACTCCTTGAAAAATATTTACTGATTAATAAAAAGAACAATGCCTAAAATTTACAGCATTACTCAGTACCTTGTTGTTAAAGATTTTCTGATCACTTACCTTGCTATAGAGCACATCCAGCCAGTAATCTGCAACCTTGGCCACTGAAGCATACACCTCTTCCAGAGTGCTGCCCTTAAGAAATGCCTCAAATACGGATGACTGAAAGATTTTAATTAGCTGAAGCTCCCCACGACGTTTCACCTCAAAACCTTTGAGCTCAGCTAGTGAGCCATCTTCATTAAATACAGCATACCTGCAAGGTAAAAGCATTAGTAACAGTTATGTGCAAGAGACAATATGAAAATATATGCAGAAACCAACCTTTTCTTTAGCTTCTTCCCCTCTTCCTTGGAGGCAGGTAAAATCATGGCCAGGTATGGCCCATCTACTTCAAAAAAGATACTGTTCTCAGAGCGGGTTATGTAAGTAAGTGTGGATGGATCACTAAGCTCTTGATACTGATGATTTGTAAATCCCTCCTAGAAATAAAAGCATAAGAGTCAGAGGTACAAGTTTTCTGTTGCTACAGCCTTTCCCACATCTAAGGGATTAAGAATGAGCATTTTAATGTCAGATCTACAAAACATCAGTTTATTTAAAACATAAAGCTCTCACCTTCACCAGGATATTAAGCATGGCTCCCGGGTAAGATATAGTCACTTTAGGTTTCTTTGAATTTGTAGACTTGATGACAAAATTCTCAGGGAAACTATTGGGCAAAACGCACCAAATTCCATCTGTGTCTAGCTCCAGTGGCCTCCTGTTCATACACATAAAATAAAAAAGGTCAAAAAAGTAAAGCAATTGACAAGAACTATATTAAATAGTAAATCTGACAGAAAAAGAAAATGTATGCTTACCTGATAAATGTATTTCTTTTTTGACACGATGAGTCCACGGATCATCTTAATTACTAATGGGAATATCACTCCTCCCCTGCAGGAGGCGGCAAAGAGCATCACAGCAAAGCTGTTAAATAGCTCCTCCCTTCCCTCCCACTCCAGTCATTCGACCAACGTTAGGACGAGAAAGGAAGAAACAAGGTGCAGAGGTGTCTGAAGTTTATAACATACAAATAACCTGTCTAAATAACAGGGTGGGCAGTGGACTTGTGTCAAAAAAGAAATACAGTTATCAGGTAAGCATAAATGTTTTTTTCTTTTTAATGACACAATGAGTCCACGGGATTATCTTAATTACTATTGGGAATCCATACCCAAGCCTGAGTACACAGATGATACGGGAGGGACAAGACAGGGGACCTAAACGGAAGGCACCACTGCTTGAAGAACCCTTCCCCAAAAACAGCCTCACTGAGGCAAAAATGTCAAATTCGTAGAATTTTTAAAAAGAGTGAAGAGGGGACAGAGTTGCAGCCTTGCACAGAAACCTCATTCTTAAAAACCCATGATTAAGCAACAGCCCTCATGGAATGAGCCGTAACTCTCACTGGAGGCTGCTGTCCAGCAGACTCGTATGCAAAACCTATAAAACTATTCAGCCAAAAAGACAGAAGTCGCCGTAGCTTTCTGTCCCTTACGTTTTCCTGAGAAAACCTCAAACAAAGCGGAAGACTGACGAAAAAACCTTAGTCGTCTGCAGGTAAAACATTAAGGAACGAACCACGTCCAAATTGTGCAGAAGCCATACCCTCTGAGAGATAGGATTAGGACACAAGGAATGAACAACAATCTACTGATTATTGTTCCGATCAGAAACCACTCTAGGAAGAAATCCTAATTTAGTACGTAAAAATTACCTTATCAAATGAAAATTAAGGTAAGGGGACTCATACTGTAATGCCGCAATCTTTGACAATCAAGCTGCGAGCAGAAGAAAAAGCAGCAAGAAATGAAACTTTCCAAGATAACAACTTAATATCTAAGGAATGCATAGGCTCAAATGGAGCCCCTTGAAGAACTTTGAAAGCCAAATTAAAACTCCATGGTGGAGTAACTGGCTTGAACACAGGCCTGATCCTGACCAAGGCCTGACAAAAAGATTGCACATCCTGGAACATCTGTCAGACATTTGTGAAACAAAATTGATAAGGCAGAAATTTGACCCTTTAGGGAACTAGTCGATAATCCTTTCTCCAAACTCTCTTGGAGAAAGGACAAAATTCTAGGAATCCTAACTCTACGCCAGAAGTAGTACATGGATTCACACCAATAAAGATATATACGCCATATCTTATGGTAATCTTACTAGTAACAGATTTACGAGCCTGAATCATGGTCTCTGACCGATTCTGTAAAGCCACGCTTGGCTAAAAAACATAATTTATGTAAGAACTTACCTGATAAATTCATTTCTTTCATATTAGCAAGAGTCCATGAGCTAGTGACGTATGGGATATACATTCCTACCAGGAGGGGCAAAGTTTCCCAAACCTCAAAATGCCTACAAATACACCCCTCACCAGACCCACAAATCAGTTTAACGAATAGCCAAGAAGTGGGGTGATAAGAAAAAAGTGCGAAAGCATAAAAAATAAGGAATTGGAATAATTGTGCTTTATACAAAAAAATCATAACCACCACAAAAAAGGGTGGGCCTCATGGACTCTTGCTAATATGAAAGAAATGAATTTATCAGGTAAGTTCTTACATAAATTATGTTTTCTTTCATGTAATTAGCAAGAGTAAATAAGCTAGTGACGTATGGGATAATGAATACCCAAGATGTGGATCTTCCACGCAAGAGTCACTAGAGAGGAAGGGATAAAATAAAGACAGCCAATTCCGCTGAAAATAATCCACACCCAAAACAAAGTTTAAATCTTATAATGAAAAAACTGAAATTATAAGCAGAAGAATCAAACTGAAACAGCTGCCTGAAGTACTTTTCTACCAAAAACTGCTTCAGAAGAAGAAAACACATCAAAATGGTAGAATTTAGTAAAAGTATGCAAAGAAGACCAAGTTGCTGCTTTGCAAATCTGATCAACCGAAGCTTCATTCCTAAACGCCCAGGAAGTAGAAACTGACCTAGTCGAATGAGCTGTAATCCTTTGAGGCGGAGTTCTACCCGACTCGACAGAAGCATGATGAATCAAAGACTTTAACCAAGATGCCAAAGAAATGGCAGAAGCCTTCTGACCTTTTCTAGAACCAGAAAAGATAACAAATAGACTAGAAGTCTTTCGGAAATCTTTAGTAGCTTCAACATAATATTTCAAAAGCTCTAACTACATCCAAAAAATGCAATGATCTTTCCTTAGAGTTCTTAGGATTAGGACACAAAGAAGGAACCACAATTTCTGTACTAATGTTGTTAGAATTCACAACCTTAGGTAAAAATTTAAATGAAGTTCGCAACACCGCCTTATCCTGATGAAAAATCAGAAAAGGAGACTCACAAGAAAGAGCAGATAATTCAGAAACTCTTCTAGCAGAAGAGATGGCCAAAAGGAACAAAACTTTCCAAGAAAGTAATTTAATATCCAGCGAATGCATAGGTTCAAACGGAGGAGCTTGAAGAGCGCCCAGAACCAAATTCAAACTCCAAGGAGGAGAAATTGACTTAATGACAGGTTTTATACGAACCAAAGCCTGTACAAAACAATGAATATCAGGAAGATTAGCAATCTTTCTGTGAAAAAGAACAGAAAGAGCAGAGATTTGTCCTTTCAAGGAACTTGCAGACAAACCTTTATCCAAACCATCCTGAAGAAACTGTAAAATTCTAGGAATTCTAAAAGAATGCCAAGAAAAAAGATGAGAAGAACACCAAGAAATGTAAGTCTTCCACACTCGATAATATATCTTCCTAGAAACAGATTTACGAGCCTGTAACATAGTATTAATTACGGAGTCAGAGAAACCTCTATGACTGAGAATCAAACGTTCAATCTCCATACCTTCAAATTTAAGGATTTGAGATCCTGATGGAAAAAAGGACCTTGCGACAGAAGGTCTGGTCTTAACGGAAGAGTCCACGGTTGGCAAGTAGCCATCCGGACAAGATCCGCATACCAAAACCTGTGAGGCCATGCTGGAGCTACCAGCAGAACAAACGGACGCTCCTTTAGAATCTTGGAAATCACTCTTGGAAGAAGAACTAGAGGAGGAAAGATATAGGCAGGATGATACTTCCAAGGAAGTGACAATGCATCCACTGCTTCCACCTGAGGATCCCTGGATATGGACAGATACCTGGGAAGCTTCCCGTTTAGATGAGAAGCCATCAGATCTATTTCTGGAAGTCCCCACATTTGAACATTCTGAAGAAATACCTCTGGGTGAAGAGACCATTCGCCCTGATGTAATGTTTGGCGACTGAGATAATCCGCTTCCCAATTGTCTATACCTGGGATATGAACCGCAGAAATTAGACAGGAGCTGGATTCTGCCCATACCAGTATTCGAGATACTTCTTTCATAGCCAGAGGAGTGTGAGTCCCTCCTTGATGATTGACATATGCCACAGTTGTGACATTGTCTGTCTGAAAACAAATGAACAACTCTCTCTTTAGAAGAGGCCATGACTGAAGAGCTCTGAAAATCGCACCGAGTTCCAAAATGTTGATTGGTAATCTCGCCTCCTGAGATTCCCAAACCCCTTGTGCTGTCAGAGACCCCCATAGAGCTCCCCAACCTGTCATACTTGCATCTGTTGAGATCACAGTCCAGGCCGGAAGAACAAAAGAAGCCCCCTGAACTAAACGATGGTGGTCTGTCCACCACGTCAGAGAGTGTCGTACAATCGGTTTTAAAGAAAGGGAAAGCAAAGTTGACTTAGAAGACATATCAGCATTCCAAGTTTTAAGCCATAAAGCTCTTCTAGCTAGAATAGCTAAAGACATATACCTGACATCAACCCTAATGATATCAAAGATGGCATCACAAATAAAATTATTAGCATGTTGAAGAAGATTAACAATGCTATGGAAATTATGATCTGATACTTGTTGCGCTAAAGCTTCCAACCAGAAAGTTGAAGCTGCAGCAACATCCGCTAAAGATATAGCAGGTCTAAGAAGATTACCTGAACATAAGTAAGCTTTTCTTAGAAAGGATTCAATTTTCCTATCTAAAGGATCCTTAAAGGAAGTACTATCTGCCGTAGGAATAGTAGTACGTTTAGCAAGAGTAGAGATAGCCCCATCAACCTTAGGGAATTTGTCCCAAAACTCTAATCTGTCAGATGGCACAGGATATAATTGCTTAAAACGTTTAGAAGGAGTAAATTAATTACCCAAATTATTCCATTCCCTGGAAATGACTTCAGAAATAGCATCAGGGACAGGAAAAACATCATTTATGTAAGAACTTAAAATATATAAATGAGGGTGAGAGTAGGTAATATTGCTCAAATATTGTACTGGTGCCACCCTTTAAAAAGTATAGACATTAAATTCGTATAGAGAGACTAAAGTTTCAGAGCATATATAAATACTCTGAAAAAAGCAAGGGTAAAAATAGGCACACAGACAGCTCCTTTGTAAAAAATATTTTTTCATTTATTTAGATTTCCCATTCACGTCAGTGAAAAATACTTTGAGCTTTGCCACACCACATAAGATGAACAATATATACAAAATGAATAAACACCACAAAGTGTAGGTAAAACACAAAAACTGGGACCTGAATTGAATAAAGCATACGTATGCTACCCAGATCTAAAATAGTGTGTAGCAAAATATGTGTGTTGTGGTAATTTATCTATAACGATCTAGTTGCAAAATACATTCAAACATGCTAAATGTTGCAAGAATCCTCGAAATACATGTAGCAAGCAAACAACAGATGTATGGATAAAGTCCACAAATATAGATATGGAGCAAGGATAAGCAAATTTGATAGTAATCTGGATCAAAAACAGTGGTTTTGGAAACGGATAAGCACTTATCTTAAGCGTGTAATTCCTAAGCGCTTCTAGAACCCAAGTACTCTCCGTATAACGCTATCACAGCGTGTGACGTCACTAGAGGACGGGCGGTGAAATTGTCAAGTCTCTCTGATTGGTAGAATAGGTAGGAGTGTATCCACAGGTCTCCGGTGAGTATCCGCTCGCCACCAATGAAAGAACCAGGCTTCCACTAGGTATGATGGGCGTTGTTAACTAGTAATGAAAGAGCCAGGCTTTCTTACTAAAAGCGGACAAATCTTTATACCAAGATGTACCTCAACAAATTTTCACAAGCACAATCCATATTAGATATAGGTCACCGATGTAAATAGTAATGAAAGAACCAGGCTTCCTTACTATAAGCGGACTGCTTGCCTTTCCTCAGCGTGTCTTTGCAACCACAGTGCTTATTATAAGCCAAACACAGTTCACATGTGAAATAAATGAATGAATGATCCAAAATATCCTTATTCCAAAGTCAAAACACAATGCAAATGTCCCAAGATGTAGAAATCACATGAATTTGCTTTACCATAATTTTTTCATATAGAAGATAGGAGTTAAATAGGGTATACTCCTAGAGATTAAAACACAGCACAGCCAACGACCGTTTCACCCCCACAGTAAGTGTGTGTCACAGGGGCTCATCAGGGCATATTGTGTCCTTACCGGACTTCCTCTTTTAAAGGTACACCTGGCCAATCACAGGTGATCCTTCTTTTTGTAGGTGATTCCTCTCTTAAAGCTATATACACCTAGATTGCCCTAAGTTATCGTGTAGTGTTTATTTACATTAATAAAGTGACCATATTATACTGAACTTGCTTAATTCCTTAGCATTCCAGAATTGTATCACTAAATTGTACATCCTATATTACAACAGATACTCTGCCAGATACATTTAGGGACTTAAGAGATTTTTATTTTATTATTTTATTTTGACCATTTACAGGAAACTGGCATATTCCAGTTTCTCATTTAAACCAGTTGGAAATCTAGTACCAAGTCTATAGATCCATTTTGTTTCTTTTTGAAGGAGTGTCTTGTCATTATTACCACCCCTGCCATTCGTTATACCTTTGTCAATAATGATAAATTTTAAAGTTTCTGTATTTCCATTGTGGAAAATGCCAAAATGTCTTGCTACATTTGTGTCCCTAGAATGTATGATATCATCACGATGCTCCTGAACCCGGTCCTTCACTAATCTCTTTGTTTTTCCAACGTAAAAAACCGGGCATGAGCATCGGAGAAGGTAAATCACCCCTTCAGATTGACAATTGAAGAAGAACCTTATATCATAGCTTTTACCAGCTTGGACAGAGAATTGCTTGGTGCTGTCCATGTGGACACAGTATACACAGTGTCCACATGGGTAGCTCCCTTTAACTCCTCTGTCCTTTCTCAGCCAATCAGCAGAAGAAGGACTTCTCACGAATTGACTTTTTACCAAAATATCTCTCAGGCTTAGTGCTTTACGGGCTGTCAGAAGTGGCTTATCGCCAATCACCTTTTTGACTTTGTCATCCAGAGTCAAAATGTGCCAGTTTTTTCTCAAAACTGATCTGACATTTTGCCATTGGTTGTTAAATTTTGAAATAAATCTGATATTACCTTGGTCAGATTTTGATCTAGTGCCATATAGAAGATCATCCCTACTGGCATGTTTAGCCTTCCACATTGCTTTTTTTAGGGATTTGTTTGAGTACCCCCTTTGAAGAAATCTCTCTTTCATAAGTGATGCATGGATATTAAATTTAGACAGTGAGGAGCAATTCCTTCTCAGGCGAAGGAACTGACCATATGGAATCCCTTTTATTAGGTGTAAAGGATGGCCACTTCCTGCATGCAAGATATTATTAGTGGCATTCTTTTTCCTGAAATTTTCAGTGACAATTTTTTGTCCTTCCTTTTTAATGGTTATGTCTAGGAAGTTTAATTCCTTCATATCAGTTTCCGATGTGAGGATGATGTTCCTGTCATTATGGTTCAACATTTGGACAAAGTCATTGAATTCATTCACAGACCCGTCCCACATTTTGGCATTTTCCACAATGGAAATACAGAAACTTTAAAATTTATCATTATTGACAAAGGTATAACGAATGGCAGGGGTGGTAATAATGACAAGACACTCCTTCAAAAAGAAACAAAATGGATCTATAGACTTGGTACTAGATTTCCAACTGGTTTAAATGAGAAACTGGAATATGCCAGTTTCCTGTAAATGGTCAAAATAAAATAATAAAATAAAAATCTCTTAAGTCCCTAAATGTATCTGGCAGAGTATCTGTTGTAATATAGGATGTACAATTTAGTGATACAATTCTGGAATGCTAAGGAATTAAGCAAGTTCAGTATAATATGGTCACTTTATTAATGTAAATAAACACTACACGATAACTTAGGGCAATCTAGGTGTATATAGCTTTAAGAGAGGAATCACCTACAAAAAGAAGGATCACCTGTGATTGGCCAGGTGTACCTTTAAAAGAGGAAGTCCGGTAAGGACACAATATGCCCTGATGAGCCCCTGTGACACACACTTACTGTGGGGGTGAAACGGTCGTTGGCTGTGCTGTGTTTTAATCTCTAGGAGTATACCCTATTTAACTCCTATCTTCTATATGAAAAAATTATGGTAAAGCAAATTCATGTGATTTCTACATCTTGGGACATTTGCATTGTGTTTTGACTTTGGAATAAGGATATTTTGGATCATTCATTCATTTATTTCACATGTGAACTGTGTTTGGCTTATAATAAGCACTGTGGTTGCAAAGACACGCTGAGGAAAGGCAAGCAGTCCGCTTATAGTAAGGAAGCCTGGTTCTTTCATTACTATTTACATCGGTGACCTATATCTAATATGGATTGTGCTTGTGAAAATTTGTTGAGGTACATCTTGGTATAAAGATTTGTCCGCTTTTAGTAAGAAAGCCTGGCTCTTTCATTACTAGTTAACAACGCCCATCATACCTAGTGGAAGCCTGGTTCTTTCATTGGTGGCGAGCGGATACTCACCGGAGACCTGTGGATACACTCCTACCTATTCTACCAATCAGAGAGACTTGACAATTTCACCGCCCGTCCTCTAGTGACGTCACACGCTGTGATAGCGTTATACGGAGAGTACTTGGGTTCTAGAAGCGCTTAGGAATTACACGCTTAAGATAAGTGCTTATCCGTTTCCAAAACCACTGTTTTTGATCCAGATTACTATCAAATTTGCTTATCCTTGCTCCATATCTATATTTGTGGACTTTATCCATACATCTGTTGTTTGCTTGCTACATGTATTTCGAGGATTCTTGCAACATTTAGCATGTTTGAATGTATTTTGCAACTAGATCGTTATAGATAAATTACCACAACACACATATTTTGCTACACACTATTTTAGATCTGGGTAGCATACGTATGCTTTATTCAATTCAGGTCCCAGTTTTTGTGTTTTACCTACACTTTGTGGTGTTTATTCATTTTGTATATATTGTTCATCTTATGTGGTGTGGCAAAGCTCAAAGTATTTTTCACTGACGTGAATGGGAAATCTAAATAAATGAAAAAATATTTTTTACAAAGGAGCTGTCTGTGTGCCTATTTTTACCCTTGCTTTTTTCAGAGTATTTATATATGCTCTGAAACTTTAGTCTCTCTATACGAATTTAATGTCTATGTAAGAACTTACCTGATAAATTCATTTCTTTCATATTAGCAAGAGTCCATGAGCTAGTGACGTATGGGATATACATTCCTACCAGGAGGGGCAAAGTTTCCCAAACCTTAAAATGCCTATAAATACACCCCTCACCACACCCACAAATCAGTTTAACGAATAGCCAAGAAGTGGGGTGATAAGAAAAAAGTGCGAAAGCATAAAAAATAAGGAATTGGAATAATTGTGCTTTATACAAAAAAATCATAACGACCACAAAAAAGGGTGGGCCTCATGGACTCTTGCTAATATGAAAGAAATGAATTTATCAGGTAAGTTCTTACATAAATTATGTTTTCTTTCATGTAATTAACAAGAGTCCATGAGCTAGTGATGGGATAATGACTACCCAAGATGTGGATCTTTCCACGCAAGAGTCACTAGAGAGGGAGGGATAAAATAAAGACAGCCAATTCCTGCTGAAAATAATCCACACCCAAAATAAAGTTTAAATGAAAACATAAGCAGAAGATTCAAACTGAAACGGCTGCCTGAAGTACTTTTCTACCAAAAACTGCTTCAGAAGAAGAAAACACATCAAAATGGTAGAATTTAGTAAAAGTATGCAAAGAAGACCAAGTTGCTGCTTTGAAAAACTGATCAACCGAAGCTTCATTCCTAAACGCCCAGGAAGTAGAAACTGACCTAGTAGAATGAGCTGTAATCCTCTGAGGCGGAGTTTTACCCGACTCAACATAGGCATGATGAATTAAAGATTTCAACCAAGATGCCAAAGAAATGGCAGAAGCTTTCTGGCCTTTTCTAGAACCGGAAAAGATAACAAATAGACTAGAAGTCTTTCGGAAAGTCTTAGTAGCTTCAACATAATATTTCAAAGCTCTAACAACATCCAAAGAATGCAATGATTTCTCCTTAGAATTCTTAGGATTAGGGCATAATGAAGGAACTACAATTTCTCTACTAATGTTGTTGGAATTCACAACCTTAGGTAAAAATTCAAAAGAAGTTCGCAACACTGCCTTATCCTGATGAAAAATCAGAAAAGGAGACTCACAAGAAAGAGCAGACAATTCAGAGACTCTTCTGGCAGAAGAGATGGCCAAAAGGAACAAAACTTTCCAAGAAAGTAATTTAATGTCCAATGAATGCATAGGTTCAAACGGAGGAGCTTGAAGAGCCCCCAGAACCAAATTCAAACTCCAAGGAGGAGAAATTGACTTAATGACCAAGGCTTGTACAAAACAATGAATATCAGGAAGATTAGCAATCTTTCTGTGAAAAAGAACAGAAAGAGCAGAGATTTGACCTTTCAAGGAACTTGGACAAACCTTTATCTAAACCATCCTGAAGAAACTGTAAAATTTTCGGAATTCTAAAAGAATGCCAGGAAAAATGATGAGAAAGACACCAAGAAATATAAGTCTTCCAGACACTATAATATATCTCTCTAGATACAGATTTACGAGCCTGTAACATAGTATTAATCACAGAGTCAGAGAAACCTCTTTGACCAAGAATCAAGCGTTCAATCTCCATACCTTTAAATTTAAGATCCTGATGGAAAAAAGGACCTTGCGACAGAAGGTCTGGTCTTAACGGAAGAGTCCACGGTTGGCAAGAGGCCATCCGGACAAGATCCGCATACCAAAACCTGTGAGGCCATGCTGGAGCTACCAGCAGAACAAACGAGCATTCCTTCAGAATCTTGGAGATTACTCTTGGAAGAAGAACTAGAGGCGGAAAGATATAGGCAGGATGATACTTCCAAGGAAGTGATAATGCATCCACTGCCTCCGCCTGAGGATCCCGGGATCTGGACAGATACCTGGGAAGTTTCTTGTTTAGATGAGAAGCCATCAGATCTATTTCTGGAAGTTCCCACATTTGAACAATCTGAAGAAATAACTCTGGGTGAAGAGACCATTTGCCCGGATGCAACGTTTGGCGACTGAGATAATCTGCTTCCCAATTGTCTATTCCTGGAATATGAACCGCAGAGATTAGACAGGAGCTGGATTCCGCCCAAACCAGAATTCGAGATACTTCTTTCATAGCCAGAGGACTGTGAGTCCCTCCTTGATGATTGATGTATGCCACAGTTGTGACATTGTCTGTCTGAAAACAAATGAACGATTCTCTCTTCAGAAGAGGCCAAGACTGAAGAGCTCTGAAAATTGCACGGAGTTCCAAAATATTGATTGGTAATCTCACCTCCTGAGATTCCCAAACCCCTTGTGCTGTCAGAGACCCCCACACAGCTCCCCAACCTGTAAGACTTGCATCTGTTGAAATTACAGTCCAGGTCGGAAGAACAAAAGAAGCCCCCTGAACTAAACAATGGTGATCTGTCCACCACGTCAGAGAGTGTCGTACAATCGGTTTTAAAGATATTGAGATATCTTTGTGTAATCCCTGCACCATTGGTTCAGCATACAGAGCTGAAGAGGTCGCATGTGAAAACGAGCAAAGGGGATCGCGTCCGATGCAGCAGTCATAAGACCTAGAATTTCCATGCATAAGGCTACCGAAGGGAATGATTGTGACTGAAGGTTTCGACAAGCTGAAATCAATTTTAGACGTCTCTTGTCTGTCAAAGATAGAGTCATGGACACTGAATCTACCTGGAAACCCAAAAAGGTTACCCTTGTCTGAGGAATCAATGAACTTTTTAGTGAATTGATCCTCCAACCATGATTTTGAAGAAACAACAAAAGTCGATTCGTATGAAATTCTGCTAAATGTGAAGACTGAGCAAGTACCAAGATATCGTCCAAATAAGGAAATACCACAATACCCTGTTCTCTGATTACAGATAGAAGGGCACCGAGAACCTTTGTAAAAATTCTTGGAGCTGTTGCTAGGCCAAACGGCAGAGCCACAAACTGGTAATGCTTGTCTAGGAAAGAGAATCTCAGAAACTGATAGTGAGCTGGATGAATCGGTATATGCAGATAAGCATCCTGTAAATCTATTGTAGACATATAATGCCCTTGCTGAACAAAAGGCAGGATAGTCCTTACAGTTACCATTTTAAATGTTGGTATCCTTACAGAACGATTCAATATTTTTAGATCCAGAACTGGTCTGAAGGAATTCTCCTTCTTTGGTACAATGAAGAGATTCGAATAAAACCCCAGCCCCTGTTCCAGAACTGGAACTGGCATAATTACTCCAGCCAACTCTAGATCTGAAACACATTTCAGAAATGCTTGAGCTTTCGCTGGGTTTACTGGGACACGGGAAAGAAAGAATCTCTTTGCAGGAGGTCTTATCTTGAAACCAATTCTGTACCCTTCTGAAATAATGTTCTGAATCCAAAGATTGTGAACAGAATTGATCCAAATTTCTTTGAAAAAACGTAATCTGCCCCCTACCAGCTGAGCTAGAATGAGGGCCGCACCTTCATGTGGACTTAGAAGCTGGCTTTGCTTTTCTAGAAGGCTTGGATTTATTCCAGACTGGAGATGGTTTCCAAACTGAAACTGCTCCTGAGGATGAAGGATCAGGCTTTTGTTCTTTGTTGAAACGAAAGGAACGAAAACGATTATTAGCCCTGTTTTTACCCTTAGATTTTTTATCCTGTGGTAAAAAAGTTCCTTTCCCACCAGTAACAGTTGAGATAATAGAATCCAACTGAGAACCAAATAATTTATTACCCTGGAAAGAAAGGGAAAGTAGAGTCGATTTAGAAGACATATCAGCATTCCAAGTTTTAAGCCATAAAGCTCTTCTAGCTAAAATAGCTAGACATAAACCTGACATCAACTCTGATAATATCAAAAATGGCATAACAGATAAAATTATTAGCATGTTGAAGAAGAATAATAATGTTATGAGAATCATGATCTGTTACTTGTTGCGCTAAAGTTTCCAACCATAAAGTTGAAGCTGCAGCAACATCCGCCAAAGATATAACAGGTCTAAGAAGATTACCTGAACACAAATAAGCTTTTCTTAGAAAGGATTCAATTTTCCTATCTAAAGGATCCTTAAAGGAAGTACCATCTGCCGTAGGAATAGTAGTACGTTTAGCAAGGGTAGAGATAGCCCCATCAACTTTAGGGATTTTGTCCCAAAATTCTAATCTGTCAGACGGCACAGGATATAATTGCTTAAAACGTTTAGAAGGAGTAAATGAATTACCCAAATTATTCCATTCCCTGGAAATTACTTCAGAAATAGCACTAGGAACAGGAAAAACTTCTGGAATAACTACAGGAGATTTAAAGACCTTGTCTAAACGTTTAGATTTAGTATCAAGAGGACCAGAATCCTCAATTTCTAATGCAATTAGGACTTCTTTAAGTAAAGAACGAATAAATTCCATTTTAAATAAATAACATAATTTATGTAAGAACTTACCTGATAAATTCATTTCTTTCATATTAACAAGAGTCCATGAGCTAGTGACGTATGGGATATACATTCCTACCAGGAGGGGCAAAGTTTCCCAAACCTTAAAATGCCTATAAATACACCCCTCACCACACCCACAAATCAGTTTAACGAATAGCCAAGAAGTGGGGTGATAAGAAAAAAAGTGCGAAGCATATAAAATAAGGAATTGGAATAATTGTGCTTTATACAAAAAAATCATAACCACCACAAAAAAGGGTGGGCCTCATGGACTCTTGTTAATATGAAAGAAATGAATTTATCAGGTAAGTTCTTACATAAATTATGTTTTCTTTCATGTAATTAACAAGAGTCCATGAGCTAGTGACGTATGGGATAATGACTACCCAAGATGTGGATCTTTCCACACAAGAGTCACTAGAGAGGGAGGGATAAAATAAAGACAGCCAATTCCTGCTGAAAATAATCCACACCCAAAATAAAGTTTAACAAAAAACATAAGCAGAAGATTCAAACTGAAACCGCTGCCTGAAGAACTTTTCTACCAAAAACTGCTTCAGAAGAAGAAAATACATCAAAATGGTAGAATTTAGTAAAAGTATGCAAAGAGGACCAAGTTGCTGCTTTGCAGATCTGGTCAACCGAAGCTTCATTCCTAAACGCCCAGGAAGTAGATACTGACCTAGTAGAATGAGCTGTAATTCTCTGAGGCGGAATTTTACCCGACTCAACATAGGCAAGATGAATTAAAGATTTCAACCAAGATGCCAAAGAAATGGCAGAAGCTTTCTGGCCTTTCCTAGAACCGGAAAAGATAACAAATAGACTAGAAGTCTTACGGAAAGATTTCGTAGCTTCAACATAATATTTCAAAGCTCTAACAACATCCAAAGAATGCAATGATTTCTCCTTAGAATTCTTAGGATTAGGACATAATGAAGGAACCACAATTTCTCTACTAATGTTGTTGGAATTCACAACTTTAGGTAAAAATTCAAAAGAAGTTCGCAACACCGCCTTATCCTGATGAAAAATCAGAAAAGGAGACTCACACGAAAGAGCAGATAATTCAGAAACTCTTCTAGCAGAAGAGATGGCCAAAAGGAACAAAACTTTCCAAGAAAGTAATTTAATGTCCAATGAATGCATAGGTTCAAACGGAGGAGCTTGAAGAGCTCCCAGAACCAAATTCAAACTCCAAGGAGGAGAAATTGACTTAATGACAGGATTTATACGAACCAAAGCTTGTACAAAACAATGAATATCAGGAAGAATAGCAATCTTTCTGTGAAAAAGAACAGAAAGAGCGGAGATTTGTCCTTTCAAAGAACTTGCGGACAAACCCTTATCTAAACCATCCTGAAGAAACTGTAAAATTCTCGGTATTCTAAAAGAATGCCAAGAAAAATGATGAGAAAGACACCAAGAAATATAAGTCTACCAGACTCTATAATATATCTCTCGAGATACAGATTTACGAGCCTGTAACATAGTATTAATCACGGAGACAGAGAAACCTCTATGACCAAGAATCAAGCGTTCAATCTCCATACCTTTAAATTTAAGGATTTCAGATCCGGATGGAAAAAAGGGCCTTGTGACAGAAGGTCTGGTCTTAACGGAAGAGTCCATGGTTGGCAAGATGCCATCCGGACAAGATCCGCATACCAAAACCTGTGAGGCCATGCCGGAGCTATTAGCAGAACAAACGAGCATTCCCTCAGAATCTTGGAGATTACTCTTGGAAGAAGAACTAGAGGCGGAAAGATATAGGCAGGATGATACTTCCAAGGAAGTGATAATGCATCCACTGCCTCCGCCTGAGGATCCCGGGATCTGGACAGATACCTGGGAAGTTTCTTGTTTAGATGAGAGGCCATCAGATCTATCTCTGGGAGCCCCCACATTTGAACAATCTGAAGAAATACCTCTGGGTGAAGAGACCATTCGCCCGGATGCAACGTTTGGCGACTGAGATAATCCGCTTCCCAATTGTCTACACCTGGGATATGAACCGCAGAGATTAGACAGGAGCTGGATTCCGCCCAAACCAAAATTCGAGATACTTCTTTCATAGCCAGAGGACTGTGAGTCCCTCCTTGATGATTGATGTATGCCACAGTGGTGACATTGTCTGTCTGAAAACAAATGAACGATTCTCTCTTCAGAAGAGGCCAAAACTGAAGAGCTCTGAAAACTGCACGGAGTTCCAAGATATTGATCGGTAATCTCACCTCCTGAGATTCCCAAACTCCTTGTGCCGTCAGAGATCCCCACACAGCTCCCCAACCTGTGAGACTTGCATCTGTTGAAATTACAGTCCAGGTCGGAAGAACAAAAGAAGCCCCCTGAATTAAACGAAGGTGATCTGTCCACCACGTTAGAGAGTGCCGAACAATCGGTTTTAAAGATATTAATTGATATATCTTCGTGTAATCCCTGCACCATTGGTTCAGCATACAGAGCTGAAGAGGTCGCATGTGAAAACGAGCAAAGGGGATCGCGTCCGATGCAGCAGTCATAAGACCTAGAATTTCCATGCATAAGGCTACCGAAGGGAATGATTGAGACTGAAGGTTTCGACAGGCTGAAATCAATTTTAGACGTCTCTTGTCTGTTAAAGACAGAGTCATGGACACTGAATCTATCTGGAAACCCAGAAAGGTTACCCTTGTTTGAGGAATCAAAGAACTTTTTGGTAAATTGATCCTCCAACCATGATCTTGAAGAAACAACACAAGTCGATTCGTATGAGACTCTGCTAAATGTAAAGACTGAGCAAGCACCAAGATATCGTCCAAATAAGGAAATACCACAATACCCTGTTCTCTGATTACAGACAGAAGGGCACCGAGAATCTTTGTGAAAATTCTTGGAGCTGTAGCAAGTCCAAACGGTAGAGCCACAAATTGGTAATGCTTGTCTAGAAAAGAGAATCTCAGGAACTGATAATGATCTGGATGAATCGGAATATGCAGATATGCATCCTGTAAATCTATTGTGGACATATAATTCCCTTGCTGAACAAAAGGCAATATAGTCCTTACAGTTACCATCTTGAACGTTGGTATCCTTACATAACGATTCAATAATTTTAGATCCAGAACTGGTCTGAAGGAATTCTCCTTCTTTGGTACAATGAAGAGATTTGAATAAAACCCCATCCCCTGTTCCGGAACTGGAACTGGCATAATTACTCCAGCCAACTCTAGATCTGAAACACAATTCAGAAATGCTTGAGCTTTCACTGGATTTACTGGGACATGGGAAAGAAAAAATCTCTTTGCAGGAGGTCTCATCTTGAAACCAATTCTGTACCCTTCTGAAACAATGTTCTGAATCCAAAGATTGTGAACAGAATTGATCCAAATTTCTTTGAAAAAACGTAACCTGCCCCCTACCAGCTGAACTGGAATGAGGGCCGTACCTTCATGTGAACTTAGAAGCAGGCTTTGCCTTTCTAGCAGGCTTGGATTTATTCCAGACTGGAGATGGTTTCCAAACTGAAACTGCTCCTGAGGACGAAGGATCAGGCTTTTGTTCTTTGTTGAAACGAAAGGAACGAAAACGATTGTTAGCCCTGTTTTTACCTTTAGACTTTTTATCCTGTGGTAAAAAAGTTCCTTTCCCACCAGTAACAGTTGAAATAATAGAATCCAACTGAGAACCAAATAATTTGTTTCCCTGGAAAGAAATGGAAAGTAGAGTTGATTTAGAAGCCATATCAGCATTCCAGGTCTTAAGCCATAAAGCTCTTCTGGCTAAGATAGCCAGAGACATAAATCTAACATCAACTCTAATAATATCAAAAATGGCATCACAGATGAAATTATTAGCATGCTGGAGAAGAATAATAATATCATGAGAATCACGATTTGTTACTTGTTGCGCTAGAGTTTCCAACCAAAAAGTTGAAGCTGCAGCAACATCAGCCAATGATATAGCAGGTCTAAGAAGATTACCTGAACATAGATAAGCTTTTCTTAGAAAAGATTCAATTTTTCTATCTAAAGGATCCTTAAACGAGGTACCATCTGACGTAGGAATGGTAGTACGTTTAGCAAGGGTAGAAATAGCCCCATCAACTTTAGGGATTTTGTCCCAAAATTCTAACCTGTCAAGCGGAACAGGATATAATTGCTTAAAACGTTTAGAAGGAGTAAATGAATTACCCAATTTATCCCATTCCTTAGCAATTACTGCAGAAATAGCATTAGGAACAGGAAAGACTTCTGGAATAACCGCAGGAGCTTTAAAAACCTTATCCAAACGTATAGAATTAGTATCAAGAGGACTAGAATCCTCTATTTCTAAAGCAATTAGTACTTCTTTAAGTAAAGAGCGAATAAATTCCATCTTAAATAAATATGAAGATTTATCAGCATCAATCTCTGAGATAGAATCCTCTGAACCAGAAGAGTCCAAAGAATCAGAATGATGGTGTTCATTTAAAAATTCATCTGTAGAGAGAGAAGATTTAAAAGACTTTTTACGTTTACTAGAAGGAGAAATAACAGACAAAGCCTTCTTTATGGATTCAGAAACAAAATCTCTTATGTTATCAGGAACATTCTGCACCTTAGATGTTGAGGGAACTGCAACAGGCAATGGTACATCACTAAAGGAAATATTATCTGCTTTAACAAGTTTGTCATGACAATTATTACAAACAACAGCTGGAGGAATAGCTACCAAAAGTTTACAGCAGATACACTTAGCTTTGGTAGATCCAGCAGGCAGTGGTTTTCCTGTAGTATCTTCTGGCTCAGATGCAACGTGAGACATCTTGCAATATGTAAGAGAAAAAACAACATATAAAGCAAAATAGATCAAATTCCTTATAAGACAGTTTCAGGAATGGGAAAAAAATGCCAAACATCAAGCTTCTAGCAACCAGAAGCAAATGAAAAATGAGACTGAAATAATGTGGAGACAAAAGCGACGCCCATATTTTTTGGCGCCAAATAAGACGCCCACATTATTTGGCGCCTAAATGCTTTTGGCGCCAAAAATGACGCCACATCCGGAACGCCGACATTTTTGGCGCAAAATAACGTCAAAAATGACGCAACTTCCGGCGACACGTATGACGCCGGAAACGGAAAAGAATTTTTGCGCCAAAAAAGTCCGCGCCAAGAATGACGCAATAAAATGAAGCATTTTCAGCCCCCGCGAGCCTAACAGCCCACAGGGAAAAAAGTCAAATTTTTGAGGTAAGAAAAAATATGATAATTGAAAGCATAATCCCAAATATGAAACTGACTGTCTGGAAATAAGGAAAGTTGAACATTCTGAGTCAAGGCAAATAAATGTTTGAATACATATATTTAGAACTTTATAAAGTGCCCAACCATAGCTTAGAGTGTCACAGAAAATAAGACTTACTTACCCCAGGACACTCATCTACATGTTTGTAGAAAGCCAAACCAGTACTGAAACGAGAATCAGTAGAGGAAATGGTAAATATAAGAGTATATCGTCGATCTGAAAAGGGAGGTAAGAGATGAATCTCTACGACCGATAACAGAGAACCTTATGAAATAGACCCCGTAGAAGGAGATCACTGCATTCAATAGGCAATACTCTCTTCACATCCCTCTGACATTCACTGCACGCTGAGAGGAAAACCGGGCTCCAACTTGCTGCGGAGCGCATATCAACGTAGAATCTAGCACAAACTTACTTCACCACCTCCCTTGGAGGCAAAGTTTGTAAAACTGATTTGTGGGTGTGGTGAGGGGTGTATTTATAGGCATTTTAAGGTTTGGGAAACTTTGCCCCTCCTGGTAGGAATGTATATCCCATACGTCACTAGCTCATGGACTCTTGTTAATTACATGAAAGAAATGAAGATTTATCAGCATCAACCTCTGAAACAGAATCCTCTGAACCAGAAGAATCATTAGAATCAGAATGATGATGTTCATTTAAAAATTCGTCTGGATAAAGAGAAGTTTTAAAAGACTTTTTATGTTTACTAGAAGGAGGAATAACAGACATAGCCTTCTTAATAGATTCAGAAACAAAATCTCTTATGTTATCAGGAACACTCTGAACATTAGAAGTTGATGGAACTGCAACAGGTAATGGTATTTTACTAAACGAAATATTTTCTGCATTAACAAGTTTGTCATGACATTTAATACAAACAACAGCTGGAGGAACAGCTACCAAAAGTTTACAGCAGATACACTTAGCTTTGGTAGTTCCAGCACCAGGCAGCGATTTTCCTGAAGTATCTTCTGACTCAGATGCAACATGAGACATCTTGCAATATGTAAGAGAAAAAAACAACATATAAAGCAAAATTGATCAATTTCCTTAAATGACAGTTTCAGGAATGGGAAAAAATGCCAAAGAACAAGCTTCTAGCAACCAGAAACAATGAAAAATGAGACTTAAATAATGTGGAGACAAAAGAGACGCCCATATTTTTTTAGCGCCAAATAAGACGCCCACATTATTTGGCGCCTAAATGCTTTTGGCGCCAAAAATGACGCCACATCCGGAACGCCAACATTTTTGGCGCAAAAGAACGTCAAAAAATGACGCAACTTCCGGCAACACCTATGACGCCGGAAACAGAAAAGATTTTTTGCGCCAAAAAAAGTCTGCGCCAAGAATGACGCAATAAAATGAAGCATTTTCAGCCCCCGCGAGCCTAACAGCCCACAGGGAAAAAGTCAATTTTTTTAAGGTAAGAAAAAATGATTGATTCAAATGCATTATCCCAAATATGAAACTGACTGTCTGAAAATAAGGAATGTTGAACATCCTGAGTCAAGGCAAATAAATGTTTGAATACATATATTTAGAACTTTATAAAAAAGCGCCCAACCATAGCTTAGAGTGTCACAGAAAATAAGACTTACTTACCCCAGGACACTCGTCTACATGTTGTAGAAAGCCAAACCAGTACTGAAACGAAAATCAGCAGAGGTAATGGTATATATATATATATAACAGAGTATATCGTCGATCTGAAAAGGGAGGTAAGAGATGAATCTCTACGACCGATAACAGAGAACCTATGAAATAGACCCCATAGAAGGAGATCATTGCATTCAAATAGGCAATACTCTCCTCACATCCCTCTGACATTCACTGCACGCTGAGAGGAAAACCGGGCTCCAACCTGCTGCGGAGCGCATATCAACGTAGAATCTAGCACAAACTTACTTCACCACCTCCATAGGAGGCAAAGTTTGTAAAACGGATTTGTGGGTGTGGTGAGGGGTGTATTTATAGGCATTTTAAGGTTTGGGAAACTTTGCCCCTCCTGGTAGGAATGTATATCCCATACGTCACTAGCTCATGGACTCTTGCTAATTACATGAAAGAAAACTTCTGGAATAACTACAGGAGATTTAAAAACCTTATTTAAACGTTTAGATTTAGTATCAAGAGGACCAGATTCCTCTATTTCTAAAGCAATTAAGACTTCTTTAAGTAAAGAACGAATAAATTCCATCTTGAATAAATATGAAGATTTATCAGTATCAACCTCTGAAACAGAATCCTCTGAACCAGAGGAATCATTATCAGAATCAGAATGATGATCATTTAAAAATTCATCTGAAAAATGAGAAGTTTTAAAAGACCTTTTACGTTTACTAGAAGGAGGAATAACAGACATAGCCTTCTTAATAGATTTAGAAACAAAATCTCTTATGTTAACAGGAACACCCTGAATATTAGATGTTGATGGAACAGCAACAGGTAATGGAACAATACTAAAGGAAATATTATCTGCATTAACAAGTTTGTCATGACATTCATTACAAACAACAGCCGGAGGAACAGATACCACAAGTTTACAGCAAATACACTTAACTTTGGTAGATCCAGCATCAGGCAGCGATTTTCCAGAAGTATCTTCTGATTCAGGGTCAATCTGAGACATCTTGCAATATGTAATAGAAAAAACAACATATAAAGCAAAATTGATCAAATTCCTTAAATGACAATTTCAGGAATAGGAAAAAATGCCAGTGAACAAGCTTCTAGCAACCAGAAGCAAATAAACAATGAGACTTAAATAATGTGGAGACAATAATGACGCCCATATTTTTTAGCGCCAAAAAAGACGCCCACATTATTTGGCGCCTAAATGCTTTTTAGCGCCAAAAATGACGCCACATCCGGTAACGCCCGACACTTTTGGCGCAAAAACGTCAACAACAAAAAAAAGACGCAACTTCCGGTGACAAGTATGACGCAGGAAATAAAGAAATTTTTTTTTGCAGCCCACAGGAAAAAAAGTCAAATTTTAAGGTAAGAAAAAAATTGATTATTCAAATGCATTATCCCAAATAATGAAACTGACTGTCTGAAATAAGGAATATTGAACATCCTGAATCAAGGCAAATAAATGTTTAAATACATATTTAGAACTTTATATAAAAGTGCCCAACCATAGCTTAGAGTGTCACAAAAATAAGACTTACTTACCCCAGGACACTCATCTACATGTAGTAGATAGCCAAACCAGTACTGAAACGAGAATCAGTAGAGGTAATGGTATATATAAGAGTATATCGTCGATCTGAAAAGGGAGGTAAGAGATGAATCTCTACGACCGATAACAGAGAACCTATGAAATAGACCCCGTAGAAGGAGATCATTGAATTCAAATAGGCAATACTCTCTTCACATCCCTCTGACATTCACTGCACGCTGAGAGGAAAACCGGGCTCCAGCCTGCTGTGAAGCGCATATCAACGTAGAATCTAGCACAAACTTACTTCACCACCTCTATGGGAGGCAAAGTTTGTAAAACTGATTTGTGGGTGTGGTGAGGGGTGTATTTGTAGGCATTTTGAGGTTTGGGAAACTTTGCCCCTCCTGGTAGGAATGTATATCCCATACGTCACTAGCTCATGGACTTGCTAATTACATGAAAGAAATAAGCGTTCAATCTCCAAGCATTCAGCTTCAGAGAAACTAGATTTGGGTGAAGGAAGGGCCCTTGAAATAGAATATCTTTCCTCAACGGAAGACTCCAAGGTGGTAGAAATTACATGTCCACCAGATTTGCATAACAAATCCTGCAAGGCCAAGCCGGTAAAATGAGGCTCACCGAGGCCCTCTCCTGCTTGATTCGAGCAAACACCCGAGGAGAAGAGCAAACAGAGGAAATCGGTATGTTAAACTGAAGGTCCAAGGTAGCGCCAGGGCGACTATCAGTACCGCCTGAGAGTCCCTGGATCGAGACCTGTACCTCGGAAGCTTGGCATTCCTATTTGAGAATCAGACTGGAAAAAACTTCTGTATGGAGTCCCCACTCCCCCGGATGAAGGTCTGCCTGCTCAGGAAGTCTGCCTCCCAGTTGTCCCCCCCTGGGATGCGGATTGCAGACAGACAGCAAGAGTGGGTTTCCGCCCACTGGATTACTTTGGATACCTAGGTCATCATTAAGGAACTTCTCGTTCCTCCCTGATGATTGATGTAAGCCACTGAAGTTATGTTGTTCGGCTGGAACCTGATAAACTAGACCTAGGGCCAGGCCAGAAGAGCATTGAAGATCACCCTTGGAGGCCTGGTCTTTGATGAGGAGTTTCCGGTGAGAAGGCGGAGCGTCAAGACAGGTGCTCCTACTCGGCGTTCTGGCCGATAGCAGCTATCACAGCCTTCACTTTATGCCCGTTGTACCGGCTTGGTCTAGGGCTTACAGCTTGACTTATCATCGCAAGCTAAAGGGAAACTTCTGTTGCAGTACTTGCAGCGGTAAATCCGCATTCTTTTTTTTTATTTACGAATCCCTGAACTTTCGAGGAGATTATTCTCACCTGCCTTCCTTGTCTGTGGCAGAGCGAGTTGCCGGACCCACGGCCCCTCGGTGGGGTTCGCGAGTGGCGGAGCAGAAGGTGAGAGAAGGTGAGAGGAGGCGAAATGGGGCTCCGTGAGTGACGGGTGAATCGGCCCTGCCTGTAGCCAGTCTCAGAGGGATATCCCAGGAGAGCCCGCCCCACTGCAGAGGAGGAAGTAGTGCCGGACGTAGAGGTGGGCTCTTTACCGGTTGCGCCGCAATGGAATGAGTGAGAGTCCGCAGAGTGTGCATCACTCCTGGTTACTTGAGGGGAGCCCGCAGTGATAACCGGCTTAGCGGCAGCGTCTGGTTATCTGTCGGATCAGTTATTTGGTACCGGGGTCCCACAACTCAACTTTCCTGTGGTCTGGCTGCATCGCTCCTCCGGTTAGGAGTGCCCCCGGTTGGTTGTCAGTCTCCTCCAGGCGTAGCCTACATTCTTGGACACACTAACGCAGGACTTAGACTTTTTTTTTCACGCTATTTAGCCCTTTGGATTTAAGGAGCACAGAGCGGATTCTACCAGACCTAGTATTTCCCCTAGCTGTGCTTTCTAAGAACCCTAGAAATGAAGCCGCTGAATTGGGAGTGAGTGATATAAGGCTGCTAACTTCAAAGGGCCCTTTGAACTGTTAAAGGACTCAGCTTGGGGTTCATCCAGAGTGGGGTTAGTCTTCTAGACTCTTGTTTTAACTCAACATTCTATACCCTGTTTGCCTTCCTGGAGGATGTAGCAGGACAATGTTCATCTACTTATATGTTTATTTTGCTGTCTGCATACGATTAAAATGGGTTGTTTTGGAGTTTGTCCCCAAATTTTGATCATTTCTTGGTTGCTCAAAGTATAAAAACGCAGGCATTTGTTTAAGGGCTTTTCCCCAAGTCACTTCACTTTCACAGAATACACAATCACTGTGTTTTTTCTTTTTTTAGGCTTTAGTGTGAAAAGTCTATGTATTATGGTTCTTTTTGTGTTAGTTCCCTTTGAATGGTATTATATACACCATATTCACGCATGAGCACTATTGTCAGTGTACACTTAAAGGAGTAAGAAGGTAAAGGAGAGAGTAGGGAGAAAAAAAAAAAAAAAGAAAAGGGGAAGGGGAGAAAGGGGAAAAAAAAAAAAACAGAGTTAAACATATTTTTGTGTGGCTGATTTTTACTTCACTAATTGTGGTTTCACTATTGTTTTTTCCCCATAGCGGGGACCAATTTCTTATTTTTTCTGCACAGTATTTATTTATGTTATTATTTTGTGTTTTTCACTATTCATGGAAAAATTTATAACGCACACTAATAATATTTCACCTAAAATGCCTGCCAAACCTAAGGATAAAAAAAATACCAAATGTGGCGACACGAGTGTAGACATATCCTCAGAAGGTGCATCTACAGTAATTGATACCCAGGTTCTGATCACTCAACTAACAGCAATTTTCTCTCCCCAGTTTGAGGGTATTAAAAAAGACCTGGGAGGTATTTCTGCTGAATTAACTACACTTTCAACAGAAGTCAAACAGTTTTCACAGAGAATTGGGGAAGCAGAAAATAGAATTTCTGCCGCAGAAGATAGGCTGACAGCCCAAGAGGCTACTATTCAGGCCCAGGAAGTTAAACTTAATAGTATGCAGTCGCGCCTGGAGGATCTTGAAGATCGCTCCAGGCGCAACAACATAAGGGTTATAGGTTTACCTGAAACACTAGAATTTGAGGATTTGGTTAAATTTACTTCCTCCACCCTCCCCCTTGCTATCGGGTTTCCATCTCAGCTCCTCCCCCTAGCAATCGAGAGAGCCCACAGAGTGGGTCCCAGAAGGGACTCAGCTGGTGGTTTGGGTAAACCCAGGATGTGTATTTTTAAGTTGTTAAAATTTCAGGATAAGCTTGAGATCCTGAAGTTAGCGAAGAAAGCTGGTGCATTAGAATTCGGGAACAGCAAGATTTTGCTGTTCCAGGACTTCTCGGCGGAAACCTCCGCTCGTAGAAGACTTATGGCACCGTATTGTTCACAGCTGATCTCTAAGGGTATTAAAGCTAGTCTATTTTATCCTGCTAAAATTATAGGGGAGAATAAGGGAGCCAAATTTATTTTTAACGAAGTCCTGGAGGTTAAAGAGTTCCTGAGAACCTTAGAGTCCTAGATTTAGGTCCATTATTAAGTCAGGGTTTCTTTTTTTTTTTTTTTTTTTTTTCCTTTAGGCCAGCCAAGGTCTATATATTTTCCTTAGAAGGTGTGATTGTTCAGGTCTTGGTTTATTTTGTGATTTTTCAGGCTTTGGTTTATCTTGTGATTTTTATCTGCTGTTTTTATTTCTGTAATGTGTACTATGGATATTTTGTTATTGTATGAGAAATATGCATAGGTTAAAATTTGTCTTTCAAAAATTGCTTAAAGCGAGATCATGGACAAATATTTTGGGTTTTTTCTTTCCCCCATTGTGTGTTTTTTTTTTTTTTTCTCCTTCTCGCCCCCTCTTCCCCGTCCCTCCCCCACCTCTCGGATGTTATTGCCAGTTGCGTATCCTTTCCAGGGCGTGGCGTGTTAATGAGAATGGAGAATAATATCGGTGGGCTGTAGAATTCTTTCGTGGAATGTGGGGGGGGATATCCTCTCCCGCTAAGCGCAAATTGGTTATTAAAACATTGGCTGTAGAAAAGCCAGATGTGGTTTTTCTGCAAGAGACTCATTTAGATGCAATAGAAGCGGCTAAGCTTAAAATGAGATGGGTTGGCGAGGTATTGGCCTCATCTTCTCCAACTAAAAAGCGAGGAGTTGCGGTTCTTTTTCATAAATATTTGGATCATCAAGTTACGAAAGTTGAGTTTGATTCTTCGGCCCGTTATATGTTGTTACAGGTATTGATAAAATCCGTTAAATATGTATTTTGCAATATTTATGCCCCCAATAAATTTTCAGTAAAATTTTGGGACCGGATCCAAAACATAATTTTTCCCTTTATAAGGGAGAATTTAATTATTTGTGGGGACTTTAATGCTACTTTGAGTCCAGAACTAGACCGTTTTTCAAGAAAGAACGACGCTAAATATAAGTATCACGCCAATTACTTTAAAAAAAATTGTATTAAATTAACATTGACTGATATTTGGCGTTTGCAAAATCCTTTAATCAGAGCCTACACATGCGAATCCAAGTCGTTCAGGACATTCTCGCGGATTGATCTCTTTTTAATCGCGGAAGCACTGACAGTCTTCCAGCTTAAAACGGGAATTGGGGAATTTTTGGTATCAGATCACGCTATAATCTCTTTATCTATTCTTGATACTTATGAGGCACGTTCACAAACACGGGTCTTTGGTTTCCCTCGTTTCTTATATACTAACCCAAGTTTTTCATCATGGATTAAGACTGCCTGGCATGAGTATGTTTTATTTAACTCGAACTTCAGTCATAAGACAGAGGTTTATTGGGAGGCGGCTAAAGCTGTGATTCGAGGTAAAATAATAGCTTATATGAGCTTACGCGCAAAAAAAATTAAGGAACAGGGGAGTTCCCTTGTTGCAAGAACCAGAGCTGCCTACAGGGACATTCAGTCGGATCCCTCCCCATTAAACTGGGCAGTGTATCTTGAGGCTATGAAGGAAAGAGAGATCTATATAAAGCAGAAATCGTTGGAGGAAGAAGCAAGATTGAATCTTAAATATAGGAGTTTTCACGGGTGTTCGGCGAAACATCTGTCCCGCTTGATTAATAATAGAAAAAAAAGAAATTATATCGCTGTTATAAAAAATGGCGAGGACAGGTTTTTTGAGCCGGCAGAGATTTCCCAGGAATTTTTTAAGTACTATCAAGAATTATATTCGGCAGTCGCTGCCGACCACAATAACCAAGAGTCCTTTTGGTCGGCTATAAGTACTCCTAAGATTCAAGCAGAAGAGTTGGCTGTGCTGAATCAGCCGATATCGCGTGAGGAGATTGGTACAGCTATTGATAATCTTAAGCTTAATAAGGCTGCCGGCCCTGACGGGTTCCCGGCCGAATTTTATAAATTGCTTAAGGAAGAACTGCTGCCTACATTAGAGGCTATTTTCAATAATTATTATCTTTCTGAAAATGGGATCTCGGAAAACTTTGCTGCGGCTAATATTTCACTCATTGCGAAAAAAAATAAAAATCCAGAGAACATGGCCTCATATAGGCCAATATCAGTACTCAATACTGATTACAAGCTTCTGGCTGGTATTATCGCTACTAGACTGAATCACTGTCTGCAGAACTTGATCCATCAGGATCAGACCGGTTTTATGACCTCTAGGAACTCGTCGCGGAATATTCGAAAGGTTATTACGTTTTTGGATTACATGTCGAATTTGGAACCAGAGCCTTGTAATGACGGAATTCTTGATTCTGCAATCTTAACCCTCGATGCAGTCAAGGCTTTTGACTCCATTGTTTGGGAGCATTTATTTTCTTCATTACAGAAATTTGGCTTTTCTGGCAACTTTATTCTCTTTATTCATAAAATTTATTGTAAACCAATTTCTTTTCTCCTGGTTAATGGGATTCGCTCACAGGGGATTGTTTTACATTGAGGTACTAGGCAGGGGTGTCCATTATCTCCCCTCCTGTTTAACGTGGCTCTAGAACCCTTAGCGGTCAGATTTCGCGATGTATTGACAGGAATTTCATTGGGCTCTCACCGTTTAAAAACCCTTCTCTATGCTGATGATATGTTGATTTTTGTAGATAAACCCTTTCAATCGATTCCAATTATTCTTCAAGTCCTCTCTCAGTTTAGCTCTTTTTCCGGTTACTTGGTGAATTTAGAAAAGAGTGAACTCATGTATATGGGCAATAACTCGTCTGGTTTGGAAAAATTCCCATTTAAGGTTGTTAATGCAATTAGTTATTTGGGACTCGAGTTGCATAAAAATCCGAAATTATGGTATGTTTCGAATTTTATTCCCTTACTGAAAAAAATTAAAATAGATTTGCAGTTATGGGCTTCATTTCCGCTGTCAATTTCGGCAAAGGTAAAGCTAATAAAAACGATTGTTTTCCCTCGTCTTCTCTATGTGTTACAGAATCTTCCTCTCTTTATATCCAGTTCAGATATTAGAAAGTTATACAGTGATTTTTCTAAATTTATCTGGAAAGATAAGAGACCTAGGATTGCACTAGCTAAGCTCATGCAAAAGACAAACCGTGCCGGGTTGGCTCTGCCTGATGTCAGGTCCTATAATACGGCTGCATTGGTGAAATTTGCCGTGGATTGGGTGGCGGAAACTAACAGGTTAGCAGTTAGTCAAGAGGAAGCCTTTTATACTTGTCCATTCGCACTTGGTGCGCTGTTACATTGTAATACAAAACAGCTGCCATCCAACATTAGTAAATTGGTATCCTTTAAAAATGTTGTGGTTGCGTGGCAGAAGTTCTGTATGTGTCTAGGAGTGGATCCCTCTGTTTCAGAATATCTTCCTATTCAGGGAAACCCTAATTTTATCCCGGGTATTTATCATAAGGTGTTTAAAGCATGGGGGAACAAGGGGCTGTTTGTCAAGCAATTATTGGGGGCTGATAATTTGGTTCAGACTGCTGAGTCTCTGTTTCAAATTTATGATCTTCCTAGGTCTGACTTGTTTGCGTATTTCCAGATTCGCCATTTCATGCGTGAGCAAAATTGGGAGAATAGTATGTCACCGGAATGGTCTGTTATTAGAATCTTAATTAAGAAATTCAGTATGGGAAGTTCCTCTATCTCCTTAATATATGATATTATGCTTTCTAAACAAAGCGATAAGCATTTGCACAGCATAAGTACTTGGTTGCTTCCGGTTATTACCGATATCACTGAGGAGAAGATCATTCAGAGTTGTAATATGGTTCATAAGTGTAGGGTTTCGGTGTCCTGGAAGGAATCGCATTTGAAGCTCCTGAATAATTTTTATTTGCACCCACTTAAATTACAAAAATTTTCTGACACTGGATCAAATAAATGTCCCAGATGCTCAAACTCTAGGGCTGATCTATTCCATATGTTTTGGTTCTGTCCCAAAATCAAACAGTTATGGCATAAAGTGGTTCATTGGTTTAATACATTATACGGGGCAAATTTTGTTCTTACACTTCAAGATGTGGTTTTACTTATTACAGAAGCACATAGAAACTCGGCAGCAATGATATATACGTTGAATACGATTATTCTAGCAGTACGTCATCTTGTCCTGTTAAATTGGAAAGCAAAAAGAGCTCCGAGCCTTGAGAGGTCTTTTAAAGAAATCCAAGGCCAAATTGTATTTGAGTCATATCTCTCGGAGGCTTCTGAGAAGAGAACCAAGGAGTTCTTGCAGGGATGGTTTCCAATTATTTTGTCATATCCCCTCCAGATTCAAAAGCAGATTCTTGCCCCTGTCCGATCTACGGTCTGCTTTGCTGAATTAGTTGTATTAGGGGTATTTCCGGTATCCTGGATAAACACGGTTAAGTAATTCGGCATCTATCGGTAGTTGTGTTTTGGACGTGAAGGCAGCGGTATGGTACTATTTTGTTGAAGGAGCAGGGAGGGGGGGCGGGGGAGTCGGGGGGGTTTTCCCTTTTTTCTTCCTCTTTTCCCTTCTCCCTTTTTTGTCATTTTACGTTTAGTATGTTTAAACAATCACACTGAAGACTTATAATGTAAAGGTTTGTTTTGTAGTATTGATTCAGATTGAATATGTGTCTGATACATTTTTGTTGTGTTAGCTTATCTGAAGAATTGTATTGTCTTTACTTTTGATGAATAAAAGAAAAAAAAAGAATTTAAAAAAAAAAGATCACCCTTAATTCCAGAATGGATATAAGAAGAACAGAATGACCGAGTCCAAACTCCCTGAGCCTTTAGGGAGCAACAGACCGCTCACCATCCTAGAAGGCCAACATCTGTTGTCACAATCTCCCAAGATGTTCTGCGAAAGCTGGTTACCTGGTAGAGATGATCCCGAAACAACCACCATTTAAGGGAATCCCTAGGTCTCCTGCTCCAAAAGCATTCGAGGAGACAAGTCCGCATAATTTCAACCATTGCCTGAGCATATTTAACTGCAGAGGTCTGAGATGGAACCTAGCAAATGGGATGACAACCATTGCCGCTACCATCAGCCTTTCTTTAATTTCCTGACTACAGTCAGAAAAATCTTCATTGATAGGGAAAAGAAACCCTTGTACTTGGGACTAAGGAACTCTCTACCAAATTTACCTTCCGTCCGTAAGATCTCAGGAAGGATAACAACATTTCTGTGTAGGATCTTGCTTGTTGTTGAATGGGAACATGCAAATACGCAGCCTTAAATCCACAGTTTAGTAGATAGATTGACCCTCTTGGATCAAGGGAGAATGGAATGAATAGCTTCCATCTGAAGGACAGTACTCTGAGGAATTTTTAAGACTCTTGAGATCTAAAATAGATCTGTAGGTTCCCCCTTTTTTTTGGAATAAAATCTCAGACCCTGTTCCTGAATCCGAACAGGAACTATCACTCCCATGACAGAAGTCTCCTACGCCGAGTAAGAACGCCACTCTTCTTCTGCATTTAGTCTTGAAAGCAAAGACCTGCCCCTGGGAGAAAAAGTCTCCATATTGTATCCCTGGGATACAGAGTCCTCCCGGATTGGGGGCAGGCATATCCTGCTGTCTGATTCACCAGCAGGATTCTTGGATTGCTTTCCCCTATTCCAAGATTGACTGGATCACCAGGAAAGTTTAGATTGCTCCTGCATGGAAGGAGTTGAACGACTTCCTTTGAAAGATCGAAAGGAAATAAAATACACTGACAACTGTTTTCTTATCCTGAGGGAAGGAATGTCCCTTACCTCTCGTAATATCAAAGAGAATTTCCATTAAAACAGGTCCAAACAAGGTCTTCGCCTTGTGGGGAATCACCAAAAAACTAAATTTATGCTTACCTGATAAATTTCTCTCTTTTGCGATGTACCTAGTCCACGGATTCATCCTTACTTGTGGGATATTGTCCTTCCTGACAGAAAGTAGCAAAGAGAGCACCACAGCAAAGCTGTCTATATAGCTCCCCCCTTAACTCCACCCCCCAGTCATTCGACCGAATGCCAAGGAAGAAAAGGAGAAACTATAAGGTGCAGAGGTGACTGAAGTTTACATAAAAAAAATACTGTCTTGAATAGACAGGGCGGGCCGTGGACTCGGTACATCGCAAAAGAAAAATTTATCAGGTAAGCATAAATTTTGTTTTCTTTTGCATGATGTACCATCCTTACTTGTGGGATACCAATACCAAAGCTTTAGGACACAGATGAAGGGAGGGACAAGACAGAAACCTAAACGGAAGGCACCACTGCTTGCAAAACCTCTCTCCCAAAAATAGCCTCCGAAGAAGCAAAAGTATCAAATTTGTAAAATTTTGAAAAGGTATGAAGTGAAGACCAAGTCGCAGCCTTACAAATCTGTTCAACAGAAGCATCATTTTTAAAAGCCCATGTGGAAGCTACCGCTCTAGTAGAATGAGCTGTAATCCTTTCAGGAGGCTGCTGTCCAAAAGTCTCATAAGACAAATGGATTATGCTTTTCAGCCAAAAGGAAAGTGAAGTCGCCTTAGGATTAGGACACAGAGAAGGAACAACAATTTCCTGATTGATATTCCTGTTAGTAACAACCTTAGGGAGGAACCCAGGCTTGGTACACACAACCACCTTATCAGCATGGAACACAAGATAAGGTGAGTCACATTGTAATGCAGATAATTCAGAAACTCTTCGAGCTGAAGAGATAGCAACTAGGAACAAAACTTTCAGAGATAAAAGCTTAATATCTATGGAATGCATGGGTTCAAACGGAACCCCCTGGAGCACTGTAAGAACTAAATTTAGACTCCATGGCAGAGCAACAGGTTTAAACACAGGCTTAATTCTAGCTAAAGCCTGACAAAAAGCCAGAACGTCTGGAACATCTGCCAGACGCTTGTGCAACAAAATAGACAGAGCAGATATCTGTCCCTTTAGGGAACTAGCTGACAATCCTTTCTCCAATCCCTCTTGGAGAAAAGACAAAATCCTAGGAATCCTGATTTTACTCCAGGAGAAGCCTATGGATTTGCACCAAAAAAAACATAATTTATGCTTACCTGATAAATTCCTTTCTTCTGTAGTGTGATCAGTCCACGGGTCATCATTACTTCTGGGATATTAACTGCTCCCCTACAGGAAGTGCAAGAGGATTCACCCAGCAGAGCTGCTATATAGCTCCTCCCCTCTACGTCACCTCCAGTCATTCGACCAAGGACTAACGAGAAAGGAGAAGCCAAGGGTGTAGTGGTGACTGGAGTATAATTTAAAAAATATTTACCTGCCTTAAAAAAACAGGGCGGGCCGTGGACTGATCACACTACAGAAGAAAGGAATTTATCAGGTAAGCATAAATTATGTTTTCTTCTGTTAAGTGTGATCAGTCCACGGGTCATCATTACTTCTGGGATACCAATACCAAAGCAAAAGTACACGGATGACGGGAGGGATAGGCAGGCTCTTTATACAGAAGGAACCACTGCCTGAAGAACCTTTCTCCCAAAAATAGCCTCCGAAGAAGCAAAAGTGTCAAATTTGTAAAATTTGGAAAAAGTATGAAGCGAAGACCAAGTTGCAGCCTTGCAAATCTGTTCAACAGAGGCCTCATTCTTAAAGGCCCAAGTGGAAGCCACAGCTCTAGTGGAATGAGCTGTAATTCTTTCAGGAGGCTGCTGTCCAGCTGTCTCATAAGCTAAACGAATTATGCTACGAAGCCAAAAAGAGAGAGAGGTAGCAGAAGCTTTTTGACCTCTCCTCTGACCAGAGTAAACGACAAACAGGGAAGACGTTTGTCGAAAATCTTTAGTTGCCTGTAAATAAAATTTAAGGGCACGAACTACATCCAGATTGTGCAAAAGACGTTCCTTCCTCGAAGAAGGATTTGGGCACAAGGATGGAACAACAATCTCCTGATTGATATTCCTGTTAGTGACTACCTTAGGTAAGAACCCAGGTTTAGTACGCAGAACTACCTTATCCGAGTGAAAAATCAAAAAAGGAGAATCACAATGTAAGGCTGATAACTCAGAGACTCTTCGAGCCGAGGAAATAGCCATTAAAAATAGAACTTTCCAAGATAACAACTTTATATCAATGGAATGAAGGGGTTCAAACGGAACGCCCTGTAAAACGTTAAGAACAAGGTTTAAACTCCATGGTGGAGCCACAGCTTTAAACACAGGTTTAATCCTGGCCAAAGCCTGACAAAAGGCCTGAACGTCTGGAACTTCTGACAGACGTTTGTGTAAAAGGATGGACAAAGCTGAGATCTGTCCCTTTAACGAACTAGCGGATAAGCCCTTTTCTAAACCTTCTTGTAGAAAAGACAATATCCTAGGAATCCTAACCTTACTCCATGAGTAACTCTTGGATTCGCACCAATGCAAGTATTTGCGCCATATTTTATGGTAAATTTCCTAGCCTGTATTAAGGTATCAATAACTGACTCAGAAAAACCACGCTTTGATAAGATCAAGCGTTCAATTTCCAAGCAGTCAGCTTCAGAGAAGTTAGATTTTGATGTTTGAAAGGACCCTGAATCAGAAGGTCCTGTTTCAGAGGTAACGACCAAGGTGGACAGAATGACATGTCCACCAGATCTGCATACCAAGTCCTGCGTGGCCATGCAGGCGCTATTAGAATCACTGATGCTTTCTCCTGTTTGATTCTGGCAATCAATCGAGGAAGCATCGGGAAAGGTGGAAACACATAAGCCATCCTGAAGGTCCATGGTGCTGTCAAGGCATCTATTCAGGACCGCTCCCGGATCCCTGGATCTGGACCCGTAGCGCGGAAGCTTGGCGTTCTGTCGAGACGCCAGGAGATCTATCTCTGGTTTGCCCCAACGTCGAAGTATTTGGGCAAAGACCTCTGGATGAAGTTCCCACTCCCCCGGATGAAAAGTCTGACGACTTAAGAAATCCGCCTCCCAGTTCTCCACTCCCGGGATGTGGATTGCAGACAGGTGGCAAGAGTGAGACTCTGCCCAGCGAATTATCTTCGATACTTCCATCATTGCTAGGGAGCTTCTTGTCCCTCCCTGATGGTTGATATAAGCTACAGTCGTGATGTTGTCCGACTGGAACCTGATGAACCCCCGAGTTGTTAACTGGGGCCAAGCCAGAAGAGCATTGAGGACTGCTCTCAATTCCAGAATGTTTATTGGAAGGAGACTCTCCTCCTGATTCCATAGTCCCTGAGCCTTCAGAGAATTCCAGACAGCGCCCCAACCTAGTAGGCTGGCGTCTGTTGTTACAATTGACCAGTCTGGCCTGCTGAATGGCATTCCCCTGGACAGATGTGGCCGATAAAGCCACCATAGAAGAGAATTTCTGGTCTCTTGATTCAGATTTAGAGTGGGGGACAAATCTGAGTAATCCCCATTCCACTGACTTAGCATGCACAGTTGCAGTGGTCTGAGATGTAGGCGTGCAAAAGGAACTATGTCCATTGCTGCTACCAATAGTCCGATAACCTCCATGCATTGAGCTACTAACGGGTGTTGAATGGAATGAAGGACACGGCTTGCATTTTGAAGTTTTGTTAACCTGTCCGCTGTCAGGTAAATCTTCATTTCTACAGAATCAGAGTCCCCAGGAAGGGAACTCTTGTGAATCGGTATGTGAAGGTAAGCATCCTTTAAATCCACTGTGGTCATGTACTGACCCTCTTGGATCATGGGCAAAATTGTTCGAATAGTTTCCATCTTGAACGATGGAACTCTTAGGAATTTGTTTAGGATCTTTAAATCCAAGATTGGCCTGAAGGTTCCCTCTTTCTTGGGAACTACAAACAGATTTGAGTAAAACCCTTGTCCTTGTTCCGACCGCGGAACTGGATGGATCACTCCCATTAATAAAAGATCTTGTACGCAGCGTAGAAACGCTTCCTTCTTTGTTAGGTTTGTTGACAACCTTGACAGATGAAATCTCCCTCTTGGGGGAGAGGATTTGAAGTCCAGAAGGTATCCCTGAGATATGATCTCTAACGCCCAGGGATCCTGAACATCTCTTGCCCAAGCCTGGGCGAAGAGGGAAAGTCTGCCCCCCACTAGATCCGGTCCCGGATCGGGGGCCCTCAATTCATGCTGTCTTAGGGGCAGCAGCAGGTTTTCTGGCCTGTTTGCCCCTGTTCCAGGACTGGTTAGGTTTCCAGCCTTGTCTGTAGCGAGCAACAGCTCCTTCCTGTTTTGGTGCAGAGGAAGTTGATGCTGCTCCTGCTTTGAAATTACGAAAGGAACGAAAATTGGACTGTCTAGCCTTGGCTTTGGCCTTGTCCTGAGGCAGGGCATGACCTTTACCTCCTGTAATGTCAGCAATAATCTCTTTCAAGCCGGGCCCGAATAAGGTCTGCCCTTTGAAAGGAATATTAAGCAATTTAGATTTAGACGTAACATCAGCTGACCAGGATTTCAGCCACAGAGCTCTGCGTGCCTGAATGGCGAATCCTGAATTTTTAGCCGCAAGTTTAGTTAAATGTACTACGGCATCTGAAATAAATGAATTAGCTAACTTAAGGAATTTAAGTTTGTGTGTGATGTCATCTAGTGTGGATGATTGAAGTGTCTCTTCCAGAGACTCAAACCAAAATGCTGCTGCAGCCGTGACAGGCGCAATACATGCAAGAGGTTGCAATATAAACCCTTGTTGAACAAACATTTTCTTAAGGTAACCCTCTAATTTTTTATCCATTGGATCTGAAAAAGCACAGCTATCCTCCACTGGGATAGTGGTACGCTTAGCTAAAGTAGAAACTGCTCCCTCCACCTTAGGGACCATTTGCCATAAGTCCCGTGTGGCGGCGTCTATTGGAAACATCTTTCTGAATATAGGAGGGGGTGAGAAAGGCACACCGGGTCTATCCCACTCCTTAGTAACAATGTCAGTAAGTCTCTTAGGTATAGGAAAAACGTCAGTACTCGTCGGTACCGCAAAATATTTATCCAACCTACACATTTTCTCTGGGATTGCAACTGTGTTACAATCATTCAGAGCCGCTAATACCTCCCCTAGTAACACACAGAGGTTCTCAAGCTTAAATTTAAAATGTCTGAGTCCAGTTTATTTGGATCAGAACCGTCACCCACAGAATGAAGCTCTCCGTCTTCACGTTCTGCAAACTGTGACGCAGTATCAGACATGGCCCTTGCATTATCAGCGCACTCTGTTCTCACCCCAGAGTGATCACGTTTACCTCTTAGTTCTGGTAGTTTAGCCAAAACTTCAGTCATAACAGTAGCCATATCTTGTAATGTGATTTGTAATGGCCGCCCAGATGTACTCGGCGCTACAATATCACGCACCTCCTGAGCGGGAGATGCAGGTACTGACACGTGAGGCGAGTTAGTCGGCATAACTCTCCCCTCGTTGTTTGGTGAAATATGTTCAATTTGTACAGATTGACTGTTTTTTAAAGTAGCATCAATACATTTAGAACATAAATTTCTATTGGGCTCCACTTTGGCATTAACACATATAGCACAGAGATATTCCTCTGAATCAGACATGTTTAACACACTAGCAAATAAACAGCAACTTGGAAATACTTTTCAAAGTAATTTACAAATAATATGAAAACGAACTGTGCCTTTAAGAAGCACAGAAAAAAATTATAACAGTTAAAATAATTAAGTTATAGCATCAATCTTTGTCAGAATATACAGTTTTAGCAAAAGATTGTTCCCCTCAGCAATGATAACTAACCCAGGCAGCAGAAAAAAAATACACAAATAAACGTTTTTTTTTTTTTTTATCACAGTCAATACAATCAGCACAGCTCTGCTGTAATGATTACTTCCCTCAAAAAAGGCTTTGGAGATCCCTGAACTCTTTAGAGATGAACCGGATCATGCAGGAAGAAAATGAACCTCTGACTGAGTTTTTTTGATGCATAGTAAAAGCGCCAAAAATGGCCCCTCCCCCACACACATAACAGTGAGAGGGATCAGTGAACTGCTCTAATTTAAATCAAAACTATTGCCAAGTGGAAAAATAGTGCCCAAAACATTTTTTCACCCAGTACCTCAGAGAAAAAAACGTTTTTACATGCCAGCAAAAAAACGTTTTACCTCAATAATTGTCATTTAAAACCTATTGCAAGTCCCTGCAAATTAGGTTAAGTCTATGTATACAGTTTAAAAGCCAGAGAAGTACCATTTCCCAGAAAACTGAAGTGTAAAATATACATACATGACAGCCTGATATCAGCTACATCTACTGCATTCAAGGCTGAGTTTACATTATAAGGGTATGGCAGGATTTTCTCATCAATTCCATGTCAGAAAATAATAAACTGCTACATACCTCTTTGCAGATTAATCTGCCTGCTGTCCCCTGATCTGAAGTTTACCTCTCCTCAGATGGCCGAGAAACAGCAATATGATCTTAACTACTCCGGCTAAAATCATAGAAAAAACTCAGGTAGATTCTTCTTCAAATTCTACCAGAGAAGGAATAACACACTCCGGTGCTATTATAAAATAACAAACTTTTGATTGAAGATATAAAAACTAAATATATCACCATAGTCCTCTCACACATCCTATCTAGTCGTTGGGTGCAAGAGAATGACTGGAGGTGACGTAGAGGGGAGGAGCTATATAGCAGCTCTGCTGGGTGAATCCTCTTGCACTTCCTGTAGGGGAGCAGTTAATATCCCAGAAGTAATGATGACCCGTGGACTGATCACGCTTAACAGAAGAAAGATAATTACGCCATATCTTATGATAGATTTTCCTGTTAACAGGCTTTCGAGCTTGAATCAAGGTATTTATGACTGACTCAGAGAAACCCCGCTTTGATATCAAGTCCTGCGTGGCCATGCAGGCGCTATCAAAATCACTGATGCTCTCTCCTGTTTGATTCTGGCAATCAGACAAGTTCGAAGGAGAGGGAAAAGTGGAAACACATAAGCCAGGTTGAACGACCAGGGCACTGATAGAGCATCTATCAGTACTGCATGAGGATCCCTTGATCTGGAGTCTTAACAAGGAAGTTTGGCGTTCTGACAAGACGCCATCAGATACAACTCTGGTGTGCCCCATAGCCGAACCAGCTGAGCAAACACCTCCGGATGGAGTTCCCACTGCCCCGGGTGAAAAGTCTGACGACTTAGAAAATCTGCCTACCAGTTCTCTACACCTGGGATATAGATCGCTGACAGATGGCAAGAATGAGCCTCTGCTCATTGGATTATCCTTGAGACCTCTATCATCGCTAAGGAACTCTTTGTTCCGCCCTGATGATTGATATAAGCCACAGTCTTAATGTTGTCCGACTGAAACCTGATGAATCAGGCCGAAGCCAGCTGAGGCCATGCCTGGAGAGCATTGAATATCGCTCTTAATTCCAGAATATTTATTGGTAGGAGAGCCTCCTCCCGAGTACACAAACCTTGAGCTTTTAGGGAATTCCAGACTGCACCCCAGCCCAGAAGGCTGGCGTCTGTCGTCACAATAACCCATTCTGGCCTGCGAAACATACCCTGGGACAGATGATCCTGTGACAACCACCAAAGAAAAGAGTCTCTGGTCTCTTGATCCAGATTTATCTGAGGAGATAAATCTGCATAATCCCCATTCCACTGTTTGAGCATGCATAGTTGCAGTGGTCTGAGATGCAAGCAAGCGGAACTATGTCCATTGCCGCTACCATTAAACCGATTACCTCCATACACTGAGCCACTGACGGCCGCGGAATGGAGTGAAGAGCTCGGCAGGTGGACAAAATCTTTGATTTTCTGACCTCCGTCAGAAATATTTTCATGTCCACTGAGTCTATCAGAGTCCCTAGAAATAAAACTCTTGTGAGGGGGGGGAAAGAGAACTATTTTTTACATTCACCTTCCACCAGTGAGATCTTAGAAAGGCCAACACTAAGTCAGTGTGAGACTTGGCTAGTTGGAAGGTCGACGCTTGAATTAGAATGTCGTCTAGATAAGGCGCCACTGCTATGCCCCGTGGCCTTAGAACCGCCAGAAGGGACCCTAGCACCATCGTGAAGATTTGTGGCGCTGTGGCCAACCCGAAAGGAAGAGCCACAAACTGATAATGCTTGTCCAGAAAGGCGAACCTGAGGAACTGGTGATGATCTTTGTGGATAGGAATGTGTAGATACGCATCCTTTAAATCCACGGTGGTCATATATTGACCCTCCTGGATCAATGGTAAGATAGTCCGAATGGTCTCCATCTTGAAGGATGGAACTCTTAGGAATTGGTTTAGGATCTTGAGATCTAGAATTGGTCTGAAGGTTCCCTTCTTTTTGGGAACCACAAACAGATTGGAGTAGAAACCTTGCCCCTGTTCTGCTTTCGGAACTGGGCAGATCACTCCCATGGTAAAAATGTCTTCTACACAGCGTAAGAACGCCTCTCTTTTTGTCTGGTTTACAGACAATTGAGAAAGATGGAATCTCCCCCTTGGAGGAGAATCTTTGAAATCTAGAAGATACCCCTGGGTTACAATTTCTACGGCCCAGGAGTCCTGAACGTCTCTTGCCCAGGCCTGAGCAAAGAGAGAGAGTCTGCCTCCTACTAGATCCGGTGCCGAAACGGGGGCTACCCCTTCATGCTGTCTTAGTGGCAGCAGCAGGCTTTTTGGCCTGTTAACCCTTGTTCCAAGCCTGGTTGTTCCAAGCCTGGCAGGCCAGAATGGGTTATTGTGACGACAGACGCCAGCCTTCTGGGCTGGGGTGCAGTCTGGAATTCCCTAAAAGCTCAAGGTTTGTGTACTCGGGAGGAGGCTCTCCTACCAATAAATATTCTGGAATTAAGAGCGATATTCAATGCTCTCCAGGCATGGCCTCAGCTGGCTTCGGCCTGATTCATCAGGTTTCAGTCGGACAACATTAAGACTGTGGCTTATATCAATCATCAGGGCGGAACAAAGAGTTCCTTAGCGATGATAGAGGTCTCAAGGATAATCCAATGAGCAGAGGCTCATTCTTGCCATCTGTCAGCGATCTATATCCCAGGTGTAGAGAACTGGTAGGCAGATTTTCTAAGTCGTCAGACTTTTCATCCGGGGCAGTGGGAACTCCATCCGGAGGTGTTTGCTCAGCTGGTTCGGCTATGGGGCACACCAGAGTTGGATCTGATGGCGTCTTGTCAGAACGCCAAACTTCCTTGTTAAGACTCCAGATCAAGGGATCCTCATGCAGTACTGATAGATGCTCTATCAGTGCCCTGGTCGTTCAACCTGGCTTATGTGTTTCCACCTTTCCCTCTCCTTCGAACTTGTCTGATTGCCAGAATCAAACAGGAGAGAGCATCAGTGATTTTGATAGCGCCTGCATGGCCACGCAGGACTTGATATCAAAGCGGGGTTTCTCTGAGTCAGTCATAAATACCTTGATTCAAGCTCGAAAGCCTGTTAACAGGAAAATCTATCATAAGATATGGCGTAATTATCTTTTTTTGGTGCAAATCCATAGGCTTCTCCTGGAGTAAAATCAGGATTCCTAGGATTTTGTCTTTTCTCCAAGAGGGATTGGAGAAAGGATTGTCAGCTAGTTCCCTAAAGGGACAGATATCTGCTCTGTCTATTTTGTTGCACAAGCGTCTGGCAGATGTTCCAGACGTTCTGGCTTTTTGTCAGGCTTTAGCTAGAATTAAGCCTGTGTTTAAACCTGTTGCTCTGCCATGGAGTCTAAATTTAGTTCTTACAGTGCTCCAGGGGGTTCCGTTTGAACCCATGCATTCCATAGATATTAAGCTTTTATCTCTGAAAGTTTTGTTCCTAGTTGCTATCTCTTCAGCTCGAAGAGTTTCTGAATTATCTGCATTACAATGTGACTCAACACGTTTCAACTTTTAGCAAGTCTTTCTCAAGAGCAATATAAAATCAATAAAAGCAAGTAGCTGTGTATTACAGCTACTTGCTTTAATTGATTTTATATTGCTCTTTAGAAAGACTTGCTAAAAGTTGAAACGCGTTGAGCTTAAATAAATATCTTTTTATCAAAGTTGGAAGACTGTTGATATTCTTCTTTGCTGAGACAAGCCGGATTCTCCTATTTATGGAGTAAGTTACTATTCTGTTTTTTCTTGATTTACTGGACACCTTTGGTCATTTTGAGTCTTCATTTGCTTGCAGACCTATTAACAGGTTCTTGAGAGATTCTGAAACTATTCTGGGGAACTACATCACTCTGGAGACACATTACATCGCAGCTGAACTCCCACTACTTATGGAGTGAGTATACTGCACTTATATTAATTGGATCCTACACACACCTAATTCTAGTCAGAGCCTGACAAAAAGATTGAACATCTGCCAGACGCTTGTGTAACAAAATAGATAAAGCAGAAATCTGTCCCTTTAAGGAACCAGCTTACAACCCTTTCTCCAATCCATGTTGGAGAAAAGACAAAATCCTGGTAATCCTAACCCTACTCCATGAGTAGCCCTTGGATTCGCACCAATAAAGATATTTATGCCATATGTTACGGTAAATTTTTCTAATAACAGGTTTATGTGCCTGAATCAAGGTATCTATGACCGAATCAGAAAACCTTCGCTTAGACAAAATTAAGCGTTCAATCTCTAAGCAGTTAGCTGCAGAGAAACTAGATTCGAATGATGGAAGGGTCCCTGAATGAGGTCTTTCCTCAATGGAAGCTTCCACGGTGGCTGAAATGACATGTCCACCAGATCGGCATACCAAGTCCTGCAAGGCCACGCAGGGGCGATGAATATCACTGATATATCAGCTCGGCCTGGGGATCCCTGGACCTGTATCTCGGAAGCTTGGCATTCTGGCGAGATGCCATGAGATCCAACTCCGGCCTGCCCCATCTGAGAATCAGGTCGGAAAATACCACCGGATGGAGTTCCCACTCTCCCGGATGAAATGTCTGTCTGCTCAGAAAATCTGCTTCCCAGTTTTCCACCCCTGGGATGTGGATCGTGGACAGATGGCAAGAGAGACTCCGCCTACTGTATTATCCTGGCTACTACTGATGAATTGGGCCGAAGCCAACTGAGGCCAAGCCTGAAGCGCATTGAATATTGCTCTCAACTCTAGGATATTGATGGGAAGGAGAGACTCTGCCTGAGTCCATACCCACTGAGCCCTCAGGGAATTCCAGACTGCTCCCCATCCTAACAGGCTGGCATCCGTTGTCACTATCACCCATGAGGGTCTGCAAAAGCATGTCCCCTGGGATAGATGATCCAGCGACAACCACCATAGAAGAGTCCCCCTTATCTCCTGATCTAGATGTATTTGAGGAGACAAATTTGTATAATCTCCATTCCACTGTCTGAGCATGTTCAGTTGCAGAGGCCTGAAATGAAACCGAGCAAACGGAATGATGTTCATTGCCGCTACCATCAATCCAATTACCTCCATGCACTGAGCCACTGACCGTCGAGGATTGGTCTGAAGGGCTCGGCATGTGTTCAGAATATGATTTTCTGACCTCCGTCAAAAATATTTTCATGGATAGAGAGTCGATTAGAGTTCCCAAGAAAGGGACCCTTGACTGTGGAACTAGTGAACTCTTCTCCTTCCACCCATGAGTCCTCAGGAAGGACAGAACAATGTCGGTATGAGACTTTGCTAGCTGATAAGACGACGCCTGGATCCGATAACCGGAAGTGCTAGAGAAGAGGTGCGCAACGAACTTGGTGCCACACAAGCTCCGCCCATCATGGGCGTTTCAATATCCATCACTCGGTCGGCATTATTATTTTACAAAAATAAGCCACAGGGAACAAATTAGCAGACTGATCAGCTTCTTTTGTTAGATAGCTGCTAATTCGATTGCTAAAATTTTACATGTAAACACCCTCACACTGAGCTCGCTCTCTGCAAAATCAGCTCATCGTTAATATGTAATCTCCCGGTCGGTTATTTAGTCATGAAACTGCCGGGAGATGTGACCTGAAACATTTAGCCCCAGTGCCTGCGTCTAGCTGCCTTTGTGTCCCCCTAATACACTAGGACAATCCATTCACTTAGAAAAAGTTTGGGCCCTTTATTTTTATACAGACCTCATTGTGAGTCTTCTTTCTACCCCCAGAAAAAGTCAGCACTTACCTCATCTTCTGCCTGACAGCAAGGCAGTTCCCAGGTTTGAGAGGTCCTCTCCCTCACATGGACCTGCAATTAAAACGAAAGTTCTGAGTAAATATCCCTCAGGTTTTCAGTGTAAGGGCAGCATCAGAATATGGGAGGCGCAGGGAGAATTATGTCCCACAAGTTCCCATTGCTCTAAAGCAACCACTGCTCTACTGAAGAGACTGATATGGACTACGGCTACACCCTAGGACAAAGCAGCACAATCTTGTACTACTTTAAAAATACAAAAAGATTCTTCATTCAAGAGTTTAACACCTAATTTACCACCTCCTTGCACTTAACGTAGGCAAAGAGAATGACTGAGGTGGGAGGGAAGGGAGGAGCAATTTAACAGCTTTGCTGTGGTGCTCTTTTCCGCCTCCTGCTGACTAGGAGGTGAATATCCCATTAGTAATTAAGATAAGTGGACTCATCGTGTCATTAAAAAGAAAGCTGAGTGAGACTAAAGTGAAGGTCAATTTGGATGAATTAGTGAACGGTTTTTAATAAACCTAATAAAAAACAAGGGCACTTTAAATTCATAAAAATTGACATTTCACTCCTTTTCTTCAAAAACTTACCTTTTAATCCTGAATGCCGCTCCAGCGATTCTCCCGGCCGTCGGAAGCCTCTTCTTACGTCAGAAATGATGAATCCGGCTTCCTTCAATCACGGCTTTCCCCCCAGGGGGATCATGGCCTGATGCAACGCCTTAATTGGAGGAAGCCGGATTCATCATTTTGGACCCGCGAAGAGGGCTTGCAACGGGCAGTGGAAGCGCTGCAGCGGGCTGTCAGGATTAAAAGGTAATTTTTTTTAAGAAAAGGAGTGAAATGTCAATTTTAATGAATTAAAGTGCCCTTGTTTTTAATAGGTTTATTAAAAACCAGGCACTAATTCATCCAAATTGACCCTCACTTAACAAGACATTGTAGGGTAATCTGCAACCTGTCGTAAATTAATCATATTTGTTTGTATTACTAGCTCAATATTCATCCTCAAGCGTGGAACTACATAATATCTGCGTGTTAGCATTTCACAGTAGTATGTGGTTGGCTCAGTAGCAAATATAGGAAAAATGTATGTAATGCAGACAGCATGAAGCCTCAATACACATAGTGGAGTACAACACAGTAAAGGAGTTTTAAAATGCTGAATAACTACAAACTACTTATAATATAAAAAAAACATAATTTATGTAAGAACTTACCTGATAAATTCATTTCTTTCATATTAACAAGAGTCCATGAGCTAGTGACGTATGGGACATACATTCCTACCAGGAGGGGCAAAGTTTCCCAAACCTCAAAATGCCTACAAATACACCCCTCACCACACCCACAAATCAGTTTAACGAATAGCCAAGAAGTGGGGTGATAAGAAAAAAAGTGCGAAGCATATAAAATAAGGAATTGGAATAATTGTGCTTTATACAAAAAAATCATAACCACCACAAAAAAGGGTGGGCCTCATGGACTCTTGTTAATATGAAAGAAATGAATTTATCAGGTAAGTTCTTACATAAATTATGTTTTCTTTCATGTAATTAACAAGAGTCCATGAGCTAGTGACGTATGGGATAATGACTACCCAAGATGTGGATCTTTCCACACAAGAGTCACTAGAGAGGGAGGGATAAAATAAAGACAGCCAATTCCTGCTGAAAATAATCCACACCCAAAATAAAGTTTAACAAAAAACATAAGCAGAAGATTCAAACTGAAACCGCTGCCTGAAGAACTTTTCTACCAAAAACTGCTTCAGAAGAAGAAAATACATCAAAATGGTAGAATTTAGTAAAAGTATGCAAAGAGGACCAAGTTGCTGCTTTGCAGATCTGGTCAACCGAAGCTTCATTCCTAAACGCCCAGGAAGTAGATACTGACCTAGTAGAATGAGCTGTAATTCTCTGAGGCGGAATTTTACCCGACTCAACATAGGCAAGATGAATTAAAGATTTCAACCAAGATGCCAAAGAAATGGCAGAAGCTTTCTGGCCTTTCCTAGAACCGGAAAAGATAACAAATAGACTAGAAGTCTTACGGAAAGATTTCGTAGCTTCAACATAATATTTCAAAGCTCTAACAACATCCAAAGAATGCAACGATTTCTCCTTAGAATTCTTAGGATTAGGACATAATGAAGGAACCACAATTTCTCTACTAATGTTGTTGGAATTCACAACGTTAGGTAAAAATTCAAAAGAAGTTCGCAACACCGCCTTATCCTGATGAAAAATCAGAAAAGGAGACTCACAAGAAAGAGCAGATAATTCAGAAACTCTTCTAGCAGAAGAGATGGCCAAAAGGAACAAAACTTTCCAAGAAAGTAATTTAATGTCCAATGAATGCATAGGTTCAAACGGAGGAGCTTGAAGAGCTCCCAGAACCAAATTCAAACTCCAAGGAGGAGAAATTGACTTAATGACAGGTTTTATACGAACCAAAGCTTGTACAAAACAATGAATATCAGGAAGAATAGCAATCTTTCTGTGAAAAAGAACAGAAAGAGCAGAGATTTGTCCTTTCAAAGAACTTGCGGACAAACCCTTATCTAAACCATCCTGAAGAAACTGTAAAATTCTCGGTATTCTAAAAGAATGCCAAGAAAAATGATGAGAAAGACACCAAGAAATATAAGTCTTCCAGACTCTATAATATATCTCTCGAGATACAGATTTACGAGCCTGTAACATAGTATTAATCACGGAGTCAGAGAAACCTCTTTGACCAAGAATCAAGCGTTCAATCTCCATACCTTTAAATTTAAGGATTTCAGATCCGGATGGAAAAAAGGACCTTGTGACAGAAGGTCTGGTCTTAACGGAAGAGTCCATGGTTGGCAAGATGCCATCCGGACAAGATCCGCATACCAAAACCTGTGAGGCCATGCCGGAGCTATTAGCAGAACAAACGAGCATTCCCTCAGAATCTTGGAGATTACTCTTGGAAGAAGAACTAGAGGCGGAAAGATATAGGCAGGATGATACTTCCAAGGAAGTGATAATGCATCCACTGCCTCCGCCTGAGGATCCCGGGATCTGGACAGATACCTGGGAAGTTTCTTGTTTAGATGAGAGGCCATCAGATCTATCTCTGGGAGCCCCCACATTTGAACAATCTGAAGAAATACCTCTGGGTGAAGAGACCATTCGCCCGGATGCAACGTTTGGCGACTGAGATAATCCGCTTCCCAATTGTCTACACCTGGGATATGAACCGCAGAGATTAGACAGGAGCTGGATTCCGCCCAAACAAAAATTCGAGATACTTCTTTCATAGCCAGAGGACTGTGAGTCCCTCCTTGATGATTGATGTATGCCACAGTTGTGACATTGTCTGTCTGAAAACAAATGAACGATTCTCTCTTCAGAAGAGGCCAAAACTGAAGAGCTCTGAAAACTGCACGGAGTTCCAAGATATTGATCGGTAATCTCACCTCCTGAGATTCCCAAACTCCTTGTGCCGTCAGAGATCCCCACACAGCTCCCCAACCTGTGAGACTTGCATCTGTTGAAATTACAGTCCAGGTCGGAAGAACAAAAGAAGCCCCCTGAATTAAACGAAGGTGATCTGTCCACCACGTTAGAGAGTGTCGAACAATCGGTTTTAAAGATATTAATTGATATATCTTCGTGTAATCCCTGCACCATTGGTTCAGCATACAGAGCTGAAGAGGTCGCATGTGAAAACGAGCAAAGGGGATCGCGTCCGATGCAGCAGTCATAAGACCTAGAATTTCCATGCATAAGGCTACCGAAGGGAATGATTGAGACTGAAGGTTTCGACAAGCTGTAATCAACTTTAGACGTCTCTTGTCTGTTAAAGACAGAGTCATGGACACTGAATCTATCTGGAAACCCAGAAAGGTTACCCTTGTTTGAGGAATCAAAGAACTTTTTGGTAAATTGATCCTCCAACCATGATCTTGAAGAAACAACACAAGTCGATTCGTATGAGACTCTGCTAAATGTAAAGACTGAGCAAGTACCAAGATATCGTCCAAATAAGGAAATACCACAATACCCTGTTCTCTGATTACAGACAGAAGGGCACCGAGAATCTTTGTGAAAATTCTTGGAGCTGTAGCAAGGCCAAACGGTAGAGCCACAAATTGGTAATGCTTGTCTAGAAAAAAGAATCTCAGGAACTGATAATGATCTGGATGAATCGGAATATGCAGATATGCATCCTGTAAATCTATTGTGGACATATAATTCCCTTGCTGAACAAAAGGCAATATAGTCCTTACAGTTACCATCTTGAATGTTGGTATCCTTACATAACGATTCAATAATTTTAGATCCAGAACTGGTCTGAAGGAATTCTCCTTCTTTGGTACAATGAAGAGATTTGAATAAAACCCCATCCCCTGTTCCGGAACTGGAACTGGCATAATTACTCCAGCCAACTCTAGATCTGAAACACAATTCAGAAATGCTTGAGCTTTCACTGGATTTACTGGGACATGGGAAAGAAAAAATCTCTTTGCAGGAGGTCTCATCTTGAAACCAATTCTGTACCCTTCTGAAACAATGTTCTGAATCCAAAGATTGTTAACAGAATTGATCCAAATTTCTTTGAAAAAACGTAACCTGCCCCCTACCAGCTGAACTGGAATGAGGGCCGTACCTTCATGTGAATTTAGAAGCAGGCTTTGCCTTTCTAGCAGGCTTGGATTTATTCCAGACTGGAGATGGTTTCCAAACTGAAACTGCTCCTGAGGACGAAGGATCAGGCTTTTGTTCTTTGTTGAAACGAAAGGAACGAAAACGATTGTTAGCCCTGTTTTTACCTTTAGACTTTTTATCCTGTGGTAAAAAAGTTCCTTTCCCACCAGTAACAGTTGAAATAATAGAATCCAACTGAGAACCAAATAATTTGTTTCCCTGGAAAGAAATGGAAAGTAGAGTTGATTTAGAAGCCATATCAGCATTCCAGGTCTTAAGCCATAAAGCTCTTCTGGCTAAGATAGCCAGAGACATAAACCTAACATCAACTCTAATAATATCAAAAATGGCATCACAGATGAAATTATTAGCATGCTGGAGAAGAATAATAATATCATGAGAATCACGATTTGATACTTGTTGCGCTAGAGTTTCCAACCAAAAAGTTGAAGCTGCAGCAACATCAGCCAATGATATAGCAGGTCTAAGAAGATTACCTGAACATAGATAAGCTTTTCTTAGAAAAGATTCAATTTTTCTATCTAAAGGATCCTTAAACGAGGTACCATCTGACGTAGGAATGGTAGTACGTTTAGCAAGGGTAGAAATAGCCCCATCAACTTTAGGGATTTTGTCCCAAAATTCTAACCTGTCAGGCGGAACAGGATATAATTGCTTAAAACGTTTAGAAGGAGTAAATGAATTACCCAATTTATCCCATTCCTTGGAAATTACTGCAGAAATAGCATTAGGAACAGGAAAGACTTCTGGAATAACCGCAGGAGCTTTAAAAACCTTATCCAAACGTATAGAATTAGTATCAAGAGGACTAGAATCCTCTATTTCTAAAGCAATTAGTACTTCTTTAAGTAAAGAGCGAATAAATTCCATCTTAAATAAATATGAAGAATTATCAGCATCAATCTCTGAGATAGAATCCTCTGAACCAGAAGAGTCCAAAGAATCAGAATGATGGTGTTCATTTAAAAATTCATCTGTAGAGAGAGAAGATTTAAAAGACTTTTTACGTTTACTAGAAGGAGAAATAACAGACAAAGCCTTCTTTATGGATTCAGAAACAAAATCTCTTATGTTATCAGGAACATTCTGCACCTTAGATGTTGAGGGAACTGCAACAGGCAATGGTACATCACTAAAGGAAATATTATCTGCTTTAACAAGTTTGTCATGACAATTATTACAAACAACAGCTGGAGGAATAGCTACCAAAAGTTTACAGCAGATACACTTAGCTTTGGTAGATCCAGCAGGCAGTGGTTTTCCTGTAGTATCTTCTGGCTCAGATGCAACGTGAGACATCTTGCAATATGTAAGAGAAAAAACAACATATAAAGCAAAATAGATCAAATTCCTTATAAGACAGTTTCAGGAATGGGAAAAAATGCCAAACATCAAGCTTCTAGCAACCAGAAGCAAATGAAAAATGAGACTGAAATAATGTGGAGACAAAAGCGACGCCCATATTTTTTAGCGCCAAATAAGACGCCCACATTATTTGGCGCCTAAATGCTTTTGGCGCCAAAAATGACGCCACATCCGGAACGCCGACATTTTTGGCGCAAAATAACGTCAAAAAATGACGCAACTTCCGGCGACACGTATGACGCCGGAAACGGAAAAGAATTTTTGCGCCAAAAAAGTCCGCGCCAAGAATGACGCAATAAAATGAAGCATTTTCAGCCCCCGCGAGCCTAACAGCCCACAGGGAAAAAAGTCAAATTTTTTGAGGTAAGAAAAAAATATGATAATTCAATGCATAATCCCAAATATGAAACTGACTGTCTGGAAATAAGGAAAGTTGAACATTCTGAGTCAAGGCAAATAAATGTTTGAATACATATATTTAGAACTTTATAAATAAAGTGCCCAACCATAGCTTAGAGTGTCACAGAAAATAAGACTTACTTACCCCAGGACACTCATCTACATGTTTGTAGAAAGCCAAACCAGTACTGAAACGAGAATCAGTAGAGGAAATGGTAAATATAAGAGTATATCGTCGATCTGAAAAGGGAGGTAAGAGATGAATCTCTACGACCGATAACAGAGAACCTTATGAAATAGACCCCGTAGAAGGAGATCACTGCATTCAATAGGCAATACTCTCTTCACATCCCTCTGACATTCACTGCACGCTGAGAGGAAAACCGGGCTCCAACTTGCTGCGGAGCGCATATCAACGTAGAATCTAGCACAAACTTACTTCACCACCTCCCTTGGAGGCAAAGTTTGTAAAACTGATTTGTGGGTGTGGTGAGGGGTGTATTTGTAGGCATTTTGAGGTTTGGGAAACTTTGCCCCTCCTGGTAGGAATGTATGTCCCATACGTCACTAGCTCATGGACTCTTGTTAATTACATGAAAGAAAAGACATTCAGATGAACCAGGGTAAGGCAAGGTTCGTCAAGTGTTTATTTTCTTACCCAATCTGCTCCACCAGCTCTCGAGCCTGTGTAATGATGTTGGCTCCTGTGTAACAAACTATCCCAGCCATTTCCATGGAATACCAGCGTGCCCTGTGGTAACAAATTACGTAACAGCATTAATATATAATGAATATGACCTATAAATCTGTCAAGAAGCGATTTGTCATCCCCCCTCAAGAATTCCTGAAAACAAGGATAAACAAAATACCAATATATATATATATATATATATATATATATATATATATATATATATATATATATATATATATATATATATATATATATATATATATATAATTTTTTTTTTTAATAACATAGGCAAAGAGATAAATGGCACATGATAGTGACATTAATAAAGACTGGGGATACAGCACTCTTTTAAAAAATACAAAACAATTGTGTAGAATTACTATCTAAAACATAATTTATGTAAGAACTTACCTGATAAATTCATTTCTTTCATATTAGCAAGAGTCCATGAGCTAGTGACGTATGGGATATACATTCCTACCAGGAGGGGCAAAGTTTCCCAAACCTCAAAATGCCTATAAATACACCCCTCACCACACCCACAATTCAGTTTAACGAATAGCCAAGAAGTGGGGTGATAAAAAAGTGCGAAAGCATATAAAATAAGGAATTGGAATAATTGTGCTTTATACAAAAATCATAACCACCACAAAAAAAGGGCGGGCCTCATGGACTCTTGCTAATATGAAAGAAATGAATTTATCAGGTAAGTTCTTACATAAATTATGTTTTCTTTCATGTAATTAGCAAGAGTCCATGAGCTAGTGACGTATGGGATAATGACTACCCAAGATGTGGATCTTTCCACACAAGAGTCACTAGAGAGGGAGGGATAAAATAAAGACAGCCAATTCCTGCTGAAAAAAATCCACACCCAAAAATAAAGTTTAACGAAAAACATAAGCAGAAGATTCAAACTGAAACCGCTGCCTGAAGTACTTTTCTACCAAAAACTGCTTCAGAAGAAGAAAATACATCAAAATGGTAGAATTTAGTAAAAGTATGCAAAGAGGACCAAGTTGCTGCTTTGCAAATCTGGTCAACCGAAGCTTCATTCCTAAACGCCCAGGAAGTAGAAACTGACCTAGTAGAATGAGCTGTAATTCTTTGAGGCGGAGTTTTACCCGACTCAACATAGGCAAGATGAATTAAAGATTTCAACCAAGATGCCAAAGAAATGGCAGAAGCTTTCTGGCCTTTTCTAGAACCGGAAAAGATAACAAACTAGAAGTCTTACGGAAAGATTTCGTAGCTTCAACATAATATTTCAAAGCTCTAACAACATCCAAAGAATGCAACGATTTCTCCTTAGAATTCTTAGGATTAGGACATAATGAAGGAACCACAATTTCTCTACTAATGTTGTTGGAATTCACAACTTTAGGTAAAAATTCAAAAGAAGTTCGCAACACCGCCTTATCCTGATGAAAAATCAGAAAAGGAGACTCACAAGAAAGAGCAGATAATTCAGAAACTCTTCTGGCAGAAGAGATGGCCAAAAGGAACAAAACTTCCCAAGAAAGTAATTTAATGTCCAATGAATGCATAGGTTCAAACGGAGGAGCTTGAAGAGCTCCCAGAACCAAATTCAAACTCCAAGGAGGAGAAATTGACTTAACAGGTTTTATACGAACCAAAGCTTGTACAAAACAATGAATATCAGGAAGAATAGCAATCTTTCTGTGAAAAAGAACAGAAAGAGCAGAGATTTGTCCTTTCAAAGAACTTACGATCAAACCCTTATCTAAACCATCCTGAAGAAACTGTAAAATTCTCGGTATTCTAAAAGAATGCCAAGAAAAATGATGAGAAAGACACCAAGAAATATAAGTCTTCCAGACTCTATAATATATCTCTCGAGATACAGATTTACGAGCCTGTAACATAGTATTAATCACAGAGTCAGAGAAACCTCTTTGACCAAGAATCAAGCGTTCAATCTCCATACCTTTAAATTTAAGGATTTCAGATCCTGATGGAAAAAAAGGACCTTGTGACAGAAGGTCTGGTCTTAACGGAAGAGTCCACGGTTGGCAAGAGGCCATCCGGACAAGATCCGCATACCAAAACCTGTGAGGCCATGCCGGAGCTACCAGCAGAACAAACGAGCATTCCTTCAGAATCTTGGAGATTACTCTTGGAAGAAGAACTAGAGGCGGAAAGATATAAGCAGGATGATACTTCCAAGGAAGTGATAATGCATCCACTGCTTCCGCCTGAGGATCCCGGGATCTGGACAGATACCTGGGAAGTTTCTTGTTTAGATGGGACGCCATCAGATCTATTTCTGGAAGTTCCCACATTTGAACAATCTGAAGAAATACCTCTGGGTTTAGAGACCATTCGCCCGGATGCAACGTTTGGCGACTGAGATAATCCGCTTCCCAATTGTCTATACCTGGGATATGAACCGCAGAGATTAGACAGGAGCTGGATTCCGCCCAAACCAAAATTCGAGATACTTCTTTCATAGCCAGAGGACTGTGAGTCCCTCCTTGATGATTGATGTATGCCACAGTTGTGACATTGTCTGTCTGAAAACAAATGAACGATTCTCTCTTCAGAAGAGGCCAAAACTGAAGAGCTCTGAAAATTGCACGGAGTTCCAAAATATTGATCGGTAATCTCACCTCCTGAGATTCCCAAACTCCTTGTGCCGTCAGAGATCCCCACACAGCTCCCCAACCTGTAAGACTTGCATCTGTTGAAATTACAGTCCAGGTCGGAAGCACAAAAGAAGCCCCCTGAATTAAACGATGGTGATCTGTCCACCATGTTAGAGAGTGTCGAACAATCGGTTTTAAAGATATTAATTGAGATATCTTCGTGTAATCCTTGCACCATTGCTTCAGCATACAGAGCTGAAGAGGTCGCATGTGAAAACGAGCAAAGGGGATCGCGTCCGATGCAGCAGTCATAAGACCTAGAATTTCCATGCATAAGGCTACCGAAGGGAATGATTGTGACTGAAGGTTTCGACAAGCTGCAATCAATTTTAGACGTCTCTTGTCTGTTAAAGACAGAGTCATGGACACTGAATCCATCTGGAAACCCAGAAAGGTTACCCTTGTCTGAGGAATCAAAGAACTTTTTGGTAAATTGATCCTCCAACCATGATCTTGAAGAAACACCACAAGTCGATTCGTATGAGATTCTGCTAAATGTAAAGACTGAGCAAGTACCAAGATATCGTCCAAATAAGGAAATACCACAATACCCTGTTCTCTGATTACAGACAGAAGGGCACCGAGAACCTTTGTAAAAATTCTTGGGGCTGTAGCTAGGCCAAACGGCAGAGCCACAAACTGGTAATGCTTGTCCAGAAAAGAGAATCTCAGGAACTGATAATGATCTGGATGAATCGGAATATGCAGATATGCATCCTGTAAATCTGTTGTGGACATATAATGCCCTTGCTGAACAAAAGGCAAGATAGTCCTTACAGTTACCATCTTGAACGTTGGTATTCTTACATAACGATTCAATATTTTTAGATCCAGAACTGGTCTGAAGGAATTCTCCTTCTTTGGTACAATGAAGAGATTTGAATAAAACCCCATCCCCTGTTCCGAAACTGGAACTGGCATAATTACTCCAGTCAACTCTAGATCTGAAACACATTTCAGAAATGCTTGAGCTTTTACTGGATTTACTGGGACACGGGAAAGAAAAAATCTCTTTGCAGGAGGTCTCATCTTGAAACCAATTCTGTACCCTTCTGAAACAATGCTCTGAATCCAAAGATTGTGAACAGAATTGATCCAAATTTCCTTGAAAAAACAGAATTTATGTTTACCTGATAAATTACTTTCTCCAACGGTGTGTCCGGTCCACGGCGTCATCCTTACTTGTGGGATACTCTCTTCCCCAACAGGAAATGGCAAAGAGCCCAGCAAAGCTGGTCACATGATCCCTCCTAGGCTCCGCCTACCCCAGTCATTCGACCGACGTTAAGGAGGAATATTTGCATAGGAGAAACCATATGATACCGTGGTGACTGTAGTTAAAGAAAATAAAATATCAGACCTGATTAAAAAACCAGGGCGGGCCGTGGACCGGACACACCGTTGGAGAAAGTAATTTATCAGGTAAACATAAATTCTGTTTTCTCCAACATAGGTGTGTCCGGTCCACGGCGTCATCCTTACTTGTGGGAACCAATACCAAAGCTTTAGGACACGGATGAAGGGAGGGAGCAAATCAGGTCACCTAAATGGAAGGCACCACGGCTTGTAAAACCTTTCTCCCAAAAATAGCCTCAGAAGAAGCAAAAGTATCAAACTTGTAAAATTTGGTAAAAGTGTGCAGTGAAGACCAAGTCGCTGCCCTACATATCTGATCAACAGAAGCCTCGTTCTTGAAGGCCCATGTGGAAGCCACAGCCCTAGTGGAATGAGCTGTGATTCTTTCGGGAGGCTGCCGTCCGGCAGTCTAGTAAGCCAATCTGATGATGCTTTTAATCCAAAAAGAGAGAGAGGTAGAAGTTGCTTTTTGACCTCTCCTTTTACCGGAATAAACAACAAACAAGGAAGATGTTTGTCTAAAATCCTTTGTAGCATCTAAATAGAATTTTAGAGCGCGAACAACATCCAAATTGTGCAACAAACGTTCCTTCTTCGAAACTGGTTTCGGACACAGAGAAGGTACGATAATCTCCTGGTTAATGTTTTTGTTAGAAAGAACTTTTGGAAGAAAACCAGGTTTAGTACGTAAAACCACCTTATCTGCATGGAACACCAGATAAGGAGGAGAACACTGCAGAGCAGATAATTCTGAAACTCTTCGAGCAGAAGAAATTGCAACCAAAAACAAAACTTTCCAAGATAATAACTTAATATCAACGGAATGTAAGGGTTCAAACGGAACCCCCTGAAGAACTGAAAGAACTAAGTTGAGACTCCAAGGAGGAGTCAAAGGTTTGTAAACAGGCTTGATTCTGACCAGAGCCTGAACAAAGGCTTGAACATCTGGCACAGCTGCCAGCTTTTTGTGAAGTAACACAGACAAGGCAGAAATCTGTCCCTTCAGGGAACTTGCAGATAATCCTTTTTCCAATCCTTCTTGAAGGAAGGATAGAATCTTAGGAATTTTAACCTTGTCCCAAGGGAATCCTTTAGATTCACACCAACAGATATATTTTTTCCAAATTTTGTGGTAAATCTTTCTAGTTACAGGCTTTCTGGCCTGAACAAGAGTATCGATAACAGAATCTGAGAACCCTCGCTTCGATAAGATCAAGCGTTCAATCTCCAAGCAGTCAGCTGGAGTGAGACCAGATTCGGATGTTCGAACGGACCCTGAACAAGAAGGTCTCGTCTCAAAGGTAGCTTCCATGGTGGAGCCGATGACATATTCACCAGATCTGCATACCAAGTCCTGCGTGGCCATGCAGGAGCTATCAAGATCACCGACGCCCTCTCCTGATTGATCCTGGCTACCAGCCTGGGGATGAGAGGAAACGGCGGGAACACATAAGCTAGTTTGAAGGTCCAAGGTGCTACTAGTGCATCCACTAGAGCCGCCTTGGGATCCCTGGATCTGGACCCGTAGCAAGGAACTTTGAAGTTCTGACGAGAGGCCATCAGATCCATGTCTGGAATGCCCCACAGTTGAGTGACTTGGGCAAAGATTTCCGGATGGAGTTCCCACTCCCCCGGATGCAATGTCTGACGACTCAGAAAATCCGCTTCCCAATTTTCCACTCCTGGGATGTGGATAGCAGACAGGTGGCAGGAGTGAGACTCCGCCCATAGAATGATTTTGGTCACTTCTTCCATCGCTAGGGAACTCCTTGTTCCCACCTGATGGTTGATGTACGCAACAGTTGTCATGTTGTCTGATTGAAACCGTATGAACTTGGCCCTCGCTAGCTGAGGCCAAGCTTTGAGAGCATTGAATATCGCTCTCAGTTCCAGAATATTTATCGGTAGAAGAGATTCTTCCCGAGACCAAAGACCCTGAGCTTTCAGGGATCCCCAGACCGCGCCCCAGCCCATCAGACTGGCGTCGGTCGTGACAATGACCCACTCTGGTCTGCGGAAGGTCATCCCTTGTGACAGGTTGTCCAGGGACAGCCACCAACGGAGTGAGTCTCTGGTCCTCTGATTTACTTGTATCTTCGGAGACAAGTCTGTATAGTCCCCATTCCACTGACTGAGCATGCACAGTTGTAATGGTCTTAGATGAATGCGCGCAAAAGGAACTATGTCCATTGCCGCTACCATCAAACCTATCACTTCCATGCACTGCGCTATGGAAGGAAGAGGAACGGAATGAAGTATCCGACAAGAGTCTAGAAGCTTTGTTTTTCTGGCTTCTGTCAGAAAAATCCTCATTTCTAAGGAGTCTATTATTGTTCCCAAGAAGGGAACCCTTGTTGACGGAGATAGAGAACTCTTTTCCACGTTCACTTTCCATCCGTGAGATCTGAGAAAGGCCAGGACAATGTCCGTGTGAGCCTTTGCTTGAGGAAGGGACGACGCTTGAATCAGAATGTCGTCCAAGTAAGGTACTACGGCAATGCCCCTTGGTCTTAGCACAGCTAGAAGGGACCCTAGTACCTTTGTGAAAATCCTTGGAGCAGTGGCTAATCCGAAAGGAAGCGCCACGAACTGGTAATGCTTGTCCAGGAATGCGAACCTTAGGAACCGATGATGTTCCTTGTGGATAGGAATATGTAGATACGCATCCTTTAAATCCACCGTGGTCATGAATTGACCTTCCTGGATGGAAGGAAGAATTGTTCGAATGGTTTCCATCTTGAACGATGGAACCTTGAGAAACTTGTTTAAGATCTTGAGATCTAAGATTGGTCTGAACGTTCCCTCTTTTTTGGGAACTATGAACAGATTGGAGTAGAACCCCATCCCTTGTTCTCCTAATGGAACAGGATGAATCACTCCCATTTTTAACAGGTCTTCTACACAATGTAAGAATGCCTGTCTTTTTATGTGGTCTGAAGACAACTGAGACCTGTGGAACCTCCCCCTTGGGGGAAGCCCCTTGAACTCCAGAAAATAACCTTGGGAGACTATTTCTAGCGCCCAAGGATCCAGAACATCTCTTGCCCAAGCCTGAGCGAAGAGAGAGAGTCTGCCCCCCACCAGATCCGGTCCCGGATCGGGGGCCAACATTTCATGCTGTCTTGGTAGCAGTGGCAGGTTTCTTGGCCTGCTTTCCCTTGTTCCAGCCTTGCATTGGTCTCCAAACTGGCTTGGCTTGAGAAGAATTACCCTCTTGCTTAGAGGACGTAGCACTTTGGGCTGGTCCGTTTCTACGAAAGGGACGAAAATTAGGTTTATTTTTTGCCTTGAAAGGCCGATCCTGAGGAAGGGCGTGGCCCTTACCCCCAGTGATATCAGAGATAATCTCTTTCAAGTCAGGGCCAAACAGCGTTTTCCCCTTGAAAGGAATGTTAAGTAGCTTGTTCTTGGAAGACGCATCAGCTGACCAAGATTTCAACCAAAGCGCTCTGCGCGCCACAATAGCAAACCCAGAGTTCTTAGCCGCTAACCTAGCCAATTGCAAAGTGGCGTCTAAGGTGAAAGAATTAGCCAATTTGAGAGCATTGATTCTGTCCATAATCTCCTCATAAGGAGGAGAATCACTATCGACCGCCTTTACCAGCTCATCGAACCAGAAACACGCGGCTGTAGCGACAGGGACAATGCATGAAATTGGTTGTAGAAGGTAACCCTGCTGAACAAACATCTTTTTAAGTAAACCTTCTAATTTTTTATCCATAGGATCTTTGAAAGCACAACTATCTTCTATGGGCATAGTGGTGCGTTTGTTTAAGGTGGAAACCGCTCCCTCGACCTTGGGGACTGTCTGCCATAAGTCCTTTCTGGGGTCGACCATAGGAAACAATTTTTTAAATATGGGGGGAGGGACGAAAGGAATACCGGGCCTTTCCCATTCTTTATTTACAATGTCCGCCACCCGCTTGGGTATAGGAAAAGCTTCTGGGAGCCCCGGGACCTCTAGGAACTTGTCCATTTTACATAGTTTCTCTGGGATGACCAACTTGTCACAATCATCCAGAGTGGATAATACCTCCTTAAGCAGAATGCGGAGATGTTCCAACTTAAATTTAAACGTAATCACATCAGGTTCAGCTTGTTGAGAAATGTTCCCTGAATCAGTAATTTCTCCCTCAGACAAAACCTCCCTGGCCCCATCAGACTGGTTTAGGGGCCCTTCAGAACCATTATTATCAGCGCCGTCATGCTCTTCAGTATCTAAAACAGAGCAGTCGCGCTTACGCTGATAAGTGTTCATTTTGGCTAAAATGTTTTTGACAGAATTATCCATTACAGCCGTTAATTGTTGCATAGTAAGGAGTATTGGCGCGCTAGATGTACTAGGGGCCTCCTGAGTGGGCAAGACTCGTGTAGACGAAGGAGGGAATGATGCAGTACCATGCTTACTCCCCTCACTTGAGGAATCATCTTGGGCATCATTGTCATTGTCACATAAATCACATTTATTTAAATGAGAAGGAATTCTGGCTTCCCCACATTCAGAACACAGTCTATCTGGTAGTTCAGACATGTTAAACAGGCATAAACTTGATAACAAAGTACAAAAAACGTTTTAAAATAAAACCGTTACTGTCACTTTAAATTTTAAACTGAACACACTTTATTACTGCAATTGCGAAAAAATATGAAGGAATTGTTCAAAATTCACCAAAATTTCACCACAGTGTCTTAAAGCCTTAAAAGTATTGCACACCAAATTTGGAAGCTTTAACCCTTAAAATAACGGAACCAGAGCCGTTTTTAACTTTAACCCCTTTACAGTCCCTGGTATCTGCTTTGCTGAGACCCAACCAAGCCCAAAGGGGAATACGATACCAAATGACGCCTTCAGAAAGTCTTTTCTAAGTATCAGAGCTCCTCACACATGCGACTGCATGTCATGCCTCTCAAAAACAAGTGCGCAACACCGGCGCGAAAATGAGGCTCTGCCTATGATTTGGGAAAGCCCCTAAAGAATAAGGTGTCTAAAACAGTGCCTGCCGATATAATCTTATCAAAATACCCAGATTAAATGATTCCTCAAGGCTAAATATGTGTTAATAATGAATCGATTTAGCCCAGAAAAAGTCTACAGTCTTAATAAGCCCTTGTGAAGCCCTTATTTACTATCTTAATAAACATGGCTTACCGGATCCCATAGGGAAAATGACAGCTTCCAGCATTACATCGTCTTGTTAGAATGTGTCATACCTCAAGCAGCAAGAGACTGCTCACTGTTCCCCCAACTGAAGTTAATTGCTCTCAACAGTCCTGTGTGGAACAGCCATGGATTTTAGTAACGGTTGCTAAAATCATTTTCCTCATACAAACAGAAATCTTCATCTCTTTTCTGTTTCTGAGTAAATAGTACATACCAGCACTATTTTAAAATAACAAACTCTTGATTGAATAATAAAAACTACAGTTAAACACTAAAAAACTCTAAGCCATCTCCGTGGAGATGTTGCCTGTACAACGGCAAAGAGAATGACTGGGGTAGGCGGAGCCTAGGAGGGATCATGTGACCAGCTTTGCTGGGCTCTTTGCCATTTCCTGTTGGGGAAGAGAATATCCCACAAGTAAGGATGACGCCGTGGACCGGACACACCTATGTTGGAGAAAACGTAACCTGCCCCCTACCAGCTGAGCTGGAATGAGGGCCGCACCTTCATGTGGACTTAGAAGCAGGCTTTGCCTTTCTAGCTGGCTTGGATTTATTCCAGACTGGAGATGGTTTCCAAACTGAAACTGCTCCTGAGGATGAAGGATCAGACTTTTGTTCTTTGTTGAAACGAAAGGAACGAAAACGAATATTAGCCCTGCTTTTACCTTTAGATTTTTTATCCTGTGGTAAAAAAGTTCCTTTCCCACCAGTAACAGTTGAAATAATGGAATCCAACTGAGAACCAAATAATTTGTTACCCTGGAAAGAAATGGAAAGTAGAGTTGATTTAGAAGCCATATCAGCATTCCAAGTTTTAAGCCATAAAGCTCTTCTAGCTAAAATAGCTAGAGACATAAACCTGACATCAACTCTGATAATATCAAAAATGGCATCACAGATAAAATTATTAGCATGCTGTAGAAGAATAATAATATCATGAGAATCATGATGTGTTACTTGTTGCGCTAAAATTTCCAACCAGAAAGTTGAAGCTGCAGCAACATCAGCCAAAGATATAGCAGGTCTAAGAAGATTACCTGAACACAGATAAGCTTTTCTTAGAAAGGATTCAATCTTCCTATCTAAAGGATCCTTAAACGAAGTACCATCTGACGTAGGAATAGTAGTACGTTTAGCAAGGGTAGAAATAGCCCCATCAACTTTAGGGATTTTGTCCCAAAATTCTAATCTGTCAGACGGCACAGGATATAATCGCTTAAAACGTTTAGAAGGAGTAAATTAATTACCCAATTTATCCCATTCTTTGGAAATTACTGCAGAAATAGCATTAGGAACAGGAAAAACTTCTGGAATAACCACAGGAGCTTTAAATACCTTATCCAAACGTTTAGAATTAGTATCAAGAGGACCAGAATCCTCTATTTCTAAAGCAATTAGTACTTCTTTAAGTAAAGAACGAATAAATTCCATTTTAAATAAATATGAAGATTTATCAGCATCAACCTCTGAGACAGAATCCTCTGAACCAGAAGAGTCATCAGAATCAGAATGATGATGTTCATTTAAAAATTCATCTGTAGGGAGAGAAGTTTTAAAAGATTTTTTACGTTTACTAGGAGGAGAAATAACAGACATAGCCTTCTTTATGGATTCAGAAACAAAATCTCTTATATTATCAGGAACATTCTGCACCTTAGATGTTGAAGGAACTGCAACAGGCAATGGTACTTTACTAAAGGAAATATTATCTGCTTTAACAAGTTTGTCATGACAATCAATACAAACAGCTGGAGGAATAGCTACCAAAAGTTTACAGCAGATACACTTAGCTTTGGTAGATCCAGCACTGGACAGCGATTTTCCTGTAGTATCTTCTGGCTCAGATGCAACGTGAGACATCTTGCAATATGTAAGAGAAAAAACAACATATATATAAAGCAAAATTGATCAAATTCCTTAAATGACAGTTTCAGGAATGGGAAAAATGCCAAAGAACAAGCTTCTAGCAACCAGAAGCAATGAAAAATGAGACTAAAATAATGTGGAGACAAAAAGCGACGCCCATATTTTTCGCGCCAATAAGACGCCCACATTATTTGGCGCCTAAATGCTTTTTGGCGCCAAAATGACGCCACATCCGGAACGCCGACATTTTTGGCGCAAAATAACGTCAAAAAATGACGCAACTTCCGGCGACACGTATGACGCCGGAAACTGAAACTAATTTTTTGCGCCAAAAAAGTCCGCGCCAAGAATGACGCAATAAAATGAAGCATTTTCAGCCCCCGCGAGCCTAACAGCCCACAGGGAAGAGTCAAATTTTTGAAGGTAAGAAAAAATGATTAAATCAAATGCATTATCCCAAATATGAAACTGACTGTCTGAAAATAAGGAAAGTTGAACATTCTGAGTCAAGGCAAATAAATGTTTGAATACATATATTTAGAACTTTATAAACAAAGTGCCCAACCATAGCTTAGAGTGTCACAGAAAATAAGATTTACTTACCCCAGGACACTCATCTACATGTTTGTAGAAAGCCAAACCAGTACTGAAACGAGAATCAGCAGAGGTAATGGTATATATAAGAGTATATCGTCGATCTGAAAAGGGAGGTAAGAGATGAATCTCTACGACCGATAACAGAGAACCTATGAAATAGACCCCGTAGAAGGAGATCACTGCATTCAAATAGGCAATACTCTCTTCACATCCCTCTGACATTCACTGCACGCTGAGAGGAAAACCGGGCTCCAACTTGCTGCGGAGCGCATATCAACGTAGAATCTAGCACAAACTTACTTCACCACCTCCATCGGAGGCAAAGTTTGTAAAACTGAATTGTGGGTGTGGTGAGGGGTGTATTTATAGGCATTTTGAGGTTTGGGAAACTTTGCCCCTCCTGGTAGGAATGTATATCCCATACGTCACTAGCTCATGGACTCTTGCTAATTACATGAAAGAAATAGTGGTTTTATTGTGCAGCTTTCAGGTCCGTACCTAGCCAGATCCACTTCGGCAAAGGCATGAGTACTTTTCTACTAAAAGCCGTCTTCCTTGCTATTAGCTTACAACCGCATACCGCTTGTAACTGCTTATAAAATGACGACTTGCTTAATCCTTCGACATTGGGCACCATACCTGTTGGCGTTATATTTTTCCTTGGGACTCAACACCAATTTACAGGTATCAGTCTGGAGGACTGTAAAGAGTATCATGTCCCTTTAAGGAATAAATAACCTACGTATTTCACTGCCTGCATATTATGTAAATACAAGTAAATGTTTATTATTGTGCTGTTTTATCTGGTCATGCTACTACCGCTTCACTAATGCATGTTATGGATGACAAGTACTGTACTTTGGAATGGAAATTTGTCACTGCTAAGTAACTTCAGTCGATACTAAAACCTTACTAAGGTCTGATTTATACCAGTGAACTCCCCTTCCATCTACAGCACATTGTTGGACTATTGGCTATTTGCTTTACTTGTGAAATCTACATCTCCTAGTTCCGTCTAGCATGGGTTATCATATGGGCCGGCCCACTGTTTGAAACAATTGTGTGTTATCTTTGATAGAGGGTGTAGTCCCCTGTAATTGTATTTTGGCTAGGGTTTGTACAACTCATGCCTTTGCCGAAGTGGATCTGGCTAGGTCCGGACCTGAAAGCTGCACAATAAAACCACTATTTTGATAGTAATTCTACACGTGTTTTGTCTTTTTCAAAAGAGTGCTGTATCCCCAGTCTTTATTATTGTCACTATCATGTGCCATTTATCTCTCTTTGCCTATGTTATTAAATGTGATTTAATGGGTCTGCACCATAAGTATTTATACTAGTATTGCTATAGAAAATTTGTTTCTATTTTGAGAAGTGAATGAGTACACTCGTCACTTCAACACTTGGTCCTTGCTGCTAATTTTCCATCCACCTTCTTAGAGAGAGAAAGAGAGAAAGAACATTATTTACACATATACACAAATTAACGTTATGCACAGAGTAATGTCGCGACATTACTCTGTGCATAATGTTAATTTGTGTATTGTGTGAAAAATGTTCCACATATATTTAGTATATATATGATCTTATAAGCTTTATGGTATTTTGGGGACTGGTATATAGGATATTGGTACTGGATTGGGGAACATATCCCTTAGATCTAGCCACATACTAGTACTTTAACCAGGTCACTTACTATAGTCTAACTGCCACTTGCTGTATATTATTTGTCTTAGCCAGCTGTGTGAAATATGTTCCACAGTGACGGAGTATTTACTTGACATTACGCTATAGTATCGTTATATCAACTTGGTAAGTTATCACTGGACCTTGTTCCTATTTTGTTATTTACTTTATACATAGTTATTATTTGAATCCAGTCTCCTTTTATATACATATATAGTTGGGGTGCTCCTCACCTCTTATACCAGTAATTTAATTGGACTTAACGTTATACACTGTACATAATTTTTATTTTTCATTTTTATTCTAATATTGAGGGTTCCCCCGTAATCTTATCTATTTTATCCAATAAAAGTTATATTTTATTCTATCCTACTGTATGTCGTTTCTTTCACTCTAAATAGTACCTAAGCGAGTGCTCTATATGGTGTATCTTGTCTTTACATTAGTCAATTATCTTATACTCTCTACACTGAGCACCCTCCCCCATTTTCTACTTTGGGGATTACATTTGATTTATAAACATTTGTTTCACACACAATCCTTATATCACACAAAAAAAATAGCAATAAATCTAAAATACAAATATATGCCGTTACGTAAGATCAAACAACAAAACTGTGATTGACAGCAATCAAAGCTAGACCGCCTTAAGTGGATTTTCTAGAGATTTAACCCCTTAATGACCACAGCACTTTTCCATTTTCTGTCCGTTTGGGACCAAGGCTATTTTTACATTTCTGCAGTGTTTGTGTTTAGCTGTAATTTTCCTCTTACTCATTTACTGTACCCACACATATTATATACCGTTTTTCTCGCCATTAAATGGACTTTCTAAAGATACCATTATTTTCATCATATCTTATAATTTACTATAAAAAAATTATAAAATGAGGAAAAAATGGAAAAAAAAAACACTTTTTCTAACTTTGACCCCCAAAATCTGTTACACATGTACAACCACCAAAAAACACCCATGCTAAATAGTTTCTAAATTTTGTCCTGAGTTTAGAAATACAAAAAAAGCAAAGATGTAAACATTGGGTAAGTTATAGGGCCATAAATACAAGTAGCACTTTGCTATTTCCAAACCATTATTTTTCAAAATTAGTGCTAGTTACATTAGAACACTAATATCTTTCAGGAATCTCTGAATATCCATTGACATGTATATATTTTTTTTTTTAGTAGACATCCCAAAGTATTGATCTAGGCCCATTTTGGTATATTTCATGCCATCATTTCGGCGCCAAATGCGATTAAATACAAAAAATCGTTCACTTTTTCACTATTTTTTTCACAAACTTTTGGTTTCTCACTGAAATTATTTACAAACAGCTTGTGCAATTATGGCTTAAAGGTTGTAAATTCTTCTCTGGGATCCCCTTTGTTCAGAAATAGACATATGGCTTTGGCATTGCTTTTTAGCAATTAGAAGGCTGTTAAATGCCACTGCACACTACACGTGTATTATTGCCCAGTAGTGAAGGGGTTAATTAGGGAGCATGTAGGGAACTTTTAAAGGTAATTTTAGCTTTAGTGTAGTGTAGTACACAACCCCAAGTATTGATCTAGGCCAATTTTGGTATATTTCATGCCACCATTTCACCGCCAAATGCGATCAAATTAAAAAAACTTTAAATTTTTCACAATTTTAGGTTTTTCACTGAAATCATTTACAAACAGCTTGTGCAATTATGGCACAAATGGTTGTAAATGCTTCTCTGGGATCCCCTTTGTTCAGAAACAGCAGACATATATGGCTTTGGCATTGCTTTTTGGTAATTAGAAGGCCGCCAAATGCCGCTGCGCATCACACGTGTATTATGGCTAGCAGTGATGGGGTTAATTATGTAGCTTGTAGTGTTAATTTTAGCTTTAGTGTAGAGCTCAGCCTCCCACCTGAAACATCAGACCCCCTGATCCCTCCCAAACAGCTCTCTTCCCTCCCCCACCCCACAATTGTCCCCACCATCTTAAGTACTGGCAGACACTCTGCCAGTACTAAAATAAAAACATAATTTATGTAAGAACTTACCTGATAAATCAATTTCTTTCATATTAGCAAGAGTCCATGAGCTAGTGACATATGGGATATACATTCCTACCAGGAGGGGCAAAGTTTCCCAAACCTCAAAATGCCTATAAATACACCCCCCTCACCACACCCACAAATCAGTTTAACGCATAGCCAAGAAGTGGGGTGATAAGAAAAAAGTGCGAAAGCATAAAAAAAAGGAATTGGAATAATTGTGCTTTATACAAAAAAATCATAACCACCACAAAAAAGGTGGGCCTCATGGACTCTTGCTAATATGAAAGAAATGAATTTATCAGGTAAGTTCTTACATAAATTATGTTTTCTTTCATGTAATTAGCAAGAGTCCATGAGCTAGTGACGTATGGGATAATGACTACCCAAGATGTGGATCTTCCACGCAAGAGTCACTAGAGAGGAAGGGATAAAATAAAGACAGCCAATTCCGCTGAAAAATAATCCACACCCAAAACAAAGTTTAAATCTTATAATGAAAAAAACTGAAATTATAAGCAGAAGAATCAAACTGAAACAGCTGCCTGAAGTACTTTTCTACCAAAAACTGCTTCAGAAGAAGAAAACACATCAAAATGGTAGAATTTAGTAAAAGTATGCAAAGAAGACCAAGTTGCTGCTTTGCAAATCTGATCAACCGAAGCTTCATTCCTAAACGCCCAGGAAGTAGAAACTGACCTAGTAGAATGAGCTGTAATCCTTTGAGGCAGAGTTTTACCCGACTCGACATAAGCATGATGAATCAAAGATTTTAACCAAGATGCCAAAGAAATGGCAGAAGCCTTCTGACCTTTCCTAGAACCGGAAAAGATAACAAATAGACTAGAAGTCTTTCGGAAATCCTTAGTAGCTTCAACATAATATTTCAAAGCTCTAACTACATCCAAACAATGCAACGACTTTTCCTTAGAATTCTTAGGATTAGGACATAATGAAGGAACCACAATTTCTCTACTAATGTTGTTAGAATTCACAACCTTAGGTAAAAATTTAAAAGAAGTTCGCAACACCGCCTTATCCTGATGAAAAATCAGAAAAGGAGACTCACAAGAAAGAGCAGATAATTCAGAAACTCTTCTAGCAGAAGAGATGGCCAAAAGAAACAAAACTTTCCAAGAAAGTAATTTAATGTCCAGCGAATGCATAGGTTCAAACGGAGGAGCTTGAAGAGCCCCCAGAACCAAATTCAAACTCCAAGGAGGAGAAATTGACTTAATGACAGGTTTTATACGAACCAAAGCTTGTACAAAACAATGAATATCAGGAAGACTAGCAATCTTTCTGTGAAAAAGAACAGAAAGAGCAGAGATTTGTCCTTTCAAGGAACTTGCAGACAAACCTTTATCCAAACCATCCTTAAGAAACTGTAAAATTCTAGGAATTCTAAAAGAATGCCAAGAAAAATGAGAAAAACACCAAGAAATGTAAATCTTCCAGACTCTATAATATATCTTCCTAGAAACAGATTTACGAGCCTGTAACATAGTATTAATCACAGAGTCAGAGAAACCTCTATGACTGAGAATCAAGCATTCAATCTCCATCCCTTCAAATTTAAGGATTTGAGATCCTGATGGAAAAAAGGACCTTGCGATAGAAGGTCTGGTCTTAACGGAAGAGTCCACGGTTGGCAAGTGGCCATCCGGACAAGATCCGCCATACCAAAACCTGTAAGGCCATGCTGGAGCCACCAGCAGAACAAACGAGCACTCCTTTAGAATCTTGGAAATCACTCTTGGAAGAAGAACTAGAGGCGCAAAGATATAGGCAGGATGATGCGTCCAAGGAAGTGACAATGCATCCACTGCCTCCGCTTGAGGATCCCTGGATCTGGACAGATACCTGGGAAGCTTCTTGTTTAGATGAGAAGCCATCAGATCTATTTCTGGAAGTCCCCACATTTGAACAATCTGAAGAAATACCTCTGAGTGAAGAGACCATTCGCCCGGATGTAACGTTTGGCGACTGAGATAATCCGCTTCCCAATTGTCTATACCTGGGATATGAACCGCAGAAATTAGACAGGAGCTGGATTCCGCCCATACCAGTATTCAAGATACTTCTTTCATAGCCAGAGGACTGTGAGTCCCTCCTTGATGATTGACATATGCCACGGTTGTGACATTGTCCGTCTGAAAACAAATGAACGACTCTCTCTTTAGAAGAGGCCATGATTGAAGAGCTCTGAAAATTGCACGGAGTTCCAAAATGTTGATTGGTAATCTCACCTCCTGAGATTCCCAAACCCCTTGTGCTGTCAGAGACCCCCAAACAGCTCCCCAACCTGTCAGACTTGCATCTGTTGAAATCACAGTCCAGGTCGGAAGAACAAAAGAAGCCGCCTGAACTAAACGATGGTGGTCTGTCCACCACGTCAGAGTGTCGTACAATCGGTTTTAAAGATATTGAGATATCTTCGTATAATCCCTGCACCACTGGTTCAGCATACAGAGCTGAAGAGGTCGCATGTGAAAATGAGCAAAGGGGATCGCGTCCGATGCTGCAGTCATAAGACCTAGAATTTCCATGCATAAGGCTACCGAAGGGAATGAGTGAGACTGAAGGTTTCGACAAGCTGAAACCAATTTTAGACGTCTCTTGTCTGTCAGAGACAGAGTCATGGACACTGAATCTATCTGGAAACCTAAAAAGGTTACCTTTGTCTGAGGAATCAATGAACTTTTTGGTAAATTGATCCTCCAACCATGTTCTCGAAGAAACAATACAAGTCGATTCGTATGAGATTCTGCTAAATGTGAAGACTGAGCAAGTACCAAGATATCGTCCAAATAAGGAAATACCACAATACCCAGTTCTCTGATTACAGAGAGAAGGGCACCGAGAACATTTGTAAAAATCCTTGGAGCTGTTGCTAGGCCAAACGGCAGAGCCACAAACTGGTAATGCTTGTCTAGGAAAGAGAATCTCAGAAACTGATAGTGATCTGGATGAATCTGAATATGCAGATATGCATCCTGTAAATCTATTGTGGACATATAATGCCCTTGCTGAACAAAAGGCAGAATAGTCCTTATAGTTACCATTTTGAATGTTGGTATCCTTACATAATGATTCAATATTTTTAAATCCAGAACTGGTCTGAAGGAAATCTCCTTCTTTGGTACAATGAAAAGATTTGAGTAAAACCCCAGCCCCTGTTCCAGAACTGGAACTGGCATAATTACTCCAGCCAACTCTAGATCTGAAAAAAATTTCAGAAATGCTTGAGCCTTCACTGGATTTACTAGGACACGGGAAAGAAAAAATCTTCTTGCAGGAGGCCTTATCTTGAAGCCTATTCTGTACCCTTGTGAAACAATGTTCTGAATCCAAAGATTGTGAATCGAATTGATGCAAATTTCTTTGAAAAATCGTAATCTGCCCCCTACCAGCTGAGCTGGAATGAGGGCCGCACCTTCATGTTGACTTGGGAGCTGGCTTTGGCTTTCTAAAAGGCTTGGATTTATTCCAGACTGGAGATGGTTTCCAAACTGATACTGCTCCTGTAGGGGAAGGATCAGGCTTTTGTTCCTTATTGTGACAAAAGGAACGAAAACGATTAGTAGACCTAAATTTACCTTTAGATTTTTTATCCTGTAGTAAAAAAGTTCCTTACCCCCCAGTAACAGTTGAAATAATAGAAACCAACTGTGAACCAAATAATTTATTACCCTGGAAAGAAAGGGAAAGCAAAGTTGACTTAGAAGACATATCAGCATTCCAAGTTTTAAGCCATAAAGCTCTTCTAGCTAAAATAGCTAGAGACATATACCTGACATCAACCCTAATGATATCAAAGATTGCATCACAAATAAAATTATTAGCATGTTGAAGAAGATTAACAATGCTATGAGAATTATGATGTTACTTGTTGCGCTAAAGCTTCTAACCAAAAAGTTGAAGCTGCAGCAACATCCGCTAAAGATATAGCAGGTCTAAGAAGATTACCTGAACATAAGTAAGCTTTTCTTAGAAAGGATTCAATTTTCCTATCTAAAGGATCCTTAAAGGAAGTACTATCTGCCGTAGGAATAGTAGTACGTTTAGCAAGAGTAGAGATAGCCCCATCAACCTTAGGGATTTTGTCCCAAAACTCTAATCTGTCAGATGGCACAGGATATAATTGCTTAAAACGTTTAGAAGGAGTGAATGAATTACCCAAATTATTCCATTCCCTGGAAATTACTTCAGAAATAGCATCAGGGACAGGAAAAACTTCTGGAATAACTACAGGAAATTTAAAAACCTTATTTAAACGTTTAGATTTAGTATCAAGAGGACCAGAATCCTCTCTCTCTAATGCAATTAAGACTTCTTTAAGCAAAGAACGAATAAATTCCATTTTGAATAAATATGAAGATTTATCAGCATCAACCTCTGAAACAGAATCCTCTGAACCAGAAGAGCCATTATCAGAATGATGATGTTCATTTAAAAATTCATCAGAAAAATTAGAAGTTTTAAAAGACCTTTTACGCTTACTAGAAGGAGGAATAACAGACATAGCCTTCTTAATGGATTTAGAAACAAAATCTCTTATGTTAACAGGAACACCCTGAGTATTAGATGTTGATGGAACAGAAAAAGGTAATGTAACATTACTAAAGGAAATATTATCTGCATTAACAAGTTTGTCATGACATTCATTACAAACAGCTGGAGGAACAGATACCACAAGTTTACAGCAAATACACTTAACTTTGGTAGATCCAACATCAGGCAGCGATTTTCCAGAAGTATCTTCTGATTCAGGGTCAATCTGAGACATCTTGCAATATGTAATAGAAAAAACAACATATAAAGCAAAATTGATCAAATTCCTTAAATGACAGTTTCAGGAATGGGAAAAAATGCCAGTGAACAAGCTTCTAGCAACCAGAAGCAAATAAACAATGAGACTTAAATAATGTGGAGACAATGACGCCCATATTTTTTAGCGCCAAAAAAGACGCCCACATTATTTGGCGCCTAAATGCTTTTAGCGCCAAAAATAACGCCACATCCGGTAACGCCGACACTTTTGGTGCAAAAACGTCAAAAATGACGCAACTTCCGGTGACAAGAACGACGCCGGAAATAAAGATTTTTTTGCGCCAAAAAAGTCTGCTCCAAGAATGACGCAATAAAATGAAGCATTTTCAGCCCCCGCGAGCCTAACAGCCCACAGGGAAAAAAGTCAAATTTTAAGGTAAGAAAAAAATTGATTATTCAAATGCATTATCCCAAATAATGAAACTGACTGTCTGAAATAAGGAATATTGAACATCCTGAATAGAGGCAAATAAATGTTTAAACACAAATATTTAGAAATGTATATAAAAGTGCCCAACCATAGCTTAGAGTGTCACAAAAATAAGACTTACTTACCCCAGGACACTCATCTACATGTAGTAGAAAGCCAAACCAGTACTGAAACGAGAATCAGTAGAGGTAATGGTATATATAAGAGTATATCGTCGATCTGAAAAGGGAGGTAAGAGATGAATCTCTACGACCGATAACAGAGAACCTATGAAATAGACCCCGTAGAAGGAGATCATTGAATTCAAATAGGCAATACTCTCTTCACATCCCTCTGACATTCACTGCACGCTGAGAGGAAAACCGGGCTCCAACCTGCTGCGGAGCGCATATCAACGTAGAATCTAGCACAAACTTACTTCACCACCTCCACAGGAGGCAAAGTTTGTAAAACTGATTTGTGGGTGTGGTGAGGGGTGTATTTATAGGCATTTTGAGGTTTGGGAAACTTTGCCCCTCCTGGTAGGAATGTATATCCCATACGTCACTAGCTCATGGACTCTTGCTAATTACATGAAAGAAAGCTATATTTGTTGTTTTTTTCTTAGCATATTTACATATGCTACTGTGTAGGATCCACCCTTAGCCCCCAACCTCACTGATACCCCACCCAACAGATCTCAAACCCTCCCCCTCTGCCTTAATGGGCGCCATCTTGGGTACTCGAAGCTGTCTGCCAGTACCCAGTTTAATAAAAAAAAAAAAGTGTTTTTTTTTTATTTAATTGCCCTTTTCTGTAGTGTAGCTCCCCCCCCCGATCAACCCCCCACCCCTTCCAGATCCCTTAGATTATTTATATATATTTTTTTAAATGTTGGGGTTTTTTTTTACTTTTATTAACATTTATTTTTCTGCAGTGTAGCGGTTCCGTCCCGCTCCCGCCCCGTGCCCGCCGCCTCCCGTGCGCGCTACCGTCTATCCCGCCCCCCTCCACTTCATTCGGCACATCGATGGCCGCCCACCCGCCTCCCAGACTTGCTCCCACCCACCAACGATACCGGCCACCGATGTCCGGTACAGAGAGGGCCACAGAGTGGCTCTCTCTGCATCGGATGGCCAAGGGGGGTTATTGCAGGATGCCTCGATATCGAGGCATAACTGCAATAACCGGAAAGCAGCTGGAAGCGAGCAGGATCGCTTCCAGCTGCTTTCCAGACCAAGGACGTACGCCACACGTCCTCGGTCATTAACTTTTTTTTTTTGAGGACGTGTGGCATACGTCCTTGGTCGTTAAGGGGTTAATAAGTATGACAACAGAATTATTGGCTTGCTAAAAGCATCCTCTAGATGCCCCCGAAAACAAAACATATGGTTACTTGATAAAATTTATTTCCGGGCATGGAGAGTCCACGACATCATTCCAATTACTAGTGGGATATTCAACTCCTGGCCATCAGGAGGCAGCAAAGAGCACCCCAGAAAAGCTGCTAAGTGTAACTTCCCTTACCCATAATCCCCAGTCATTCAGCAGAAGGAAAATGGAAAAAGAAGAAAACACAAGGGTGCCTGAGGTTTACTCAAAAAAACTGCCGAATAAAAATTGAAAGAGCGCAGAGTCATGGACTCTCCATGCCCGTAAAGAAAGAAATTTATCAGGTAAGCATAAAACAGAATTTATGCTTACCTGATTAATTACTTTCTCCAACGGTGTGTCCGGTCCACGGCATCATCCTTACTTGTGGGAATATTCTCTTCCCCAACAGGAAATGGCAAAGAGCACAGCAAAAGCTGTCCATATAGCCCCTCAGGCTCCGCCCCCCAGTCATTCGACCGACGGTTAAGAGAAAAAAGGAGAAACTATAGGGTGCCGTGGTGACTAGTATATAGAGAAAGAAATTTTTCAAACCTGATTAAAAAACCAGGGCGGGCCGTGGACCGGACACACCGTTGGAGAAAGTAATTTATCAGGTAAGCATAAATTCTGTTTTCTCCAACATTGGTGTGTCCGGTCCACGGCGTCATCCATAACTTGTGGGAACCAATACCAAAGCTTTAGGACACGGATGAAGGGAGGGAGCAAATCAGGTTACCTAAACGGAAGGCACCACGGCTTGCAAAACCTCTCCCCCAAAAATAGCCTCCGAAGAAGCATAAGTATCAAATTTGTAGAATTTGGCAAAAGTGTGCAGGGAAGACCAAGTCGCTGCCTTACATATCTGATCAACAGAAGCCTCGTTCTTGAAGGCCCATGTGGAAGCCACAGCCCTAGTGGAGTGAGCTGTGATTCGTTCAGAAGGCTGCCGTCCGGCAGTCTCATAAGCCAATCGGATAATGCTTTTCAGCCAGAAAGAGAGGTAGCAGTAGCTTTTTGTCCTCTCCTCTTACCAGAGTAAACGAAAAACAAAGATGAGGTTTGTCTAAAATCCTTTGTTGCTTCTAAATAGAACTTTAAAGCACGGACTACATCTAAATTGTGTAACAAACGTTCCTTCTTTGAAACTGGATTCGGACACAGAGAAAGAACAACTATTTCCTGGTTAATATTCTTGTTGGAAACAACTTTTGGAAGAAAACCAGGCTTGGTACGCAAAACAACCTTATCTGAATGGAACACCAGATAGGGTGGATCACACTGCAAAGCAGATAATTCAGAAACTCTTCTAGCAGAAGAAATAGCAACCAAAAACAGAACTTTCCAAGATAGTAACTTGATATCTATGGAATGTAAGGGTTCAAACGGAACCCCTTGAAGAACTGAAAGAACTAAATTTAGACTCCAAGGAGGAGTCATGGGTCTGTAAACAGGCTTGAGTCTGACCAAAGCCTGTACAAAAGCTTGTACATCTGGCACAGCTGCCAGGCGTTTGTGTAACAAAAGAGATAAAGCGGAAATCTGTCCTTTTAGGGAACTCGCTGACAACCCTTTCTCCAAACCCTCTTGGAGAAAGGAAAGAATCTTAGGAATTTTGATTTTACTCCAGGAGAATCCCTTGGATTCACACCAACAGATATATTTTTCCATATTTTATGGTAAATCTTTCTAGTCACAGGTTTTCTGGCTTGTACCAGAGTATCTATCACTGAATTTGAAAACCCACGCTTGGATAAAATCAAGCGTTCAATTTCCAAGCAGTCAGCTGCAGAGAAACTAGATTTGGATGTTCGAATGGACCTTGTACTAGAAGATCCTGTCTCAAAGGAAGCTTCCATGGTGGAACCGATGACATATTCACCAGGTCTGCATACCAAGTCCTGCGTGGCCACGCAGGAGCTATCAGAATCACTGAGGCCTTCTCCTGTTTGATCCTGGCTACGAGCCTGGGAAGGAGAGGAAACTGTGGAAACACATAAGCTAGGTTGAACGACCAAGGCGCCACTAATGCATCCACTAGAGTCACCTTGGGATCCCTGGATCTGGACCCGTAGCAAGGAACCTTGAAGTTCTGACGAGACGCCATCAGATCCATGTCTGGAATGCCCCATAATTGGGTTAACTGGGCAAAGACCTCCGGGTGGAGTTCCCACTCCCCCGGATGAAAAGTCTGACGACTCAGATAATCTGCTTCCCAGTTGTCTACTCCTGGGATGTGGATTGCAGATAGGTGGCAGGAGTGATCCTCCACCCATTTGAAGATCTTGGATACCTCTGTCATCGCCAAGGAACTCTTTGTTCCCCCCTGATGATTGATGTAAGCTACAGTCGTCATGTTGTCCGACTGGAATCTTATGAATCCGGCCTTCGCTAGTTGTTTATCGGGAGAAGAGACTCTTCCCGAGACCATAGACCCTGAGCTTTCAGGGAGTCCCAGACCGCGCCCCAGCCTAATAGACTGGCGTCGGTCGTGACAATGACCCACTCTGGTCTGCGGAAACTCATTCCCTGAGACAGGTGAACGGAGTGAGTCCCTGGTTAACTGGTCTACTTGAATCTGAGGAGACAAGTCTGCATAGTCCCCATTCCACTGATTGAGCTTGCACAGTTGTAATGGTCTTAGATGAATTCGAGCAAAAGGAACTATGTCCATTGCTGCCACCATCAATCCTACTACTTCCATGCACTGAGCTATGGAAGGCTGCAGAATAGAGAGAAGAACTTGACAAGCGTTTAGAAGCTTTGACTTTCTGACTTCTGTCAAGAAGATCTTCATTTCTAAAGAATCTATTATTGTTCCCAAAAAGGGAACTCTTTTCAACGGAGATAGGGAACTCTTTTCTACGTTCACCTTCCACCCGTGAGATCTGAGAAAGGCTAGAACAATGTCTGTATGAGCCTTTGCCTTGGAAAGAGACGACGCTTGAATTAGAATGTCGTCCAGATAAGGTGCCACTGCAATGCCCCTTGGTCTTAGAACCGCTAGAAGGGACCCGAGCACCTTTGTGAAAATTCTGGGAGCAGTGGCTAGTCCGAATGGGAGAGCCACGAACTGATAATGATTGTCCAGAAAGGCGAACCTTAGGAACTGATGATGATCTTTGTGGATAGGAATATGTAGATACGCATCCTTTAAATCCACGGTAGTCATATTGACCCTCCTGGATTGTAGGTAAAATTGTTCGAATGGTTTCCATTATGAACGATGGAACTCAGAAATTTGTTTAGAATTTTTAAATCCAGAATTGGTCTGAAAGTTCCCTCTTTTTTGGGAACTACAAACAGATTTGAGTAAAACCCCTGACCTTGTTCCACGGTTGGAACTGGGTGTATCACTCCCATCCTTAACAGGTCTTCTACACAATGTAAGAATGCCTGTCTCTTTATTTGGTTTGAAGATAAGTGAGAAATGTGGAACCTTCCCCTTGGGGGTAGATCCTTGAATTCTAGAAGATAACCCTGAGAGACTATTTCTAGTGCCCAGGGATCCTGAACATCTCTTGCCCAAGCCTGAGCAAAGAGAGAGAGTCTGCCCCCTACTAGATCCGGTCCCGGATCGGGGGCTACCCCTTAATGCTGTTTTGGTAGCAGCAGCAGGCTTCTTGGCCTGTTTACCCTTGTTCCAGCCTTGCATTGGTTTCCAAGCTGGTTTAGTCTGGGAAGCGTTACCCTCTTGTCTAGAAATTGTTCCTGAAATTGCGAAAGGAACGAAAATTGGACTTATTCTTAGCCTTGAAAGGCCTATCTTGTGGGAGGGCATGGCCCCTTTCCCCCAGTGATGTCTGAAAAAATTTCTTTCAATTCTGGCCAAAAAAGGGTCTTACCTTTGAAAGGGATATTAAGCAATTTTGTCTTGGAAGATACATCCGCCGACCAAGACTTTAGCCAGAGTGCTCTACGCGCCACAATTGCAAACCCTGAATTTTTCGCCGCTAATCTCGCTAACTGCAAAGCGGCGTCTAAAATAAAGGAATTAGCTAACTTAAGTGCGTGAATTCTGTCCATAACCTCCTCATATGGAGTCTCCCTACTGAGCGACTTTTCCAGTTCCTCGAACAAGAACCACGCCGCTGTAGTGACAGGAATAATGCACGAAATAGGTTGAAGGAGGTATCCTTGCTGTACAAAAATCTTTTTAAGCAAACCCTCCAATTTTTTATCCATAGGATCTTTAAAAGCACAATTGTCCTCAATGGGAATGGTCGTGCGTTTGGCTAGTGTAGAAACCGCCCCCTCGACCTTAGGGACTGTTTGCCATGTGTCCTTCCTGGGGTCGACCATGGGGAACAACTTCTAAAATATAGGAGGAGGGACAAAAGGTATGCCTGGTTTCTCCCACTCCTTATTCACCATGTCCGCCACCCTTTTAGGTATTGGAAAGGCATCAGGGTGCACCGGGACCTCTAGGAACTTGTCCATCTTGCACAATTTTTCTGGGATGACCAGATTGTCACAATCATCCAGAGTAGATAGCACCTCCTTAAGTAATGCGTGGAGATGCTCTAATTTAAATTTAAATGTCACATCAGGTTCTGCCTGCTGAGAAATTCTTCCTGTATCAGAAATTTCTCCCTCTGACAAACCCTCCCTCTCACTGCCACTTCAGACTGGTGTGAGGGTATGACAGATAAATTATCATCAGCGCCCTCCTGCTCTACAGTGTTTAAAACTGAGCAATCGCGCTCTCTCTGAAATCCTGGCATCTTGGATAAAATATTAGCTATGGAGTTATCCATTACTGCCGTCAATTGTTGCATAGTAACAAGCATTGGCGCGCTAGAAGTACTAGGGGACGCCTGCGCGGGCTTAACTGGTATAGACACAGAAGGAGAGGATGCAGAACTATCCCTACTTCCTTCATCTGAGGAATCATCCTGGGCAACCTTACTAAATGTGACAGTACTGTCCTTACTTTGTTTGGACGCTATGTCACAATTATCACATACATTTGAAGGGGGAACCACCTTGGCCTCCATACATACAGAACATGAGCTATCTGAAGGTACAGACATGTTAAACAGGCTTAAATAGGTTAATAAAGCACAAAAACCGTTTTTAAACAAAACCGTTACTGTCTCTTTAAATGTTAAACAGGGCACACTTTATTACTGAATATGTGGAAAAACTATGAAGGAATTATCCAAACTTTACCAAATTTGCACCACAGTGTCTTAAAGCATTCAAAGTATTGCACCCCAATTTTCAAGCTGTTAACCCTTAAAATGCGGAAACCGGAGCCGTTTGCAATTTAACCCCACTACAGTCCCAGCCACAGCCTTTGTTGTGACTTCACCTATCCCAGGGGGGTATACGATACCAATTCAAGCCTTCTAGGAACGTTTTCAGTGGATACCAGACCCTCTCTGATGCAGCTGCATGCACTGCACTCAAAAGAAACTGCGCAATAATGGCGCGAAAATGAGGCTCTGCCTACTACAGTGAAGGCCCTTCCTGACTGGGAAGGTGTCTAAACTAGTGCCTGGCGTTAAAAAACGTTCCCCAAATATTAAAAAAAGTGTGAAATCCACTTCAGACTTTCAATAATAACCTAAATAAACAATCGATTTAGCCCTTAAGAGTGTCCACCAGTTAATAGCCCATAAAAAGCCCTTTATTCTTTCTGAGTCTAAGAAAATGGCTTACAGATCCCCATGAGGGAAAATGACAGCCTTCCAGCATTACAGTGTCTTGTTAGAAAAATGGCTAGTCATACCTTGAGCAGAAAAGTCTGCTAACTGTTCCCCCCAACTGAAGTTCTCTGGGCTCAACAGTCCTGCGTGGGAACAGCAATTTATTTTAGTTACTGCTGCTAAAATCATACTCTTCTTTTAAACAGAACTCTTCATCTCTTTCTGTTTCAGAGTAAATAGTACATACCAGTACTATTTCAAAATAAACTCTTGATAGAAGAATAAAAAACTACAACTAAACACCACATACTCTTCACCATCTCCGTGGAGATGCTACTTGTTCAGAGCGGCAAAGAGAATGACTGGGGGGCAGAGCCTGAGGAGGGGCTATATGGACAGCTTTTGCTGTGCTCTTTGCCATTTCCTGTTGGGGAAGAGAATATTCCCACAAGTAAGGATGACGCCGTGGACCGGACACACCAATGTTGGAGAAATTTAGTTTTCTTTACTATGGCATGGAGAGTCCACGACATTCCAATTACTAGTGGGAACCAATACCCAAGCTAGAGAACACAGAATGAACAGGGAGGGAGAACAAGGCAGGTGGACCTAAACAGAAGGCACCACCACTTGAAGAACCTTTCTTCCAAAAGAAGCCTCAGCCGAGGCAAAAGTATCAAATTTGTAGAATTTGGAAAAAGTATGCAAATCAAAGCTTCATTTTTTTAAAGCACAGGAAGAGGAGACAGCCCTAGTGGAATGAGCTGTAATTCTCTCAGGAGGATGTTGTCCAGCTGTCTCATAAGCTAAAAGTATAACAATTCTTAAAGGGCCACTAAACCCCAAATTTTTCTTTCATGATTCAGATAGAGAATACAATTTTAAACATTCCAATTTACTTCTATGATCTAATTTGCTGCAATCTTTAGATATCCTGATGTTAAATAAATAGCAATGCACATTGGTGAGCCAATCACATGAGGCATCTATGTGCAGCCACCAATTAGAAGCTACTGAGCATATCTATATATGCTTTTCAGGAAAGAATATCAAGAGAATGAAGCAAATTAGATACTAGAAGTAAATTAGAAAGTTTTTTTAAAATGGTATTCTCTATCTGAATCATGAAAGAAAAAAATTGGGTTTAATGTCCCTTTATCCAGAGGGAAAGGGTAGAAGGAGTGGCCTAACCGTTACGCTTTCCAGAGAAAACAAAATGGGCAGAAGATTGCCGAAAATCTTTAGTTGCTTGGAGGTAAAATTTAAGAGCACGCACAACATCCAGGTTATGCAGAGACATTACTTAGGTGAAGAACGGGGAATACCACTGCAGAGCCGAAAGCGAGCAGAGGAAATAGCAAGAAGAAACAAAACCTTGTTGTTTTATATCAACAACATGCATTGGCTCAAATGGAGCCTGCTGCAAAACTTTAAGAACGAGGTTAAGGCGCCAAGGAGGAGCAACAGGTCAAGTCGAAACACGTAGAAACCTGATAATCACACCAGCTGATTGCTGGTCTCACATAAGGCTACATACCTGAAGTCACGAAGCATGCGATTATACGCTTACTCGTTATATGTGGAGGAACCATCTCTGACACAGGAGGAGAGCACAGCCCGGGACTTGTCAATCTATCAGCTAAGAAAAAAACTTAGCGATTGGATAAAGCATCCGGTAAACCATCAAACTTATCGACAGGATAAGAGGACAGCCTGACAACAGTGCACTGTTAAGCGACTTCTGAATTGACAGAGGAGAGCGGTATACTCCTATCCGCCCTAAGGTACTTTTTTGCACACATAGGCTGAAGATCCACGTAAGTCACAAGTACTTTTCTACTTGGGAACTATTTTGAACTTATCTTGCCAATATAGCGACAACCAACCACGAATATTTATTTCCAAAAGCCCAATTGATAAATACCATAATTAAGACTGATATCAGGTATATCCATCAGCCCATTGATTACAATTGGCGGTTACCTCAAATACTAAGCCTGATTTCAAATAAGATACATTGTGTATAAAGTGATACATTGTTTAAGAAGTGATTATTAGTATTTGCACTATATTATATCTGCTATTTTACATTAGTAGTACAAGGTAAGACACCGGTGTCTGTATTTTTACTATTCATTTTGTTTCTTATTTTCTTTTATTTAGTGTATAGACACGTCATCTATTTTAACTGATTTTATTTGTTTTATAGATAAATACCATTGGGTATTTTTTTTCAAATATTTAGTAATACATATCCGTTTGTTTTTTAAAGGTCATAGTCACATCTTATATATATCTGGATACCTACACTTTTGACTTATTTGGATTACGTATTGAAATTATTTTGCTTTTTATTAGTTATACTTAGGAACAGCAGTTTTATGCACCACCTATTATCTACTAATAGCAACAGGTTTAAACACAGGCCTGATTCTGACCAGGGCCTGAACAAAAGCTTGAACACCTGGCAAATCTGCCAGACGTTTATGCAAAAGGACAGCGCAGAAATCTGACCCTTCAGAGTACTGACTGACAAACCTTTCTCCACACCATCCTGAAGAAAAGAAAATGTGGGCATCCTCACCCAGCTCCAGGAGAAACCCTTAGATTCGCACCAATAAAGGAATTTACGCCATATGGTAAATCTTGCGAGTAACAGTTTTACGAGTCTGAAGCATGGTATCAATGACTGCCTTAGAAAAAAAAAAAAAAAACGTCAAGTCAAAACTAAGCGTTCAATCTCCAAGCAGTCAGCATCAGAGAATCCAGATTTGGATGGAGGAATGGACCCTGAAGTAGAAGGTCCTTCCTCAGAGGTAACCTCCAAGGTGGAAGAGATGACATCTTCACCAGGATCCTCGAACCAGATCCTGCGAGGCCATTCAGTAACTATTAGAAATACAGATGCTCTCTCCTGTTTGATATGAGCAATGACTCATGGAAGGAGAGCAAACGGAGGAAACAGGTATGCCAGAGAGAAGATCCAAGGAACCGCTAGAGTGTTTATCAGAGCAGCCTGAGGATCTTTTGACCTTGAACCATACTTTGGTAGCTTGGCGTTTTGACGAGACACCATCAGATCCAACTCTGGAACCCCCCACCTGAGGGTTATCTGTGAGAACACTTCCAGATGGTAAGCCCACTCCCCGGGATGAAAAGTCTGTCTGCTCAGAAAATCCTTCTCCCAGTTGTCCACCCCTGGAATGTGGATAACAGATTGGAAACAATCGTGAGCTTCCACCTACTGCAGAATGCGAGTCACCTCCTTTATAGCCAAGGAACTCAGAGTTCCTCCCTAGTGGTTGATGTAAGCCACTGAGGTGATGTTGTCCGACTGGAAACTGATAAACCGGACTAAAGATAATTGAAGCCAAGCTGTCAAGGCATTGAAGATTGCTCTCAACTCCAAGATGTTTATGGGAAGAAAAGACTCCTTCCGAGTTCACAGGCCCTGAGCTTTTAGTGAGTCCCAGTCTGCTCCCCAGCCTAACAGGCTGGCATCTGTAGTCATAATCACCCAGGAAGGTCTCAGGAAGCAAGTGCCCCGAGACAGATGTGCCTGTGAAATCAACCATGAGAAAGAGTCTCTTGTTAGGGGATCCAGATCTATACTCTGCGAGAGATCTGAATGGTCTTTGTTCCATTGACTGAGCATGCATAGTTGCAGAAGTCTCAGATGAAACCGAGCAAAAGGAATGATGTCCATGGAAGCAACCATCAGACCAATCACCTCCATTGCATTGAGCCACAGATGGACGAATAGCAGACTGGAGAGAAAGGCACAAAGTAAGAAGTTTGGATTTTCTGATATCAGTCAGGAAAATCTTTATGGACAGGGAATCTATAATTGTCCCTAAGAAACACCCTTGTAGCTGGAACAAGGGAACTCTATTCCGGATTCACTTTCCATCCGTGGGAACGTGGAAAAGATAACATCTCTGTATGAGATTTTGCAAGTTAAAAAGATGACGCCTGAACCAAGATGTTGTCTAGGTAAGGCGCCATTGCAATTCCCTGGGACCTGACCACTGCCAAAAGAGCCCCCAGAACCTTTGTAAATATTCTGGGAGCTATGGAAAGACCAAACAGAAGGGCAACAAACTGGAAATGCTTGTCCAGAAAGGCAAACCTTATAATGATCCCTGTGAATGGGAACATGTAGATACGCATCATTCAGGTCTATGGTCATCATGAACTGATCTTCCTGAACCAATGAAAGGAACAGTTTCCATTTTGAAGGACGGAACCCTGAGGAATTTGTTGAGGCACTTTAGGTCTAGAATGGGACAAAAAGTTCCTTCCTTTTTGGGAACCACAAAGATTTGAATAGAATTCTTGTCCCTGTTCCTCTACCGGAACAATTACTCCCAGGGAGGATAGGTCCTTTATGCAATTTAAGAAGGCCTCCCTCTTTTCTGGGTTTGTGGATAGTCTTGACAGGAGAAATCTTCCCCTTGGAGGGCAAGACTTGAATCCTATTCTGTAACACTGGGATACTATGTCCACAGCCAACGAATCTGGGACATTGCGTATCCAAGTTGCTGAAAAAGAGAAAGCCTGCCCCCCCACTTGATCTAAAATTGGATCAGGGACAGACCCTTCATGCTTATTTAGGATCAGTAGAAGGCTTCTTGTTTTGCTTCCCCTTATTCCAAGGCTGACTGGGCCTCCAAGAGGTCTTGGATTGCTCTGGTTTGGAAGAAGAGGAAGAAGAAGACTTTGTTCCTTTAAAGTTACATAAGGGGGGGGGCGGAGTCGACAGCCAGCGGGAGCAGACGTGCCAGAGGAGAGCTCCTGACTCTAGACCCATAAAAGTCAAATAAAAGCCTCAATATTACTTGCATTTGGGGGCAATTTCGATATATATCAGACCACAACTATAGCCTCCTTATCCCTACATAAAATAAGGGACCTCTATCAAAACTTTTGAATCGCGGGCGCATTCACTGGCCCAGTAACTGCTTATCCCCACTGAGGTGCCCCTTACTAGCTCCGGAGGGTCGGGGATCCGCTCCGGAGCAGAAGATTGCTGCTTCATTGCCGGCTAGGAGGTCAGTCTGACCGCTGCACTTGCGTCCGGAGATCTAGCAGCAACACCACTCACGTTGCCCAGGCTGGGCCTTACCTCCCCCCGGGACTGCGCATACAGCCCCACCGATCACCATACCGGGAGCAATCATTGCACGACCCAAGCCTCACGAACTGTTACCTGTGATCCTGTGGTATTGAGTCCTCCGCGCGCCTGAACAACTTTAGGCGCGGGGAGCCGCCATCTTGCTTGGGGCCTTTCCCTCCTGACACGGCGCGACCTCTGCTGGTGTGCTCAGAGGGGTCCGCGAACGAAGTTATTTTGCCAATCAACAGCCTCCGGTCCCAGGGGAAAGGCTCCTGTTACAACCCCTGGCCGCCGGAGAACGGAGTTTCTTGGAGGGGTGGACCCGGCTGAGGTGGAGGACTGCAGGCCTGACTCGAACCAGCAAACCGTAGGGGGAGGTGAGTCAATCCCAACTTAAACACACACCACCGGAGGAATACCCTAGATTAACATCTACCCCTAGCGATTCCCTTCCTGGGGAGCCCTGAGGCCTGCACATCTCACACCCGGTGGGCCTCACCGGCAGTATCACAAGACTAAAACCCTTTATCATCAGGCACCTCATCATTGAATACCATTGACCTGCATCTGCAACAGCAGTGATAACTCACTACTAACACCTATACCCTACATCTTTAGCCCCTCAAAATAAACGTACATACCGCAATAAACAAAAGAGGCTAATAGGGGCTGAGAATTAGCTGGCGGGAAAAGACGCCATTTACAAGATACTGCAACAGGGACACATAAAGCATCTGTTAACACCCCTCTGGATGCTCTAATGTGAGTACCGGCATATTTATTTAAGAACAGTCTCCTTACAAGACTCCATTATTCCAAATTCTCGGCCTAGGCTGTGGAGCTCTATAGCAACAACCTGGGAATACCAATTGAGAATCAGCAGGAGCCTACAAGTCACCAGACAAGAGAGACCTTTCCAATATACCTTCTCACTACCCTAAACGCATTATGTGAAATTGAAAAAGAACCCCATTAATCACATTTCCTGACAATTAACCGATATGCACTAACTTAGTGATGGACTAACACAAACATGAACAAATACCACTAAATACTACCTAAAGATCCTGAGAATAGCGAAGCACAAGGAATAACACAAGTCTGGGCCTACCTCAAATTTAAGATATAATATAGGGCAGCCTACACATCATCACTCTTACCATGAAGAACAAGTCACAAACAGTGAAAGAATGCCTTTCAAGGTCCCAATCAAAACAAAAGGGACCAGATAAAAGTAACTCTCCTATGGCAACTAACTCAATGACACAAACCCCTGAGTCTCCTGGAGGTTCAAGAACAGAGGAGACCAATAAAGAGCTTCTAGCCCAAATTAAATCAATATTCCAGGAAGAATTCAAAATGGCCCTGTCTGAGATAAGGCAAGATATTAGAGAAATAGGTGGGAGAACAGCGGAACTAGAAGAAAAACTAGACAATGTAACAGAAGAAATCCCTATACTCAGAAACTCCATACAAGACAACTCCTCATACATCTGCAGACTTGAAGAACAGATTGAAGATCTGGAAAACAGATCTCGCAGATCTAACCTGAGAATTCGAAATCTCCCAGAGACTTTTAAAAATCTTGAAGAAACTGTTACTGATCTATTCACACAACTAATCCCAGATATTGAACCAAATATGTTATTGATGGACAGGGTCCATAGGGCTCTCACAAGACCGCAACCAAATTCTGCTAGAGACATTATTCTAAAACTGCACTACTACCATGTTAAAGAAAAAATATTGAAAGCAGCCAGGGACCAAAAATGCATAGAATATGAAGGTCATAATCTGCAAATATACTCAGATCTCGCTCCAATAACACTTCGGAAAAGAAGGGACTTGAGACCCATTACCACAGCTCTAACAAAGGAGCATATAAAATATAGATGGAACTTTCCCTTCAAACTGGCCTTTACATATCAGAACGGAAATTACACCTGTACTACTTTGGAGGAAGGAAAGGCCATACTAGATCGTCTACAAATACAAATGGACACTCCTGTTACTCCTGCAAGCCCATCATCCTCTAGGAAAACTTTTCAGAAAGAATGGATCCCGATCGGGAGAAAAGTAAAAGCAACGCAACAAAGGGTAAACCCCAGCAAGGATACTGACGGAGAAGAAACTGATGATACAGTAGATCCCCCACCTTGAGAACAAGACTATTCTGGAATCTTTATCTATTCCAGGACCTTTTCAAGAGTTGAGAGGATTGACCCAATTTGAAGGGACAAGGCTTGTATAATGACATTCTTTTGTTCGAGGTTCAATTTTGATATGTTATTGTTTTAGGGTTACTTTTCAGTTGCAATGTTTATATGTTACAGTCCGTAGGCAATGCTCAATTCAGAAAGGTATAGCTCCCCGCTTAGATAGCACACCACCTTCAAATTCATATTTGTATAAGCTAGCTCTTCAACTAATAGATAGCATAAGAAATATTGGTAGCCCCTACTGCCTCTCTGAACTTAATTATCCTATTTAAGTTTTTGATAACACATTGCCTACAATTTTTAGTTAGATTTTCATTCAAAATGTTTACTAGTAGAATTTAAAAGAGTAATAAATATTCACAGGATCTCCCCCACCCCCTCCCCTCCCCACCTTCCCATCCCCCCTATCCCTTACCCCCTTCCCCTAACCCATGTTCATGCTACATTTTCTGATCAGGTAAATGTGATGTAAACACTATGTTCCACACCACATATTTATTGTTATTATTTCTAGAATTTATTTGTATTTCATTTTTACTTCACTCTCGGTCACTAATTTCCAGGTCATTCCACACATTCACTGTGACAGTTCATTCGGATGCCTATTATTACATACTGCCTATCGCAATATTATCTGTTTTGCTAATTTTTTCCTCCATTCACTATGTAGGCTTGATCACAACTTTCCCACAGAAGCCAAGCTTGGCCTGGTCCATGGAGCTCCCCCTCCAAAAAGGAGAGACTGCGATCCATTCATCAAAAACCCTAAGGTACCTTACTATAGCTGTTCTGTTTAAAGATATATCATGTCAATAAAATTAATATCACATAATGTTAGGGGTTTAAACTCTGACATCAAACGGAAAAAGGCAATCTCAGAATACAAGGCGCTAAAGGCCAAGATAATAATGCTACAAGAAACACACTTCACGTCAGCATACACACCCACATATTGGGATAAGACGTTTCCCACACAATATCATGCTATAGGCCCGAAAAAGAAATGCGGAGTCTCAATACTAATACACTCTTCCCTAAATTTCCATGAGGAATCTGTTACAAAAGACAGAGATGGCAGATACTTAATAATACAAGGTTCAATACAAAACACCCCAGTTCTGTTAGTTAACGTGTATGCCCCTAATGAGCTACAAGCCAATTTTATTTCTAAACTAAGCAAGCACCTCACGATGTGGAAAAGGTATAAAATTATAGTTGGTGGGGACTTCAATCTCACTATGAATGACAGAGTTGACAGATCTTCACAAACAAAGTCGCCTTTTAACAAACTCACCAAATCAAGCAGGATCCTGCTTGACTTCTCACTAGATCATAATTTGATAGATGGGTGGCGAGCCCTAAATCACGGCACTAGAGATTACACATATTATTCCCCTATGCATTCATCTCAATCTAGAATAGATTATATCTTTTTGAGTCAAATTCTAGTACCCTTACTCTCCAAAGCATCTATCACAAATTGCTCCTGGTCAGACCATTCCATAGTGGAAATCACCCTGTCAGGACTGATTAACCCATACAGGACTAAATCCTGGACTTTAAATGCATCCCTGCTTAGGGAAGGTCCGGAACTTACGCAACTTAAGCAACAAATCACTGAATTTATCAATATCAACAATAACTCCACACAGAACCCTATCTTAGAATGGGGAGCACTAAAGGCATATACGCGAGGTTTACTTATGGCTGAATCTGGCAGACAAAATAAACTTAGGGAAACTAAATTAATAAACCTAAAAGCGGAGACAAACAGGCTTCGATCACAAATAGGGCTTAACCCGTCACGTAATTTAATTAACCTACTCAAGACCAAAAATGCAGAATTAGACTCACTTCTAAATAAGGAAGCAGCAAGATCTATAAAAATAGTAGACACTCAGTACTATATCTACGGCAATAAGCCTGACCGAATGCTAGCTAACAAACTAAAAGAAATAACGAAAATCACGACAGTCCCCCAGGTACAATCTCCAAATAATAAAATGACCAATGACCCCCAGGACATTGCCAACATTTTTGCAGACTACTATGATAAACTGTATAATATATCATTAACAAATAAAGGTAGAGACAAAGCCCCAGACCTATCCGCCTTTCTTGGAGAGAGTACGATGCCAACTATAACAGAAGAGGAGTTAGAATCCCTAAATAGACCCATAACACAAGAGGAAATCCAAATTGAATATTAAAAATCTTAAGCGATCCAAAGCCCCAGGACCTGATGGCTACCCTGCCATCTTTTATAAAATACTACATCCCATTCTGATACCTCAGCTAGTCAAAGTATTTAATGCCATGATGCAGGGTAAAGATATACCTAGAGAAATGCTGTCGGCCAGAATTACAGTAATCCCAAAACCGGGGAAAAATAAACAACATTGCCACAACTACCGACCCATTTCCTTAATCAATCAGGATATTAAATTATTTACTAAAATTCTAGCGAACCGCCTAAACCCACTCCTTATTAAACTAATTCACCCAGATCAAGTTGGATTTATTTCACAAAGAGAGGCCCCAGACAACACTAGGAAGATTATTGATCTGATCAATATAGCAACGGTGGGAAGAATGCCTTCTCTGTTCCTTTCTTTGGACGCAGAGAAGGCATTCGATAGAATTAACTGGGACTTTATGTTTGCGGTTCTGGAGAGGGTGGGTATTTCTGGGTCATTTATTGACGCTATCAAATCACTATATTCATTCCCAACAGCTTTTGTAAAATTGGCAGGATATCAGTCTAAAACCATACATATCAACAACGGAACTAGACAAGGATGCCCACTATCCCCACTGCTATTTGCTTTGAGCATAGAACCGTTGGCTATTAAAATTAGAGAAAATAGAGACATCTCCGGAATTCAGGTAGGCCAAACAGATCATAAGATATCCCTGTTCGCCGATGATGTAATCTTGACGTTAACTAAACCCTTATTATCCCTCCCACCGGTATACAAATTAATACAGCAGTTTGGGTTCCTTTCGGGTTATAAAATAAATGAGGAGAAATGCGAAGCCCTAGGAATCGAGTTACCAAACCACACTAAAAAACTTATGGAACTTAATTTTGCATTCAAATGGCCCAAAAAGTCCATTAAATACCTAGGAATAAACCTATCTAATAATATACACTCCCTATATCAATTAAATTACCTCCCCATGTTTAAAAAAATTAGAGCCTTATTACTAAAATGGACGAAACTCAAAATCTCTCTATATGGACGAATTATCTCTACCAAGATGTCCCTGCTACCCAAATTGCTATATTTATTCCGCTCCCTGCCAATATCCCTCCCCCTGTCAGACCTACATAAACTCCAAAAAGATATCTCGAAGTTTGTATGGCAGGGTAAAAGAGCAAGAATCAAAAATATCATGTGTACTCCAAAAAGAGAAGGGGGGGTGGGTCTTCCAAACCTTGTCCCATACTATTACTCAGCCCGTATGGCCCAGACCTTGCATTGGTTTAAACCTCATGATAACTCGCAATGGATAAAAATCGAATCTAACATTATGAACACCTCGCCATTATCCAATCTCTTATGGACCCCCAATAATGATATCACTCATAAAAAATGTGAATTTATTGCAATTCAACATACCCTACACATTTGGAAAACTGTGAATTCCAAATTCCCCCTCCTCAATAGGAGATCAATGATCACTCCCTTGACACCCAAAAACACCCCACTTGATAAGATTACACAACAGAAATGGCATAATAAAGGGCTTTACAGAATAGCAGACATATACAAAGACGCCAAGTTAATATCATACGAACAGTATCAAGCCTTAGATAGCGAAGATAGAAATATTTGGTATCATTACCTCCAATTAAAATCAAGAGCACAACAAATTATGGGGGGGGAGAAGGTTCCTATAAGTACCACACTAGAGAGGCTTTGCCTTTCTGATCAGAACGTTAAAGGTGGGATCTCTACCCTATATACACTACTCAACAGCACTCCACAAGATAGCAAGCCACCAATAATGCTAAAATGGGAAAATGACACAGGGAAAACCTGGTCTATAGAGACATGGAAGGAGAATTTAGCCAGTGGGTTATCTTTCTCACAAAATGCGGCTCTTAAGGAAAACTTCGTTAAGGTAGCCTTCAGATGGTATTTATTCCCAACTAGGTCGGGGGGAGGGGGAGACCCTCTCACCAAACTTTGCTATAGAGGGTGCGGCGGAACTGGGACATACGCCCACATGTGGTGGGACTGTAGACTAGTCAAGGAAGTTTGGAATCAGACCTCCTCCCTGGTGAGTGAGATTCTCCAAAAACCAATAACGCTGACAATGGAGCAGGCTCTCCTCCACTTCCCGATCCCAGGAATTTCCAAACATAATAATAAGTTAGCAAGATGGATCTGTACTATTGTCAGACTGAGCATAGCCCAATTTTGGAAGGGAACCCCCCCTAGTTTTGATATGATCAAACAAAAGATGACATATCACTTTGATATGGCGAGCGCCACAGCAGAATATCTAGACGATAAAAAAACATTTCTTCAGCAATGGGAACCCTTCATACATTACTATGAAGCCTCGAGGAGGAGGGGGGGGGCAGGAATGGACTAGGCCAAGCAAAACATATATAAAATAGAACCACAAAACATCCTAGGAGAGTGAAGACACATTTGTATTCATATGTCAAAGTGCTTTTCTTTGTAAAGTATGTGATTTGTACCGAGCGACTTGAGAATGCTGGAACTTATGACCACTGTTTACTGTTTTTTGTATTTGAAAAAATTTATGAATAAAAATATTTTCACCATAAAGTTACATAAGGAGCGAAAATTAGAATTCTGGCGACCCTTCTGTCTATTCTTGTCCTGAGGTAGGAGAGATCCCTTTCCACCTGTAATTTCAGAAATGATTTCCGCCAGACCAGGACCAAACAAAGTTTTACCCTGATAGGGTAAAGACAAAAGCTTGGCTTTTGAAGTTACATCAGCCGATCAGGATTTTAACCACACAGCTCTACGAGCTAGAACAGTGAAGCTAGACATCTTAGCTCCCAGTCTAATTACCTGTATGATGGCATCTCAGATAAAGGTATTGGCCAGCTTAAGAGCTTTCATCCTATCTTGGATCTCCTCTATCGCAGTCTCTTCTGATATCAGATCAGACAAGGCATTGCCACAATAAGATGCTGCTCCTGCAACCGTCACAATACTTGCTGCAGGTTGCCACTGTAATCCTCGATGGATGTACATCTTTTTAGGTAAGCCTCTAGCTTATCCATGGGATATTTAAAGGAACAACTATACACTATAGGAATGGTAGTTATATTAGCTAGAGTAGAGATCTTTCTACTTTAGGCACAGTGAGCCATGAGTCACAAATGGAGTCAGCAACTTGAAAGATCTTTTTAAAAACAGGGGAAGGGGAAAAAGGAGCCCCTGGCTTATCCCATTCCTGGGCTATAATTTCAGACATCTTGTCTAGAACAGGAAAAACATCCACAGAAGAGGAAGAATCAAACTCTTAAGTTTAGTGGACTTTTTAGGATTGACAACGACAGAAGGTTCAGAGTCGTCCAAAGTAGTTAGAACCTCCTTCAGAAGTAACCGGAGGTGTTCAAGCTTAAACCTGAAATTAACTTATTCAGACTCTGCAGAATTTTCCCCTAACATGTCAGTCTAATAGTTCACCCTGAGAGGCTACTAAGGTACCCCCCTCGTCAAACATAGGGGAGAGGTCAGGAACCTTACTAGCAGAAAAATGTTTAAATTTCATCTTACGCTTACCCGAACTAGGGAAAACAGATAAAGCTGCAAATACCGCAGAAGTCATCTGTGCAGCAAAATCCCCTGGCAACTAAACACCCCGAGGAGGTTGAGAAGAAACGGAAGGCACTGTATGAGAAACAATTAAGGCTTGGGACTTTGCGGAAAAAGCTGAGGCATGTCACGCACAGCATTATCCCGAGAAACACTTGGCTCAGAAGAGAGAAACTTGTCTTTAAATTTAGTTTTATTTAGGCATGAGGAACAAAATTTCATAGGCAGAACAATTTGGGCCTCAACATAATAAGCATTTATCCATTGAAATAGACGGATCCTGTTCTGAGTCCATAGCTACGTAAATCAGACCCCACTAAAAATGACAAATTTAGAATTTAAATAAAAAAATTATAACTAAACTGTTCCCACAGAACGTTAAAGCTTTCACATAAACCAAAAATTTAGAAACAAAATGTATTATGCTTAGGGCAAAAGAAACTGTCCCCTGTAAATCAACCTCAGACTGCCTGAGGCTCCTACCGTGACAGGATTGAAAAACCCACTAATAAGAGGAAGCGATACTCTCCTGCTGAGGTACTCTCCTATTGGCAGACGATCTGATAGTCGAAGAGCAAGTCGCAAAGCCGACACTCCCAGACACACTAAGCTCCGATCTGTACTACACGGAAGAACAGAGGAAACGTGAGCGGCTAGAGAAAGGAAACTGTGCCACATCACAAGCGCGTGTTTTTTTTTTTGTTTTTTTGTTTTTTTAACGGCTCAAATTAAAAATAAAAAGTCTTTAAAATCTATATCTTTAAAACCCTTCTCCGGGCTTTATAAATAAGTAAAATATATTTTAAAAAATTAAATTATGTTTACCTTATTTTATTTTCTTCAGATGGATAGAGTCCAAAGCTGCATTCATTACTTTTTGGGAATTCAGAACCTGGCCACCAGGAGGAGGCAAAGACACCCCAGCCAAAGGCTTTAAATACTCCTCCCACTCCCCTCATCCCTCAGTCATTCTGTCGAGGAACAAGGAACAGTAGAAGAAACAGGGTGAAAAGGTGCCAGAAGAACAAAAAACACAGCCGTCCCCCATTAAAAACACGGGCGGGGAGCTGTGGACTCATCAGAAGAAAAAGGAAATTATCAGGTAAGCATAATTTAAGTTTTTCTTCATTAATAGAAAGAGTCCACAGCTGCATTCATTACTTTTGGGAAAATACCCAAGCTATAGAGGATACTGAATGCTAAAACGGGAGGGCACAAGAGGCGGCCTATTCTGAGGACACCAAGCCTGAAACCACAAGCACAGAAAAGATCCTGCTTCGTCCGAAGGCAGAAAACATTTCAAAAAGAAAACCCGGCCCCAAGGACACTGACCCACAGATAGTCCACAAGCCGTACTAGAGTCCACAACACGGACGCAACTGAGCCAACACTCCACCAGAAGATACCATTGCCCAAAGGACGAACCTCAACCACAAACCCCTTCATAGAAAGGGAGGCAACGGAAAACTCCCCCCCCCACACCCAAAAAGAAGAAAAAAAAAAAAAAAAAAAAAAGGAGGACAAGGAGGAACAAACAAGGATTCCAGGAGGACCCCAACAGGGCGCAATAAATCCAAAGAAAGTGGAAAGCTCCAAAAAGCGAGCCACGCTTACAGGGACCCCAAGGTACCCAAAACAAGGGAAGGCAATGCCCAGACTGACAGCACTAAACCACAAGGTTGAAACCACGAACAGAGAAGCAAACTTCACTGAAAAAAATCTGAGCAATCGCCTCGAACAAACGACTGAAACCGTAGTCCCAAGTAACTCAGAATATCGAAATATTCTCACCAACACATGCGTTAACCCCAGAGAAGCAACCTCTGAACACCAAAATGCAGTAGTCATACCAACCAGGATGACTGAAAAAAAGGAAAACACTTGCAGACAAGTAAAAAAACGGCCGGAGATAGAGTAACAACCCCCAACTAGTGGGTACACAAAGGATATCCAAAAGGCGCAAAGCCAACACACGTAGTCAGGCAACAAGGAGTCCAGAACCTTTAAAAAAAGGCTCCCCAGACCTCCACAACAGAGGAGACACAGCTCATCTAAATTCCTAGTCCACACCGGACAAGCCCAAGCAACAGGACTAAGAAAAAGGGGGACAGAAAGGGTCCCATCCACAAGCCCCCATAGAAAAGGGCGGAAAAGGATGGCCCCAGACACCCCAACAGAGCTCAGAATCCTTCCAAAGCACCTACAGATACTTGCAAGGAAGAACCCCTAGAGATAGGTAGAAAAATACATAAGTCCTATGAATCTAGCCAGACACTCTATGGCAGAATCCACATAGGTGTGAGTGGGGTAAGTAGAGCGCTGGAGACAGTGATTCCAGACACCTCACTATAAAAAAGTCCTTCAAACTTAATTTGTGTATTATAAGAAAAAGGGGGGGGGGGGCTGAGGGCGCTAGTGAAAGCTCAAGAAATCTAAAGTGTTATTTTTTGACACAATGTGTATGTTTTGATAGATAAAATTTTCCTAAATAGTTAATCAAGAAATGTAATTTGTAAAACAAAGATTTCTTTCATAAGTATTTGTTCTTATTTAGTTGAAAACAGTAATGCAGTTTTTGCTATATACCGCTTAGAGTACAGTTATGATCGTATCGTATGAGTTACCTTATCCCTTTGTGCACAGTTCAATCACTGCTTCTTTCCTCGATGCGACTGAAGGCTCAGACCCGCCGCATGTTATCGGCGTCTGACGTCACCGTCTGGTCTTTGATCTTCTGGTCCGTAAAATAATAACAGTTTGGCACTTTGGCCTTTCAGAACCAAGGTATTCCAAAAACTCCTGCACTTAGTGTTTTACACGCAGGAAAGGAATACTTAGAAAGCGATGATTTTGATGTGGTAGTTAATAAGCAAAGAAATAACCCGGGTTACACTATCACAACAGTTTTCCAAGAGTCGACGCGTTTCGCTCTATACAGAGCTTTATCAAGAGCTTGATAAAGCTCTGTATAGAGCAAAACACGTCGACTTGTGGTATCCAGTGACTCCTGTGACCCTCAGTGGTATCCAGTGACTTTCAGAAAAGTTGTATACTTCAAGCAATTGGAAAACTGTTGTGACAGTGTAACCCGGGTTATTTCTTTGCTTATCAACAACTACCACATCAAAATCATCGCTTTCTAAGTATTCCTTTCCTGCGTGTAAAACATTAAGTGCAGGAGTTTTTGGAATACCTTGGTTCTGAAAGGCCAAAGTGCCAAACTGTTATTTTACGGACCAGAAGATCAAAGACCAGACAGTGACGTCAGACGCCGATAACATGCGGCGGGTCTGAGCCTTCAGTCGCATCGAGGAAAGAAGCAGTGATTGAACTGTGCACAAAGGGATAAGGTAACTCATACGATAAGTATCTTAACACAACTCTGCTCCCCTTTTGATCCGCCAAGTTTGGGACTTAAATTGAACATTTTATACCTATTTGTTGCAAAGACTTTTTCGCTGTAGCAGAAAATATTGCTGTCAAAAAAAACGGCTACTAGAGATTTTAATTTTTTTTTTCTGTTGCAGAGATTCTTTTGTTGTACCGAAAACATCGTTGTGAAATAACTGGCTATTAGAGATTTATATTTTATTGTCATAAGGTTTTAGCCCTTTTTATATATTTCAGCATTTTATATTGGGGAGACGTCCCCTTATTCTATATCTCAAACCCTTATTCTATAGTTGTATAATTACTTATATTAAGATCCATTTCTCTTATTGGTTTTCTTGCATAAATTTGCACAAACTATATAAATTCACATATAATTTGCATTTAGAAATTTTAAAACACTAACTGATTCGAGGAAATTTACAATTTAACACGCATGAACTTTTCAGCATAGCTCTACTTCTATATATCGTTAAATATGAACAATTGAATGAAAGCATTTATTTGTTGCACAAGAAACATTGCACTTTATTCACATTTGACACTTATGATAAACGATCATAACTGTACTCTAAACGCTATATAGCAAAAACTGCATTACTGTTTTGAACTAAATAAGAATACTTATGAAAGAAATCTTTGTTTTACAAATTACATTTCTTGATTAACTATTTAGGAAAATTTTATCTATCAAAACACATACACATTTTGTCAAAAAATAACACTTTAGATTTCTTAAGCTTTCACTAGCGCCCTCACGCCCCCCCCCCCTTTTTCTTAGAATCCACATAGCACCTACAACGGGCACTCTAAAGGAGAACCTATAAAGTTAAGCGCAACTATGCGGTCCAACATGGAAACTGCAAAATAACAGAAAGAACAGCTCCAGAAAGTGAATCACTCTCTCAACAGGACAAACAACCTGTTCCACCCACCTGCACACAGGTTTTATTGGAATTATGTATTTTGAAGGTGTTGATTGCTCCCTCTAACAGAAGCAAAACAACCCACCTCAAGGGAAGGCACATACAAAAGGACAGCGCACACGCTCACAAGGCCAAAGCCGTAAGTAGAGCCGAACGAAAATCATCCAGGCACCCCTGATGAACATGAAAAAAGGAAAGCACATACCATCAAGAAGAAAGCAGGCCGAAAGGAGCCTAAGTACACAGAGCTCCTGGCCCAGCTGCTAGTAACACAACTAGCAAGACCTTAAGAAATAGACCACGTTCCCTGGAGAAGAGCCGCTTCCGGACCAGTCATAGAGATATAAAAATGTCCTAAAAGAAAGCCAGAGCCCCAGAACTGTTTAGACAAACAATACCCCAGGGAACACCATACGCCGTCTGAATAAAAACAGACTACACCGGGAAGAGGACTAACACGGAGAACGGGTCGAAGACTCAAAAAAAATCCCAACCCAAGGGGAAGAGAATACCCCATACTGAAATTCAACTCCTAAGAGCAACAGGGCACACCAGAACCGAAATGATTCTAAGCCCAACAGGCGTACAGTACCCACACTTCCATAAACAAGGGGAAACATTGGGGACAAAGTCCCCCGAATAGAGAGTCAACAAGGCTAGGCCTCCTCAGTGTACAAAACCAGAGGACAACATCCAGGGAAGAGACTGCATAGCATCCCAACCCCATAAACAACCCCTAGGCATAGCTAGGATAAAAAAAATAGCCTATTATTCCAAAAAGAAACCTCTAACTCCCAGAATAGGAGACCGCAATGCCCTCCCATATGGCAGTCTCAACCCTAAGAAAGAGTCCCCAAAAAAGGAACCAGTCCAATAGCCCTGGAAAGGCAAGACCGCCCAAAACGGCGGCAAAGAGGCCCAACACCTCCAATCCTCAACCCCCGCGGGGAAGGAAAAACACTCAAATCCCGAAGAATCGGAACCTACGGAGTGTGATGGACTGAAACTCCACTGAGTCCCAGACGACCAGCACGAAGACCGATGAGGACTGAACCAGTCCCCCATGCTTCACAGACCCGCAGGCCATCTCAGAATGCTTAGTTGAAACTTGTAAAAACAAGATAAACAATGTAAGCACTCAGCGCCAAAACCAATCCAGCCAGGCAGACAGGCGCCACGTGACCTCAATGAGACCTCAAGGCATAAGGAGCTGAACCTCAGCCCTAACTAGGAAGGCTGAATTAGTCACCCCCAGGGAGGGAGAATATCGCGAGTATCTATTCCAGAAGGAAAAATTCCCAAAGGAATATAAACCAAAACATGAGCTTGTTAAATCAAAGTCATCCTAACCGGATTAAAAAGAAAAGAAAAGGCAACCCATAGGTTAACGCCCAATGAAAAAACAGGCACACCCGCAGGACCAGCCCAACGGAACACTGCCTGTCAAAGCTCAAATAGGAAAGGATACTCAACTCAGAATAAGAAGATTACTTCATCCACTTATAATTCCGAGAGCTATTCAGAGAAGACGACCCAGGACCCCTATATCCATTAAGGGTGGGATCCTCCAACAACGCCAGAATGTGCCGTAGCAGAACACAAAGGCTCGCCAGTCTGTATCGGAAAGCACAGTACACCTCCACCGGAGCCCCAGTCGCTCTCCATGCCTAGGGAATTCGGGTTGACATAACACGAACATAATCTTAGGCATAATCTTAGGCAGACATCTGGAAGCTGCAGATGTGCCAACGACATAAGAATTTGAATATGGAAACGTGCCACAACCTCCGGAAGAAACAAACCACCCTCCAGAGTAGGGAACTCGCCACTCAAAGAACAGAACCCCCAGAGGCGGATGGCTCAGCGACCCCTTGATTTCCCAGACCCGAGGAATTGGGCCCTCTAGAACGGCCTTCAGGACAAAACTGTCATCTGGGCCGGTTTGTATTCGTCACAATAAGTAAAATCTAAATCAGAGACCACTTGAATCATCAGATTCCTTCACAACTGAGACAAAAAGTTTGGGCTAAATTAGACAAAATAAATCTAAACGGCACCTTACACCACCAATGGCTGGGGCACTCACCACCTCTTAGCACCAGACACCAGAATCTTTCCATCACCACATGGTCAGGAAAGAGGCAAAAACTTGACCACGCCCGGTCACAAGGTAGACCGTACAGTCCAAAAAAAAGCATGCCCGACAGTAAAGGCCGAGTCACTTCCAAGGCCGTTATGTTCCCCAAGGCCTCAAGCCAAAGTAACACTACACATAAGCAGGTTGAATCACAAACACGATTACAAAAAATCCTGTTCAATAACCCCTCTTAGGAGATATTAACCCTTGATTCAAAGATACAAAAGGAGTCTCACTGAGACCCTGAATTAAAGTTAGTCCAGCAAGGTGATAGCCTCTCGGGAAAACATATGAAATACATTACATTTATGAGAAAGTAAAATGAAACAATCTTACCGGAATCTACGCCGTGGAGCAGGAACACGGCCCTTCAAGTGTGACAGATAGTAGCGTTGCCTCTGCCATGGACTTGAGAGAAGAAAGCCGGCAGTGAAACTAGTTAACGCTGATTGCTGGTGGAGTGGTTAATATGAGTCCGGACTCTTCCTGCATCTCCGGACTCTAACTTTCACCCATGCTCTCACTGAGAGGCTGACAGGACTACTTAAAACTCGCCGAAAAGTATTACCCTCCATAAGAGACTATCGAAAAACTTCTGACACTTCTCTGCCAACCTCCTGGGACAAAAGGCAAAGAATGACTGGGGGACGAGGGAAGTGGGAAGAGTATTTAAGCCTTTGGCTGGGGTGTCTTTGCCTCCTCCTGGTGGCCAGGTTCTGAATTCCCAAAAGTAATGAATGCAGCTGTGGACTCCTTCCATTTATGTAAAAAAAAAACCTCAACAACCCTCAGCCAAGTAAAATAAGGAAAATTCCAAGCATAGCTCTTCATTAACCCCTTAAGTAAAACTGCCCATAAATGTATCCCTAATCAAATAAAAGATAACTATGTCCCAAATTAGATCCACTTGAGGATTAACCTCTAAAGCGCAGTCTTTCAGTACCTAGAAGGCAAAGGCACTTACCTGGGGATCCAGCTGCAGGGCAGATAACAGCTACTTCGGTGTAACAGGTACTCCCCTCCCTGTAAGGGGACATGTAGGAAAAGAAAGAGCAGAGTAACCAACCCTGGCTTTCTGCAAAGGGGTAGAAAAAAATGTTAGAAGTAAAGCAAAGACTACCTCGCTGCCTTCTAACAACTAAAAGCCACCACTACTCTTACTAAAGAGATTGACATGGACACAGCTAGAACCCAATCCTTGCTTGCAGGGAAAAGAACCCATAAAAGGATTAAATATCTTCAGACACCATCTTCGCACATCCTCCATTGACAGAGGCAAAGAGAATGACTGGGGATTATGGGTAAGGGAAGTTGAATATCCCACTAGTAATTTGAATGAAGTGGAGGACTCTCCATGCCATAGGAAAGAAATTAAGATTAAAACAAAATGCAAAAATAGGAGAACTCTGAGGGAATCAAGCACTAACATTGATTTTTCTATTAGGAAATTATGAATTAAAAATAAAGCCAAATGCAAAAGTAAAACAAAAGTGCTGAGTGTTTGACAAGGTGCTCAAATCAAAAGGTTCTTTGAAGGAAAATATCTAGTTGCTTTGCACTTCCCAAGAAAAAAAAAAAAAAAAAAAAAAAGATAGTCAAAAGTATCTTTCTAAAAATTATTCTTGGTCAAATCATTAAAGGGACAGTCAAGTCCAAAAAAAACTTTCATGTTTTAAATAGGGCATGCAATTTTAAACAACTTCCCACTTTACTTTTATCACCAATTTTGCTTTGTTCTCTTGGTATTCTTAGTTGAAAGTTAAAACTAGGAGGTTCATATGCTAATTTCTTAGACCTTGAAGACTGCCTCTAATCTGAATACATTTTAACCACTAGAGGGCATTAGTTCACATGTTTCATATAGATAACATTGAGCTCATGCACGTAAAGTGACCTAGGAGTGAGCACCGATTGGCTAAACTGCATGTCTGTCAAAAGAACTGAAATAAGGGGGCAGTCAGCAGAAGCTTAGATACAAGATAATTACAGAGGTAAAACGTGTATTATTAAAACTGTGTTGGTTATGCAAAACTGGGGAATGGGTAATAAAAGGGATTATCTTTCTTTTTAACCCCTTAACGACCGAGGACGTGCAGGGTACGTCCTCTAAAAAAATACCCTTAACGACCAAGGACGTACCCTGCACGTCCTCGGTCTGGAAAGCAGCTGGAAGCGATCCTGCTCGCTTCCAGCTGCTTTACAGTTATTGCAGTGATGCCTCAATATCAAGGCATCCTACAATAACCTTTTTAAGCCATCCGGTGCAGAGAGAGCCACTCTGTGGCCCTCTCTGCACCGGAGATCGTTGGCTTACCGCGTTGGTGGGTGGGAGCCGGTGTGGGAGGCGGGTGGTGGCCATCGATGGCCTTGGTGACGTGCAGGGGGGGCGGGATCGTGGGCGTGGATGATCGGGGGCACGCACTGACGCGCGCACGGAAGAGCGGGGGCGGGCGTGTGCACGGGGAGGGAGCGGGAGGGAACCGCTTCACTACAGAAAAAAAGTTAAACAAAAAAATACTAAAAAAACGGGAATAAAAGTTTTTTTTTTAATAAATCAATTAAGGTGTTGGGGTTTGTCTGGGGGGGGGGGGAGCTACACTACAGAATTTTTTTTTTATTTTTTTTTTTTAAACGTTTTTTTCTTGAAACTGGGTACTGGCAGACAGCTGCCAGTACCCAAGATGGCCCCCAATAATGCAGAGGGGGAGGGTTAGAGAGCTGTTTTGGGGGTGGATCAGGGAGGTTGGGGGCTAAGGGGGGATTCTACAAAGCAGCATATGTAAATATGCTAAAAAATAATTAAAAAAAAAACTTTTATTTTAGTACTGGCAGACTTTCTGCCAGTACTTAAGATGGCGGGGACAATTGTGGGGTGGGGGAGGGAAGGGAGCTGTTTGGGAGGGATCAGGGGGTGGGATGTGTCAGGTGGGAGGCTGATCTCTACACTAAAGCTAAAATTAACCCTGCAAGCTGCCTACAAACTACCTAATTAACCCCTTCACTGCTAGCCATAATATACGTGTGATGCGCAGCAGCATTTAGCAGCCTAATTACCAAAAAGCAACGCCAAAGTCATATGTCTGCTATTTCTGAACAAAGGGGATCCCAGGGAAGCATTTACAACCATTTGTGCCATAATTGCACAAGCTGTTTGTAAATAATTTCAGTGAGAAACCTAAAATTGTGAAAAATTTAACTGTTTTTTAAATTTGATCGCATATGGCGGTGAAATGGTGGCATGAAATATACCAAAATGGGCCTAGATCAATACTTGGGGTTGTCTACTACACTAAAATTAACCATACAAGCTCCCTACATGCTCCCTAATTAACCCCTTCACTGCTGGGCATAAAACACGTGTGGTGCGCAGTGGCATTTAGCAGCCTTCTAATTACCAAAAAGCAACGCCAAAGCCATATATGTCTGCTATTTATGAACAAAGGGGATCCCAGAGAAGAATTTACAACCATTTATGCTATAATTGCACAAGCTGTTTGTAAATTATTTCAGTGAGAAACCTAAAGTTTGTGAAAACATTTGTGAAAAAGTGAACAATTTTTTTTATTTGATCGCATTTGGCGGTGAAATGGTGGCATGAAATATACCAAAATGGGCCTAGATCAATACTTTGGGATGTCTTCTACAAAAAATATATACATGTCAACGGATATTCAGGGATTCCTGAAAGATATCAGTGTTCCAATGTAACTAGCACTCATTTTGAAAAAAAAGTGGTTTGGAAATAGCAAAGTGCTACTTGTATTTATGGCCCTATAACTTGCAAAAAAAGCAAAGAACATGTAAACATTGGGTATTTCTAAACACAGAACAAAATTTAGAAACTATTTAGCATGGGATTTTTTGGTGGTTGTAGATGTGTAACAGATTTTGGGGGTCAAAGTTAGAAAAAGTGTTTTTTTTTTTTTTTTCCCTCATATTTTATAAAAAAAAAATTAGAGTAAATTATAAGATATGATAAAAATAATGGTATCTTTAGAAAGTCCATTTAATGGCGAGAAAAACGGTATATAATATGTGTGGGTACAGTAAATGAGTAAGAGGAAAATTATAGCTAAACACAAACACCGCAAAAATGTTAAAATAGCCTTGGTCCCAAACGGACAGAAAATGGAAAAGTGCTGCGGTCATTAAGGGGTTAAACAACAAAAATTCTGGTGTTAACTGTGCCTTTAATGGGATAGTTTTCGGTTTACGCGGATTACCCTTTGCGCATTACATATCCATAGAAGGAGTTCAGGATGCACTTGTGGGCCAGCTGCAAGGACTCGTACAGAATCTCCATATTCTTACATCTTTTTACTTCGGCTGCATCACCACTCTCATATGCAGAAGACAGCTTTTTCTTCCACACCTGAAGAATCCAGAAAAACAGAATTTATGTTTACCTGATAAATTACTTTCTCCAACGGTGTGTCCGGTCCACGGCGTCATCCTTACTTGTGGGATATTCTCTTCCCCAACAGGAAATGGCAAAGAGCCCAGCAAAGCTGGTCACATGATCCCTCCTAGGCTCCGCCTACCCCAGTCATTCGACCGACGTTAAGGAGGAATATTTGCATAGGAGAAACCATATGGTACCGTGGTGACTGTAGTTAAAGAAAATAAATTATCAGACCTGATTAAAAAACCAGGGCGGGCCGTGGACCGGACACACCGTTGGAGAAAGTAATTTATCAGGTAAACATAAATTCTGTTTTCTCCAACATAGGTGTGTCCGGTCCACGGCGTCATCCTTACTTGTGGGAACCAATACCAAAGCTTTAGGACACGGATGAAGGGAGGGAGCAAATCAGGTCACCTAGATGGAAGGCACCACGGCTTGCAAAACCTTTCTCCCAAAAATAGCCTCAGAAGAAGCAAAAGTATCAAACTTGTAAAATTTGGTAAAAGTGTGCAGTGAAGACCAAGTCGCTGCCCTACATATCTGATCAACAGAAGCCTCGTTCTTGAAGGCCCATGTGGAAGCCACAGCCCTAGTGGAATGAGCTGTGATTCTTTCTGGAGGCTGCCGTCCGGCAGTCTCGTAAGCCAATCTGATGATGCTTTTAATCCAAAAAGAGAGAGAGGTAGAAGTTGCTTTTTGACCTCTCCTTTTACCTGAATAAACAACAAACAAGGAAGATGTTTGTCTAAAATCCTTTGTAGCATCTAAATAGAATTTTAGAGCGCGAACAACATCCAAATTGTGCAACAAACGTTCCTTCTTTGAAACTGGTTTCGGACACAGAGAAGGTACGATAATCTCCTGGTTAATGTTTTTGTTAGAAACAACTTTTGGAAGAAAACCAGGTTTAGTACGTAAAACCACCTTATCTGCATGGAACACCAGATAAGGAGGAGAACACTGCAGAGCAGATAATTCTGAAACTCTTCTAGCAGAAGAAATTGCAACTAAAAACAAAACTTTCCAAGATAATAACTTAATATCAACGGAATGTAAGGGTTCAAACGGAACCCCCTGAAGAACTGAAAGAACTAAATTGAGACTCCAAGGAGGAGTCAAAGGTTTGTAAACAGGCTTGATTCTAACCAGAGCCTGAACAAAGGCTTGAACATCTGGCACAGCTGCCAGCTTTTTGTGAAGTAACACCGACAAGGCAGAAATCTGTCCCTTCAGGGAACTTGCAGATAATCCTTTTTCCAATCCTTCTTGAAGGAAGGATAGAATCCTAGGAATCTTAACCTTGTCCCAAGGGAATCCTTTAGATTCACACCAACAGATATATTTTTTCCAAATTTTGTGGTAAATCTTTCTAGTTACAGGCTTTCTGGCCTGAACAAGAGTATCGATAACAGAATCTGAGAATCCTCGCTTCGATAAAATCAAGCGTTCAATCTCCAAGCAGTCAGCTGGAGTGAAACCAGATTCGGATGTTCGAACGGACCCTGAACAAGAAGGTCCCGTCTCAAAGGTAGCTTCCAAGGTGGAGCCGATGACATATTCACCAGATCTGCATACCAAGTCCTGCGTGGCCACGCAGGAGCTATCAAGATCACCGACGCCCTCTCCTGATTGATCCTGGCTACCAGCCTGGGGATGAGAGGAAATGGCGGGAACACATAAGCTAGTTTGAAGGTCCAAGGTGCTACTAGTGCATCCACTAGAGCCGCCTTGGGATCCCTGGATCTGGCCCCGTAGCAAGGAACTTTGAAGTTCTGACGAGAGGCCATCAGATCCATGTCTGGAATGCCCCACAGGTGAGTGACTTGGGCAAAGATTTCCGGATGTGGTTCCCACTCCCCCGGATGCAATGTCTGACGACTCAGAAAATCCGCTTCCCAATTTTCCACTCCTGGGATGTGGATAGCAGACAGGTGGCAGGAGTGAGACTCCGCCCATAGAATGATTTTGGTCACTTCTTCCATCGCTAGGGAACTCCTTGTTCCCCCCTGATGGTTGATGTACGCAACAGTTGTCATGTTGTCTGATTGAAACCGTATGAACTTGGTCCTCGCTAGCTGAGGCCAAGCCTTGAGAGCATTGAATATCGCTCTCAGTTCCAGAATATTTATCGGTAGAAGAGATTCTTCCCGAGACCAAAGACCCTGAGCTTTCAGGGATCCCCAGACCGCGCCCCAGCCCATCAGACTGGCGTCGGTCGTGACAATGACCCACTCTGGTCTGCGGAATGTCATCCCTTGTGACAGGTTGTCCAGGGACAGCCACCAACGGAGTGAGTCTCTGGTCCTCTGATTTACTTGTATCTTCGGAGACAAGTCTGTATAGTCCCCATTCCACTGACTGAGCATGCACAGTTGTAATGGTCTTAGATGAATGCGCGCAAAAGGAACTATGTCCATTGCCGCTACCATCAACCCGATCACTTCCATGCACTGAGCTATGGAAGGAAGAGGAACGGAATGAAGTATCCGACAAGAGTCTAGAAGTTTTGTTTTTCTGACCTCTGTCAGAAAAATCCTCATTTCTAAGGAGTCTATAATTGTTCCCAAGAAGGGAACCCTTGTTGACGGGGATAGAGAACTCTTTTCCACGTTCACTTTCCATCCGTGAGATCTGAGAAAGGCCAGGACGATGTCCGTGTGAGCCTTTGCTTGAGGAAGGGACGACGCTTGAATCAGAATGTCGTCCAAGTAAGGTACTACCGCAACGCCCCTTGGTCGTAGCACAGCTAGAAGGGACCCTAGTACCTTTGTGAAAATCCTTGGAGCAGTGGCTAATCCGAAAGGAAGCGCCACGAACTGGTAATGTTTGTCCAGGAATGCGAACCTTAGGAACCGATGATGTTCCTTGTGGATAGGAATATGTAGATACGCATCCTTTAAATCCACCGTGGTCATGAATTGACCTTCCTGGATGGAAGGAAGAATAGTTCGAATGGTTTCCATCTTGAACGATGGAACCTTGAGAAACTTGTTTAAGATCTTGAGATCTAAGATTGGTCTGAACGTTCCCTCTTTTTTGGGAACTATGAACAGATTGGAGTAGAACCCCATCCCTTGTTCTCTTAATGGAACTGGATGAATCACTCCCATTTTTAACAGGTCTTCTACACAATGTAAGAACGCCTGTCTTTTTATGTGGTCTGAAGACAACTGAGACCTGTGGAACCTCCCCCTTGGGGGAAGTCCCTTGAATTCCAGAAGATAACCTTGGGAGACTATTTCTAGCGCCCAAGGATCCAGAACATCTCTTGCCCAAGCCTGAGCGAAGAGAGAGAGTCTGCCCCCCACCAGATCCGGTCCCGGATCGGGGGCCAACATTTCATGCTGTCTTGGTAGCAGTGGCAGGTTTCTTGGCCTGCTTTCCCTTGTTCCAGCCTTGCATTGGTCTCCAAGCTGGCTTGGCTTGAGAAGTATTACCCTCTTGCTTAGAGGACGTAGCACTTTGGGCTGGTCCGTTTTTACGAAAGGGACGAAAATTAGGTCTATTTTTTGCCTTGAAAGGCCGATCCTGAGGAAGGGCGTGGCCCTTACCCCCAGTGATATCAGAGATAATCTCTTTCAAGTCAGGGCCAAACAGCGTTTTCCCCTTGAAAGGAATGTTTAGTAGCTTGTTCTTGGAAGACGCATCAGCCGACCAAGATTTCAACCAAAGCGCTCTGCGCGCCACAATAGCAAACCCAGAATTCTTAGCCGCCAACCTAGCCAATTGCAAAGTGGCATCTAGGGTGAAAGAATTAGCCAATTTGAGAGCATTGATTCTGTCCATAATCTCCTCATAAGGAGGAGAATCACTATCGAGCGTCTTTATCAGCTCATCGAACCAGAAACATGCGGCTGTAGCGACAGGGACAATGCATGAAATTGGTTGTAGAAGGTAACCCTGCTGAACAAACATCTTTTTAAGCAAACCTTCTAATTTTGTATCCATAGGATCTTTGAAAGCACAACTATCCTCTATGGGTATAGTGGTGCGTTTGTTTAAAGTGGAAACCGCTCCCTCGACCTTGGGGACTGTCTGCCATAAGTCCTTTCTGGGGTCGACCATAGGAAACAATTTTTTAAATATGGGGGGAGGGACGAAAGGAATACCGGGCCTTTCCCATTCTTTATTAACAATGTCCGCCACCCGCTTGGGTATAGGAAAAGCTTCTGGGAGCCCCGGCACCTCTAGGAACTTGTCCATTTTACATAGTTTCTCTGGGATGACCAACTTTTCACAATCATCCAGAGTGGATAATACCTCCTTAAGCAGAATGCGGAGATGTTCCAACTTAAATTTAAATGCAATCACATCAGGTTCAGCCTGTTGAGAAATGTTCCCTGAATCAGAAATTTCTCCCTCAGACAAAACCTCCCTGGCCCCATCAGACTGGGTTAGGGGCCCTTCAGAGATATTAATATCAGCGTCGTCATGCTCTTCAGTATCTAAAACAGAGCAGCCACGCTTACGCTGACAAGGGTTCATTTTGGCTAAAATGTTTTTGACAGAATTATCCATTACAGCCGTTAATTGTTGCATAGTAAGGAGTATTGGCGCGCTAGATGTACTAGGGGCCTCCTGAGTGGGCAAGACTCGTGTAGACGAAGGAGGGAATGATGCAGTACCATGCTTACTCCCCTCACTTGAGGAATCATCTTGGGCATCATTGTCATTATCACATAAATCACATTTATTTAAATGAATAGGAATTCTGGCTTCCCCACATTCAGAACACAGTCTATCTGGTAGTTCAGACATGTTAAACAGGCATAAACTTGATAACAAAGTACAAAAACGTTTTAAAATAAAACCGTTACTGTCACTTTAAATTTTAAACTGAACACACTTTATTACTGCAATTGCGAAAAAACATGAAGGAATTGGTCAAAATTCACCAAATTTTCACCACAGTGTCTTAAAGCCTTAAAAGTATTGCACACCAAATTTGGAAGCTTTAACCCTTAAAATAACGGAACCGGAGCCGTTTTAAACTTTAACCCCTTTACAGTCCCTGGTATCTGCTTTGCTGAGACCCAACCAAGCCCAAAGGGGAATACGATACCAAATGACGCCTTCAGAAAGTCTTTTCTAAGTATCAGAGCTCCTCTCACATGCGACTGCATGCCATGCCTCTCAAAAACAAGTGCGCCACACCGGCGCGAAAATGAGGCTCTGCTTAAGCTTTGGGAAAGCCCCTAAGGAATAAGGTGTCTAATACAGTGCCTGCCGATATTATTATATCAAAATACCCAGATAAAATGATTCCTCAAGGCTAAATATGTGTTAATAATCAATCGATTTAGCCCAGAAACAGTCTACAGTCTTAATAAGCCCTTGTGAAGCCCTTATTTATGATCGTAATAAACATGGCTTACCGGATCCCATAGGGAAAATGACAGCTTCCAGCATTACATCGTCTTGTTAGAATGTGTCATACCTCAAGCAGCAAGAGACTGCACACTGTTCCCCCAACTGAAGTTAATTGCTCTCAACAGTCCTGTGTGGAACAGCCATGGATTTTAGTTACGGGTGCTAAAATCATTTTCCTCATACAAACAGAAATCTTCATCTCTTTTCTGTTTCTGAGTAAATAGTACATACCAGCACAATTTCAAAATAACAAACTCTTGATTGAATAATAAAAACTACAGTTAAACACTAAAAAACTCTAAGCCATCTCCGTGGAGATGTTGCCTGTACAACGGCAAAGAGAATGACTGGGGTAGGCGGAGCCTAGGAGGGATCATGTGACCAGCTTTGCTGGGCTCTTTGCCATTTCCTGTTGGGGAAGAGAATATCCCACAAGTAAGGATGACGCCGTGGACCGGACACACCTATGTTGGAGAAAGAAGAGTTTTAGAAAAACCAATACAACAGTGCTATAGTCTTGGATGGAAGCTCTTGCATTCTTGTAAATTCCACAAAAAACAAACAAACCAGTAACAACAATTATCATCACCAAAAAAATTTATAATAATGAGGGCCTTAATATTGTACCAAATAAAAATACAACTAAGAAAAGAAAAATTAAATATTTAAATTGTATTATGTGGCCTTAGACATAAGTGAATTTTTAAATCCATATAAGCTACATTTCAAATCTCAGTTGATACATTTTGCTATAGTCATTCATTTACAAAATGCTTATATTAACTGATGTCTATTAGAATCACATAGAGACATTACTAGATTACGTTCTATTTAAATTCACATGCAAGTTGCCTTGACACTATTTAAGTAGCATGTCAGATGCCTGTATATTCAAAAATAAAAAATAAATCTCAAAGTTCTTTGGCCTACAGAAGACATATGAGGAAACAGATTATTTGGTTTTTAGAGTTTCATTTATCTTTTACAAGAGGAACACTTACTTTGTGCAAGCCCTTAAATTCATATCTACGATCTCTGAAGGCTCGTACGGTGTCCACATAAAAGGAGTTCTCCCGCTGGCAAATTGTGGTGACTCTGTCCTCCAACCTGGTTACATGTATTTTCTTATAAGCCTTCCGGCAGTAATCTAATTGGGCAAATAGTTTGGAATAGCTACTTTAATGGTGATTAACGTTATTCTACTAGTGAAATGCTAAAAAAAAAAAAAAAAAAAAGAGAATTATTGTTAAAAAAGATAGATAACCCCTTTATTACCATTACCCAGTTTTGTATAACCAACATGGTTATAGTAATACACTTTTTACCTCCGATTACCTTGTATCTAAGCCTCCGCAGACTGCCTCATTTCAGTTCTTTTGACAGACTCATTTTAGCCAATCAGTGCGGGAGTGTGCACAACGTTATCGGATACACATAAAGTTGAGCTGTCTAGCTGTGAACTGAGATAAGAGGCGACCTGCAAAGGCTTAGAAATTAGCATATGAGCCTACCTAGGTTTAGCTTTCGACAAAGAATACCAAGAGAACAAAGCAAATTTTATAAAAGTAATTTGGAAAGTTGTTTAAAATTGCATGCCCTATCTATAAAAAAAAAAAAAATTAATTAATTTTGACTAGACTGTCCCTATATAAAAAACACAACTTGGCAATCGGAAATACTGCACTTCACCTACCTGCTAAACGCTTTTTCTCATATTTGGCCTGCTCTTCCCGGTTCAGTTCATGAAATGCTCTTGGAGGTTTCCCAGGGAACAGAGGTGGGAATTTCTCTGACTCCAATTGTTGCTGTATGCGGTGATACTCACTTCGGCTGGCAGGCACTGCAAGAAAATTAGTCAAGTGATGAAAGAAAATCTCAGGATGAAACTATAAAAATATATTCAATTAAAGGGACAGTCTACAATAAAATTGTTATGGTTTAAAAAGGATAGATAATGCCTTTACTACCCATTCCCCAGCTTTGCACAACCAACATTGTTATATTAATATACTTTATAACATTTAAACCTCTAAATTTATGCCTGTTTCTAAGCCACTATAGACAGCCTGTTAATCACATGCTTTTGTATTTGCTTTTCACAACCGGAGACTGCTAGTTCACGTGGGCCATATAGATAACTGTGTTCACGCCCGAGGAGTTAAAGATTTAGCACAACAAAGTACTAAATGCAAGTCAATAGATAATAAATAAATAAGTCATGTGATCAGGGGGCTGTCAGAAGATGCTTAGATATAAGGTAATTAAATAGGTTAAAAACATAAATTATGCTTACTTGATAATTTTCTTTTCTTCTGATGGAGAGAGTCCACAGTTGCATTCAATACTTTTGGGGAAAATAAGAACCTGGCTACCAGGAGGAGGCAAAGACACCCCAGCCAAAAGCTTAAATACTCCTCCCACTCCCCTCATCCCCCAGTCATTCTGCCAAGGAACAAGGAACAGTAGAAGAAATATCAGGGTGAAAGGTGCCAGAAGTATAAAAAAAAAGGACGCCCCACAGAAAAATTATGGGTGGGGAGCTGTGACTCTTTCCATCAGAAGAAAAGAAAATTATCAGGTAAGCATAATTTATGTTTTTCTTCTTAAATGGAAAGAGTCCACAGCTGCATTCATTACTTTTGGGAAAACAATATCCAAGCTAGAGAGGACACAATGCCTAGGCGGGACATTGAGGGCACCAAGCCTGAAACCACTGCCCACAAAAAACCCAGCTTCGTCCGAAGCCGAGAAAACTTTAAAAAGGAAAAGGCCCCAAGGACACTGACCCGCAGGTAGTCCAGAGCCTAGCTAGAGACCGCAAAATCGGACTCAACTGAGCCAACAGGCCTCCAGGAGACAACATCGCCCAACTCACCCTCACAAAAGAAGGGAACACCAGCCTAAACTCCCAAAGGGATAGGGCCAGGAGAACAAAGGGCGGAAAAAACGAACAGTCACAATCCATAAAGGAAAACCCCCCATAGCTAGCCCAGCTCACAAGGGCCCAAAACGGTCCCGACAGACAAGGGGACACTACGCCTAGACCAGGAGAAGCCGAAGGTATAGGACCGGGCATAGGGACAGAGAAACATCTCTCTTAAATGTCATGCAAAAGCACCAAAAGACAACAGAAGACTGAGTCCTCACATCGTCTGAACTTGGAACACAGAAGTATTCCACTAAAAAAAAAAAAAAAACGCGTAACAGACCCAGACAAAAAACTGAGTCAAGAACACGCCGCCATCCTCAGGATGACACAGAGAATACTTGCAGAAAGCAAAAGCGGCCAGCAAAAGAACAGATTGCAAAAGACCCTGAGGTGGAGCAATCCCTCTGCTTGTAAGCTTAGGGAGCTAGCTATAGCTACTATACCCACTTAAATCGTGGAAATGACGTCTCTCAGAACCCACTCCCACCCGGGCCAGCCCCAGCAACGGCAGATCTGAAGCAGGGGAACAAAAGAACCCCAAAACCAGCTAAAGACGAGCGGAAGAATGGCAACAGCCAATTCAACAGAGCATGGGTGCAGCACTACTCCTTAGAACTGACAACAGGACCGTAGACCCAAAGGATCTAGCAAAAAAGGTCCAACTTAGTCTTGACACAGAGCCAGCAAGACTCCAAATGGAACAAACAACCCAGAGAGAATATCCCTCTCAGCTAGGGAAACTCACAGGTCCCATCTCCTGATCCAGGAGAAGCCCTAAGAAAAGGACCACATCTCAATAAAAATGAGACTAAGCTCTCACCCAAGAAGGGGAAAGGGCTAAAAAGGCAGCACCTTCCACAAGCCACAGGCTAAAGCTAATCCCCAACTCAGAAGCCCTGTTGAAAGTGATTCCCCTAAAAACTAGCCTGCAAGGCTACCAATGTGCAATAGTAGCAGTAGAGACACTGCAAATCATGCAGAGCAGTGAATTCAATGGATACTACACCAAGGGAAAGTGCTTAAGGTGCAAAACAAGCCCAATGAGCATTCAGAAAACCTGGCCAAAAAAGACCAGGTGAAGTAATCCGAGTAAAAGGACATAGCCCAAGTTTCCAGGAACTCGGGAACCCTGAACCAACCCTTGAGCCTAAAGCCCGGTAACAACTCACAATGGGATCCACAAGGGAAAATGCAGAGTGAAACTCAGCAACTGGAAGCCCCAGGGAGAACAGGTCTGAACCCCCAATTGTTTAAACAAACAATACCAGCAAACTTAACACCTCGTATGAAATAACCCAGACCAAAGGGGATATTAATGCAATATCCAGATTAACCGGGATAACAAGAAAAACTTGCAAGTCCTGACCTAAGGAAGAGACCACCCCTTGCCGAAGTCTCATACTTCAAAGGAGCTAATGCATACGACGACACTAGAGCTTCTAAACTCACCAACAGCCTCAGGACAATAAAGCAAGGGGAAACCTTGAGGACAAAACCACTCGAGCAAAGGCTGGTCTCCACATCAATTCCGTACAAGCGGATGATCACAGGGAGAAAAGGGTGCGAACCATCCCCCGTTCCGGGAGGAACACCAAGCAAGCCCAAGGAGACCACGCTCAGTGTCCCTAAAAAGGAGACCTAACATGGAGACCTCATAGGAAGACCAAAAAGTCTCAGAAAAACAGCTAGACTGTACATTCGATGTGCAATAGCTGCAGCTGGTTACATTCTGTAAACCATCCGCTGCAAGGCAGCTGAAGTACCCTTCAAACTACTAGCTGCTGAGGACCAAGTCCAAAAGGACAATCCCCAAGCCTCAAAAGAAAAAAGGCCAAACCACTCACTCAACAGTAAGAAGGCGGTAAGCCCTCCAACTCTCCACCATGTGGGGGAGGAACTCTAGGGTCTGACATACCAGACACAAGAGTGACGCAGCGGAAACTCCTCTGACCCAGTCATCCAAAATGAAGGCTATAAGGACTGAGACAACCCTTCCTGCCTTGCAAACCCACAGGTCCTCTAGACTGCTTAGTTGAATGTAAAACAAATGATAACATAAGCACTCAGCACCTCGACCGGACCAGACAATCACAGTGCCACGTGTCTGAACAGCCACAAGACAGAACCGAACCCAACAAGACCAGCCTGCAACCTAGGTCCTAACCGTCAAGCTGCATAAATCGTCCCTCAGAGGGGAAGAAGGGAATACAGACAAACATAGGACTAATATGTCCCCAAAAACACTTCCGCAGAAGTAACAAAGTATCGATCCCAGTTTAAGATTCCCAAAGGAAAATAAACAAATTAAAAGACATCCTAATTGGATAAAAAGAAAATATAAGGCAACCCGTAGGTTAACGCCCAAGAAGACAACAGGACTACAGCGGGACCAGCCAAACAGAGCCCTAATCTTCTGAAAAACTGGGAAGGATCTCAAAAAGAACAGTCAGGAGATTACATCATCCCCACATGTCTAATGAGTGCACCATTCGAAGCAGACTGAAAATTCCCGTATACGAGAAGGATAGGATCATCTAATAACTGAAAAACCATGTCTGAGTAAGACGCGAAGGCACGCCACTAACTAAAGGCACAACACTCAGGGACAGTTACACCCGCAGGGAACTGTACAGGCCCTCCAAGGCGTTAGACTCGGGACAATAGGGCACGAGCACAATCAAGCAAAAAACGTCTGGACTCTGCAGACCAATAATCGCCAAGAATATGTGGAAGCAAAAACGTGCTGCAACTTCCGGGGGGGGGGGGGGGGACAAGCCGCCCTACGTGGAGGAATAATCATAATCTGGGTTACCTGCATGTGTAGAAGTATGGAGTGGTAGGGAACTATCCTCTTGGAGGCGGATGGCTCAGCTGACCCTTGATTCCCCGAGCCTGAGGAACCAGGCGCTCTAATACGGCACACCGAACATAGCTGACATGTGTCAACGAGGCCAATCCGGATTCTTCCCTGGATGAAGAATCTGAAATAAGAACACAGTCTCAGAATCCTCCATAACTGGAAAGAGATTATGTGAATATGGACTATTTTAAGACAAAACAACACCTGACACCCACAATGGCTGGGGCACTCACCACCTCCTATGAACTAGAATTTCTCCGTCGCCAGACGGTCAGGAATGTGGAAATGAAGGACGGAACGTAATCACGCCCGGACAGAAGGTAAACCGTATAGTGCAGAAACAAAGCGCGCCCAACCATAAGGTTGCGTCACTTCCAAGGCCTTTATGTTCCAAGCCATGAGCCCATTTAACACTACACAAGCAGATTGAATCACAAACATGATTTAAAAAAAACCCTGTTCAATAACCCCCCCCAGGAGATATTAACCCTTGATTCCAAGATACTAAAAGGAGACTCACTGAGACCCTTATGTTAAGTTAGTCCCGCAAGGTGGTAACCTCTCGGGAAAACATCTGTAGTACAGTACATTCACGAAAAAAGAAAATGAAACTATCTTACCGGAATCTACGACACAGAACAGGAACACGGCCCTTCAAGTGTGACGGATAGTAGCATCGCCTCTGCCATGGACTTGAGAGAAGAAAGGGAGCAAAGTTAGACAACGCCAGGATGGTTTTGCAGAAAGTCTCTCATTGAGGGCTTGGATGAAAGTTAGAGTCCGGAGATGAAGGAAGAGTGACAGGATTACTTAAAACTCCTGTCCCATGTCAAGTAATTCTCTGCCAACCTCCTGGGACGAAAGGCAAAGAGTGACTGAGGGATGAGGGGATGAGGGGAGTGGGAGGAGTATTTAAGCCTTTGGCTGGCGTGTCTTTGCCGCCTCCTGGTGGCCAGGTTCTTATTTTCCCAAAAGTATGAATGCAGCTGTGGACTCTTTCCATTTAAGAAGAAAAGTATATTAATATAACTCTGTTGGTTATGCAAAACTGGGGAAAGGGTAAAAAAGGATCATCTATCTTTTAAAACAATATAAATTATATTCTAGACTATCCCTTTAAAACAGCAGTATAACCACTCAGTTGAATTGATAGTTCTGATGATTTCATGAAGTCTAAGCAACTAAGAGTAAGCAGTTACTGTCAAAGTGTACATAGCAATTGCTTATAGTTAATGAAGTTGCAGAGGTCATGTAGATTTTGCTATTAAATAGATAAGTTTGAAACAAGCCAAACAATCAATTAAACTTTACATTTAAAAAAAAAAAAAAAAAAGGAAATTTATGCTTACCTCAAATTTGTTTCTTTTACGATACGATGAGTCCACGTATTTCATCCTTATTTATGGGATATCGCCTCCTGGTCAACAGGAGGCGGCAAAGAGCACCACAGCAGAGCTGTATATATAGCTCCTCCCTTCCCTCCCACTGCAGTCATTCGACCGAAGTTAGGAAGAGAAAGGAAAAGCCAAGGTGCAGAGGTGACTGAAGTTTAACAAAAATAAAAGACCTGTCATACAAAAACAGGGTGGGCCGTGGACTCGTATCGTAAAAGAAACAAATTTATCAGGTAAGCATAAATTTCCTTTTTCTTTTACAAGATACGATGAGTCCACGGATTTAATCCTTAATTATGGAATACCATACCAAAGCTATAGGACACGGATGAAAGGGAGGGACAAGATAAGGAACCTAAACGGAGGGCACCACTGCTTGAATAACTTTTCTCCCAAAAACAGCCTCAGACGAGGCAAAAGTATCAAATTTGTAAAATTTTGAAAAAGTGTGAAGAGAAGACCAAGTTGCAAGTCTGTTCAGCAGAAGCATCAGTCTTGAATGCCCATGAGGAAGCCACAGACCTAGTGGAATGAGCCGTAAGTCGTTCAGGAGGCTGCTGTTCAGCAGTCTCATATGCGAAACAGATGATACTCTTCAGCCAAAACGAAAGAGGTAGCCGTAGCTTTCTGACCCCTACGCTTCCCAGAAAACACAACAAACAGGGAAGAAGATTGACGAAAATCCTTAGTAAAACTTCAAGGCACGGACCACATCCAAATTGTGTAACAGTCGCTCCTTCTTAGAAGGATTAGGACACTAGGAAGGAACAACAATTTCCTCATTAATATTTTTATTTGAAACAACCTTAGGAAGAAAACCAGTTTTGGTACGTAACACCACCTTATCCGAACGAAAAATAAGATAAGGAAAATCCCATAGTAATGCCGAAAGCTCAGAAACTCTGCGAGGAGAAGAAATAGCAACCAAAAACAAAACTTTCCAAGATAATAACTTAATATCTATGGAATGCATAGGTTCAAACGGAACCCCTTGAAGAACTTTAAGAACTAAATTCAAACTCCAAGAAGGAGCAATTGGTTGAAACACAGGCCTGATTCTAGTCAGAACCTGACAAAAAGACTGAACATCTGGAACATCTGCCAAAATAGACAAAGCAGAAATCCGTCTCTTTAAGGAACTTGCTGACAACCCTTTCTCCAATCCATCTTGGAGAAAAGACAAAATCCTGGGAATCCTAACCCTACTCCATAAAGCCCTTAGATTCTCACCAATAAAGATATTTACGCCATATCTTATGGTAAATCTTCCTAGTAACAGGCTTACGCGCCTGAATCAAAGTATCAGAAGACCCTCTCTACGATCAAATTAAGCATTCAATCTCCAAGCAGTTAGCTGCAGAGAAACTAGATTCGGATGATGGAAGGGTCCCTGAATGAGAAGGTCGTTCCTCAATGGAAGCTTCCACGGAGGCTGTGATGACATGTCCACCAGATCGGCATACCAAGTCCTGCGAGGTCACGCAGGGGCGATGAGTATCACCGATGCCCTCTCCTGCTTGACCCGGGCAATCACCCGGGGAAGGAGAGCAAATGGAGAAAACACAAAGCTAGGCTGAAGGACCAAGGCACTGCCAAGGCATCTATCAGCTCGGCCTTGGGATCCCTGGACCTGGACCCGTATCTCGGAAGCTTGGCATTCTGGCGAGATGCCATGAGATCCAACTCTAGTTTGTCCCATCTGAGAATCAGGTCGGCAAATACCTCCGGATGGAATGTCTGTCTGCTCAGAAAATCTGCTTCCCAGTTTTCCACCCCTGGGATGTGGATCGCGGACAGATGGCAAGAGTGAGACTCCGCCCACTGTATTATCCTGGCTACCTCTCATCGCTAAGGAACTTCTTGTCCCCCCCTGATGATTGATATAGGCCACCGTAGTTATGTTGTCCGACTGGAATCTGATGAATTGGGCCGAAGCCAACTGAGGCCAAGCCTGAAGCGCATTGAATATTGCTCTCAACTCTAGGATATTGATGGGAAGGAGAGAGTCCAGACCCCCTGAGCCCTCAGGGAATTACAGACTGCTCCCCATCCTAACAGGCTGGCATCCGTTGTCACTATCACCCATGAGGGTCTGCGAAAGCATGTCCCCTGGGATAGATAATTCAGCGACAACCACCATAGAAGAGAGTCCCTCGTCAACTGATCCAGATGTATTTGTGGAGACAAATTTGTATAATCTCCTTTTCAATGTCTGAGCATGCTCAGTTGCAGAGGCCTGAGATGAAACTGAGCAAATGGAATGATGTTCATTGCCGCTACCATCAATCCAATTACCTCCATGCACTGAGCCACTGACGGCCGGGGATTGGTCTGAAGTGCTTGGCATGTGTTCAGAATTTTCAAATTTCTGACCTCCGTCAAAAATATTTTCATGGATAGAGAGTCGATTAGAGTTCCCAGGAAAGGAACCCTTTTATGTGGAACTAGAGAACTCTTCTCCAGATTCACCTTCCACCCATGAGTCCTCAGGAAGGACAGAACAATGTCGGTATGAGACTTTGCTAGCTGATAAGACGCCTGGATCAGAATATCGTCCAGATAAGGCGCCACTGCAATGCCCCACGGTCTCAGAACCGCTAGCAGCGACCCCAGAACCATTGTGAAAATTCTGGGTGCCGTGGCCAGACCAAAAGGAAGAGCCACAAACTGAAAATGTTTGTCCAGAAAGGCAAACCTCAGGAACTTGCGATGACCTCTGTGGATAGGAACATCAAGATATGCATCCTTTAGATCCACGGTAGTCCTAAATTGACCATCCTGGATCAATGGAAGAATGGTACGAATAGTTTCCATCTTGAAAGATGGAACCCTGAGAAACTTGTTTAGACTTTTGAGATCAAAGATAGGTCTGAAAGTTACCTCCTTTTTGGGAACTACAAACAGATTTGAATAAAACCCCTGCCCCTGTATTGGAACGGTACAAATTACTCCCATGGAGGAGAGGTTTCTTACACAACGTAAGAACGCCTCTCTCTTTATCTGGTCTACAGACAATCGAGAAAAAGCAATCTTCCTCTGGGGGAAGAATATTTTAATTCCAGTTTGTATCCCTGAGATACAATATCTATTGCCCAAGGATCTTGGACGTCTCTCATCCAAGCCTGGACGAAAAATGATAGTCTGCCCCCCACAAGATCCGGTCCCAGATCGGGGGCCACCCCTTCATGCTGACTTAGTGGCAGTAACGGGTATTATCCTGGCTACCTCTCATCGCTAAGGAACTTCTTGTTCCCCCCTGATGATTGATGTAGGCCACCGTCGTTATGTTGTCTGACTGGAATCTGATGAATTGGGCCGAAGCCAACTGAGGCCAAGCCTGAAGAGCATTGAATATTGCTCTCAACTCTAGGATTTTGATGGGAAGGAGAGAGTCCAGACCCCCTGAGCCCTCAGGGAATTCCAGACTGCTCCCCATCCTAACAGGCTGGCATCCGTTGTCACTATCACCCATGAGGGTCTGCAAAAGCATGTCCCCTGGGATAGATAACCCAGCGACAACCACCATAGAAGAGAGTCCCTTGTCAACTGATCCAGATGTATTTGTGGAGACAAATTTGTATAATCTCCTTTTCAATGTCTGAGCATGCTCAGTTGCAGAGGCCTGAGATGAAACCAAGCAAATGGAATGATGTCCATTGCCGCTACCATCAATCCAATTACCTCCATGCACTGAGCCACTGACGGCCGGGGATTGCCCAAGGATCTTGGACGTCTCTCATCCAAGCCTGGACGAAAAATGATAGTCTGCCCCCCACAAGATCCGGTCCCAGATCGGGGGCCACCCCTTCATGCTGACTTAGTGGCAGTAACTGTTTTTTTGGGTTGTTTGCCCTTGTTCCAAGCCTGGTTGGGCCGCCACATGGACTTGGGTTGAGAAAAGCCCCCCTCTTGCTTAGAGGAAGGGGGAGAGGGGTTCCCTTGAAATTTCAAAAGGAACGAAAATTACTCTGTCAACCCCTCTGTTTGGACTTTTTATCCTGAGGGAGGAGGTGACCCTTGCCTCCCGTGATGTCAGAAATAATTTCTTTCAAGTCAGGACCAAATAAGGTCTTACCCTTGTAAGGGATAGCCAAAAGCTTAGTTTTGGATGACACATAGGCAGACCAGGACATCAGCCATAATGCCCTACGTGCTAAGATGGAAAATCCTGAGCTCTTAGCCGCAAACTTACTAATTTGCAGTGAAGCGTCTGTCACAAAAGAATTAGCCAGCTTAAGGGCTTTCTTTTCTTTTTTTCTGTCCTGTATCTCTTCCAAAGGAGTCTCAGTTTTAAGGGACTCCTCCAGAGCATCAAACCAATAAGCAGCCGCCGTGGTAACCATGATGATGCAGGCTGCCGGTTGTAAGAGTAACCCATGATGAACAAATTTCCGAAGTTCTTTTGGGAACTGGAAAAACATCTGAATAAGAAGGGACTTCTAGATATCTGTCCAACTTACTTGGGGACCACGATTGAATCAGTCATCCAGAGTTACCAAAACCTCCTTCAATAGCAGGCGGAGATGTTCCAGTTTAAACCAGAAAGACATTACCTCTGAATTAGTCGGTAGCAGGGCGCAATCCGATTCAGAAAGCTCCCCTTCAGATAGGGGCTCCAATTCTGATCCCTGTAAAGGCATTTCTGACCTCGCAATTAAAGCATCCGAAGTCATATTAGCCGCAAGGTCGTCCTTCCTCCTGCATTTGCCTTGCAGGACGGGAAAGGCAGACAACACTTCAGAAAGAGTAGAGGACATAACAGTTGCTATGTCCTTTATAGTAAATGCAGGTGAAACTGCAGAGGAACTTGACTGTGCCTGGGTAGGCGTTAGGGACTGACGCTTGGGGAGAAAGATGTAGTAAACTTGGTCTTGCCCTGCAACTAAAGTGTTAATAAGCAGCTCTAATAACAAATGCAGCTGCACCATTAACAACCAAGTAACAGATGATACCCAATTAAGTTAAATTAAACATGAAGACCCAAGAGGGCAATAAAAAATACGATCAAGTATATTTGCTTAGAAGAAAAAAAAAAAAAAAAAAAGAAGAGATCGTCAAACTTAGTCTCTGCCGCCTCAACAGCTCTGCTGAGGCACCTACCTGCCCCCTTGAAGTGGTCTCCGCTGTTCACACACTGCCTAAGACCGTTTGCTCTAAAAACATAAGACCATGCGGTCCCAGCAGAGAGGAGGCTCCGATCACACTCTCCTCCAATGCAGCGATCCGGAAATGGGGTAGCGCGGCATCCAGAGCGCGGAGAAGAACCCCGCCCTTCATGGGCGTCACTAATTCCCCACGTCATACAGATTGAGCCCTCAAGAACCGCAAGCCGTATGTCGCTGCATCGCAGTGAAACAGCCATGCTGTTCAAGTACCCTGAAGCCTCACACATCTAGCTAAGAGGCGCATACAGTGAAAACAAGCGGTTAGCAAGTGATAGTCAAATACTGAGTTCACACAAACACCGGAGGCAAGCTCCGCCTACAGGCAGCCATATAAACTAATCTCACAGCGTCAGCCCAGTCCACAAGCGCTCACATATTTTCATAAAAGTGCCCTGAGCGATCCAAACTATTCATCCCCACCACATCCTCCTTAACCCTTGAATGGAGGTCCTGGGTAAAATAAGGGGCTTGCAGACAGAAGGTAGCAGCGACTCCTGAGTTAATTATGTCCAAGAAAAAGAGCTGCACATACCTTATTGCTGATCGACAGCATGAAACGTCCCACAGCTACAAAGAAGTCTTCATTATCTTCTTGTCATTCTGTGGAGACATACAGGGCCTTAGTTAGCATGTCTAAGACCATTTTGAGAAGGGCAGCATACAGTATGGGAGGCACAGTGAGAAATTAATCCCACCAGTTCCCAATGCCTTAAAGCCAACTGTAGCTCTGCTAACAAGAGGCTGACCAGTTCCTGGCTACACCCTGTAGAAAAATAGTACTCACTGGCACCATTTAAAAATAAAAAACTTGATTGAAGAAACTAAACTAACACCTCACTTTACCTCTTCCTATTCTAACACAGGCAAAGAGAATGACTGGGGTAGGAGGGAAGGGAGGAGATAGATAGATATATATATCTCATAGATAAGGATGAAATCCGTGGACTCATCGTATCTTGTAATAGAAAACAAAACAAAAAAAAAAAGACTACATTAATTATGAAAAGATCAGCCAGGTAGCTCAATTCCCTCTTTGCAACAAACACTCTTTGAAAGTGTATTTAAGATTAAAGAAAAGTCAGATCTTTGCACTACAAAATCTACTGATTGCATCAGAAGAGACATTAGGTAACAAATCTTTTTGTTCTTAAAACAGCTTTAGCCTGGTGAAAAATAAGATAAGGAGGTTCACAGGAAAGAACTGATAACTCAAACCCTTCTGGCTGATGAAATCTCTAGTATGAATAAGATATTTGATGTCTAAAGAATGCATTGGTTGAAAGGGAGAGACTTGCAGGATTTTAATAACCAAATTCTAGATTCCATGGGGATGAAATTGGCTTAAAAGGACAAAATCCTAACCAAGGTCTGAATACAATTCTGAATGTCAAGAATCTTCACAATTTGTGTGTGAAACGGAACTAACAAAGGTGAAATTTGTCCCTTTTAAGAGCTTGAAGACAAACCCTTACCCATACCTTCCTGCAAAAATTGCAAGATTCTAGGGATTTGAAAAGAATGCAGACTAAAGCCATTCTTCTCACACTAAGAGATAATGATTCCACATTTTATGATATATCTTCCTCTGTTTTAAAATCAGGTGTTCAATTTGAGAGACTAGAGATCTTGATGATGGAAAGTGCCTTGAGAGAGAAGATTGTGTCTTAAAAAGAAGATGCCACAGAGAACAACTGGACATCCAAATCAGGTCTGCAAACCAATTCTGCCTGACCAGGCTGGAGTAATCAAAATTACTGACGCCTGCTCTTGTTTGACCTGAGAGATTACTCTGTGAAGGACTTTTGGACGAAAAATTTAAGGAAGCTGAAATGACCAAGGAGCTGTTAGAGAATCTACTGACTCCACTTGAGGATCTCTGGATCTCGCAATATACCTGGGATGTTTGTTGTTTAAACAAGAAGCCTTTAGGTCTACTGCAGGAAGACACCATCAACTATCGGATCAAATACCTCTTGGTGCAGAGAACATCCCCCTGCATGAAGATATTGACAACTCAGTCTGCCTCCCAGATTTTCCTCTGCCCAACAAATGATACAAGCTACTTCCTCCCCTTAGTGATTGATACATGCCACCACCGTGACACTGTCTGATTGGAATCAAAAAGGTAAATATATTTTTTTAGTATTTAGTAGAGGCCAGCTCTGGAGAGCCCTGAAGATAGCCCAGAGTTCTAGGATCTTTAATGGTAGCCTCACCATCTGAGGAGACTAAACTCCCTGAGCTCTCCGAGACCCCCATACTGCACCCCAACCCAAGAGACTTGCATCTGTTATTGTCCAATTTGGATGAACTAAAGTTGCCCCCTGAGGAATGGATTGATTGTTTATCCAGCAGCATAGAGAATTTCTTGTAGTGGAATCTAAAAGGATCATTTGAGAGAGTTGATTAAAGTCCTTGCACCATTGTCGAAGCACACACAGTTAAAGGTCTCATATGGAACCAAGCAAATTAAATTATTGTCTGATGCAGCAATCAGATACAGAACCTCCATGCAAAAGACTACAGTCAGACTGGGAATAGACTGAAGTTCTGCACACAAGTCTATTATGACGCCCAGAAAGGAAACACTGATCTGAGGAGTAAGAGAGCTTTTTGGAACGTTTATTCTCTAACCAGGATTGCAAAAAAACAAAATATTGGTGTGCAATATTGCTAAAGGAAAAGATGAAGCCTAAACCAAGAGGTAAAGAGCCATTGAAATAGCTTGAGCTCGAATTACAGATAATAGTGTGCCCAGACTTAGCCAGATCAAAAGGAAGAACAATTGAAAATACTTGTTAAGAAATGCAAATTGAATAAGTCTTTACGACTAGGATTATGAAGGTAAGCATCCTTCAAATCTATTGTGGACATAAACTGTCCTTGCTGAGCTAGAGTAAGAATGTTTCAGATTGCCTCCATTTTGAATGTAGGGATCCTTAAATTTGTTTAGAGTTTTCAAAATCAGAATAGGCCTAAAAGTTCCTTCCTTTCTTGGGAACTATGAACCGATTGGAGTAAAGGTTAACCTGTTTTTATTTATGGTATTAAGGTTTGAACACGCAATACAGATTTAACTGTTGTGTTATATAACATGTCTTTATTTATCTTAAAATTTAATAAAATAAAATTTTGTAAATTTTACAAAAGAGCAGTAATTAGATATAGGTTTATTATAACACCTTGCATAAAATGCTTTTGTCAGAAAATTTTCATTTAGTTTTAGTGAGTCTTGACTAAAATGCCATTTTAGTTTTAGTCATATTTTAGTCATCAGAATTTCTTTAGTTTTATACTCAGTTTAGTCTAGTTTTAGTAGACGAAATTAACACTGCCTGAAACACTAGGTCATCCAGGAAGGGCACCACAGCAATTTCGAAACCTGATCATAGCCAAGATAGCCCCTCTAGGAGCTGTGGCAAAGCCAAAAGGAAGAACCACAAACTAAAATAGTTAGATAGAAAAGCAAATCTCAGGAACTTGAAAACACGCATTCTCCAGTCTATGGTCATAATGAACTGACCCACTTGGACCAAAGGAAAATTAGAACCAATGGTTTTTATTTTTAAGAACGGAACCCTGAGAACACTCAACAGTTTAGGTCTAGAATAGAATCTTAGTTCCAGTTCTGGTAAGGGAACAGATCTATCACTCACAGAGAAAGAGGTCCCCAAACGCACTTCAGAAATGCCTCACTGTTATCTGGCCTGCAGATAAATTTGATAGGAGGAACCTGCCTCTGGGAGGAAGGTGTGAATTTTAGTTAGTAACCCTGAGATACTATGTCCGTAGTTATCTGGGACATCTCGTATCCATGTACAGAGAGATTCAGGCCCCCCCTTGGTCTGATTCCAGATTGGGGGCAAACTCCTTTAGGTCATCTTGTCTTGTGGTAGAGGGAAAAAAAAAAAAAAAAAACTTTTTTCCACCTAAGTGCCAGAAGCTTGGACTACTGACCAAGAATATACCCACAACACCCAACGGGCTAACACAGCAAAACCAGATATCTTGGCTCACGTCATAAAGTTGGCATAGTAGCATCAGAAATAAGAATTAGCTAGCTTAAATCGCCTTAATTCTGTTCTGGATCTCCTCCAAAATGGAGTCCCTACCAAATGAAATCAGACAAGGCATTGCACCAACAAGATGCCGCACTTGTTCTATGTAAGCATCCAGCTTAGCCATTGATCCTTAAGAAAGCCAGCTATGCTCTCTAGGGATCGTCATGCTCTTAAACAGAGTAGAAATTGTCTCTACCACTTTTAGGCACTGTGCGCCATGATATTTAATGGAAACCGCGACAGAAAACATCTCTTTAAAGACAGGAAAAAAAGGAATCCCTGACTTCTCCCATTCCTGTAAAAAATCTAGCACGGTCTGGAACAGGAAAAACTTCCGAGAAATCCTAGTATTTATAAAGTTTACTAGATTCTCTAGGATTGACCATTAAAGGCTTGGGACGTATAAGGGGAAAGTTGTGATGAACAGCATCATCTTAAGAGGTGTTGGCTCAGTGGGAATTATACAGTACAAAACTGCATTAGACAAAATAATTTTTTTTTTTTTTTTTTTTTTTTTTTTTTTATATAAGCAAAACAGGCACCCATGTCTTACAATTAAAGGTAAATTCTATTAATTTCTTTGGGACTTAAACATTGAAATAATGTGGTACTGTCACTTTAACTAGAGTTGAAAACATCCAAGTTGTTACTGCGTTAAAACTAGATCTGCTGTACAATAGATGTATAAACATTAAAGGGACAGTAAACCTTGAAAATGTTACATAATTCTATACATAGTGCAGAATTATATAAGCTTACCGCCACGTTTCGAAAGCAAAGGGTTATATAGATATTTTGCGGGATATTGGTAGCAGGAGCGAGCTACATTGAGTTTAATAACACGATCGGACGCGCTTTGAATAGACAGCATGCCTGCAATGCGCTTAGGAGAATAGACCCGCTCAGTAGAGCCAGGAGCGGTGTTCTGTTTTCGTTGCAAAATATCTATATAACCCCTTGCTTTATAAACATGGCGGTAAGCTGTTATATAATACTGTACATAGTGCAGAATTATATAACATTATTTGCTAGGTTTACTGTCCCTTTAACGCTTAGACACAGACATATTACAATGGTATGTCTGTTCTGTATAAGTTACAAAGTTATTTATCTCCAAGGCTACGGCTGCTCTCACGCTCTACAGAGAGCAGTGCAATGATATTGTTAATATTGGCTAACTAGCCACTATCGTCTCCCTAGCAAGCAGCCTTAAGTGCAGATTATAGTAGGAGAAAAAAAAAAATAGATGTCGGCAGGATGACGTCAATCCTTAATTAGAAAACGGAAGGTGGGTCACTTGACTGCTGACAAGAACAGTGTAGTGTAAATTCCAAGCGCGCATTCCAAATTAAAATTTTCCCCGCCCGCATTCTGTAATGTCAGATTAGATCCTCACACAGTACTACCGGAGTTTCATGAGCTAATGGTGCAAACACTAATGATGGACATAAAACAAGCTAATGGGGCGGTTATATGCAAGCCCCCTAATGCTTCACAGAGTCCAAACTACTTGCGTGGTGGTATACCTACATTAAAGTAACATTACACCCTAGTCCAGGAGAGGCTGCGTATGAAATTAAAAGTTATAACAGCCCACAGTAAGTAAAAAAAAAAAAGTCTGATCAGTGCACACAATAAAACTAAACCAAAAACACATGTCTCACAATTACAAGGGGGGGGGCATACTTTAAATTCCTAAATAAGAATTAACCCCTTAGTCTAAGTCACAAGTGTGTCTGCCAAGAAATATCCTGTCTATAAAGGATATTTATATGTCCCAAAATGTGAAGTTAATTTCTAGTGTTTCTTAAGTGCCCATCTCCCCACCTTTCCTGCAATCAAGCTGTCCAGCAGGAGGACAACCTACCAGGTATTAGAGGATGCCACTCCTCACAGAGACCTGTAGCAAAAAAGAAAGATCAGAGCAAACCTACTCTGGCTTTCAAAATAATAAAATCTTGATTGAAGTGAAATAAATCCAATTTTCTTCTGACACCAAAACGTCACCTCCTCCTTGCACCCAAGTCAAAGAGAATGACTGGGGGTTATGGGTAAGCAAAGTGACATTTAACAGCTTTGCTGTGGTGCTCTTTGCCTCCTTCTGCTGGCCAGGAGTGATATTCCCAATAGTAATTGAGGATGCTGTGGTGGACTTACCATATCTTAGGAAAGAAAAAACAGAATTTATGTAAGAACTTACCTGATAAATTCATCTTTCATATTGGCATGAGTCCATGAGCTAGTGACATATGGGATATACAATCCTACTAGGAAGGGCAAAGTTTCCCAAACCTCAAAATGCCTATAAATACACCACACCCACAATTTAGTTTAACGAATAGCCAAGTAGTGGGGTGATAAAGAAAGGAGTAAAAAGCATCAAAGGAATTTGGAAATAATTGTGCTTTATACAAAAAAAATCATAATCATAAAAAAGGGTGGGCCTCATGGACTCTTGCCAATATGAAAGAAATTAATTTATCAGGTAAGTTCTTACATAAATTATGTTTTCTTTCATGTAATTGGCAAGATGTGGAACTCCACGCAAGAGTCACTAGAGAGGGAGGGATAAAAATATGCTGAAAAAAGAATCCACAACCCAAAATATAAGTTATTCTTATGAAGAAAAGAAAAACTTAGAACATCAGCAGAAGAATCAAACTGAAACAGCTGCATGAAGAACTTTTCTACCAAAAACTGCTTCTGAAGAAGCAAATACATCAAAACGGTAGAATTTAGTAAATGTATGCAAAGAGGACCAAGTCGCTGCTTTGCAAATCTGATCAACTGAAGCTTCATTCTTAAAAGCCCACGAAGTGGAGACTGATCTAGTAGAATGAGCTGTAATTTTGAGGCGGGGCCTGACCCGACTCCAAATAAGCTTGAAGAATCAAAAGCTTTAACCAAGAAGCCAAGGAAATAGAGGTCTTCTGACCTTTCCTAGGACCAGAAAATATAACAAATAGACTAGAAGTCTTCCTGAAATCTTAGCACAAACTTACTTCACCACCTCCATAGGAGGCAAAGTTTGTAAAACTGAATTGTGGGTGTGGTGAGGGGTGTATTTACAGGCATTGAGGTTTGGGAAACTTTGCCCCTCCTGGTAGGATTGTATATCCCATACGTCACTAGCTCATGGACTCTTGCCAATTACATGAAAGAGTTATATTAATACACTTTTTACCTCTGTGATTACCTTGTATCTAAGCCTTTGTAAACTTCCCACTTTTTTCAGTTCTTTTAGCAGACTTGCATTTTAGCCAATCACTGCTCACTCCTAAGTAACTCCACGTGCGAGAGCAGTTATCTATATGACACACGTGAACCAACACCCTCTAGTTTTGATTTTTTTTAAAATGCATTCAGATAAAGGCGGCCTTCAAGGTCCAAGAAGTTAGCATATGAACCTCCTAGGTTTAGCTTTCAACTAAGAGTACCAAGAGAACAAAGCAAAATTGGTGATAAAAGTAAATTGGAAAGTTGTTTAAAATTACATGCCCCATCTGAATCATGAAAGTTTAATTTGGACTAGACTGTCCCTTTAACCTACTGAAGTGAGTTTAGACTTTCTAGCTGTTACTGTGATTAAAAAATACATTGGATTTGAAACAGATATCTTTCGGAAGGAAACAGATCGTACAAGTCTCCTCCAATTTGACGGTGCACATCACCCTGCTTTGGTAAAATCTCTACCCTGGAGTCAACTATTAAGGGTTAAAAAAAAAAATTTGTCTCTGATGAGGAGACTGTTCCAGCTAGACTCAGGGAAATGAGTTATAAATTCAGAGTGAGAGACTATCCTCTTGAATTAATTCAACAAGTAATTAAAGAGGTTAGTATCCCTAGAAGGAAGTTATCAGAGCCCAAAAAACTAAGAAAAATATGAATTTTAAAAAATTGAATTGTGTGTCTGAATTCTGTACACAGAGTAAACAGATTTTGAGAACTATATGCAAACATTGGCATTTAATAGGAGACTTTCCAATGCCAGCCTTTAAAAAGGAGCCATAGTATACGTGACGGTGATTATAGCCGACACTGGCTCACAAAAAAAAATGTTTAAAACAAACTTATTTCTAAGAAGAAAGTGGGCTGCTTTCCCTGTTTGGGGTGCATCAATTGCAGCTCTATTATCAAAAGTCCATAATTTTACACATCCACAAAATGGTAATGCATTTTATCATCATACACACTATACATGTGAGACATCTTATTTAGTTTATCTGATCAAATGCCCTTGTGGGCGTGGCTACGTTGGAAAGACTACAAGGCGTGTCAAAGATCGCATAAGTAAACATAAAAGTAATATTCGCTGAAGATTTTAACTGCCCCAGTAGCAACCCATTTTTTTAGAGTCTGGACATCTAATCAGTTGAGGCTCCAGGTGATTGAAAGGGTTTATACCCGGAGAAAGGAAGGTAATAGAGTGATCTTATTAAAACAATGTGAGGCATTTTGGATCTTTAAAATTAGACACTTTAAGCACGAATACAGAATTAAATTGGCCAGTGTTCTATTAATTGTGGTAATTAAATTCTTTGTTATGAATTTAGAGCAAAATGTATCTGTCTTAAATAAATACAACTATGATATTGGTATGCTGTATATTAGATAGGATGCTTTGCAACGTTTTTTAGTGTGGTTTCTTTTCATACATTGTTTTATTTAACACTTTGCTGCCCTCTATTGCTAAAAGAAAAACTTGTATCCAATTAAAGGGACACTGAACCCAAAATGTTTCTTTTGTGATTCAGATAGAGCATGCAATTTTAAGCAGCTTTCTAATTTACTCCTATTATCAATTTTTCTTCATTCTCTTGGTATCTTTATTTGAAAAGCAAGAATTTAAGTTTAGATGCCGGCCCATTTTTGGTGAACAACCTGGGTGGTTCTTGCCGATTGGTGGATTAATTGAACCGACCAATAAACAAGTGCTATCCAGGGTTCTGAACTAAAAAATAGCTTAGATGCCTTCTTTTTCCAATAAAGATAGCAAGAAAATGAAGAAAAAACATAATTTATGCTTACCTGATAAATTTATTTCTCTTGTAGTGTGTTCAGTCCACGGGTCATCCATTACTTATGGGATATATTCTCCTTCCCAACAGGAAGTTGCTAGAGGATCACCCAAGCAGAGCTGCTATATAGCTCCTCCCCTCACATGTCATATCCAGTCATTCGACCGAAACAAGACGAGAAAGGAGAAACTATAAGGTGCAGTGGTGACTGAAGTTATAATTTTAAAATTTAGAACCTGCCTTAAAAAGACAGGACGGGCCGTGGACTGAACACACTACAAGAGAAATAAATTTATCAGGTAAGCATAAATTATGTTTTCTCTTGTTAAGTGTGTTCAGTCCACGGGTCATCCATTACTTATGGGATACCCATACCAAAGCTAAGTACACGGATGATGGGAGGGACAAGGCAGGAACATTAAACAGAAGGAACCACTGCCTGTAGAACCTTTCTCCCAAAACCAGCCTCCGAAGAAGCGAAAGTGTCAAATTTGTAAAATTTGGAAAAAAGTATGAAGTGAAGACCAAGTTGCAGCCTTGCAAATCTGTTCAACAGAGGCCTCATTCTTAAAGGCCCAGGTGGAAGCCACAGCTCTAGTGGAATGAGCTGTAATTCTTTCAGGAGGCTGCTGTCCAGCAGTCTCATAGGCTAAACGTATTATGCTACGAAGCCAAAGAGAGAGAGAGGTAGCCGAAGCCTTTTGACCTCTCCTCTGTCCAGAGTAAACGACAAACAGAGAAGAAGTTTGTCTAAAATCTTTAGTTGCCTGTAAGTAGAACTTCAGAGCACGGACCACGTCTAGATTATGCAAAAGACGTTCCTTCTTTGAAGAAGGATTAGGACATAATGATGGAACAACAATCTCTTGATTGATATTCCTGTTAGAAACAACCTTAGGTAAAAACCCAGGTTTAGTACGCAGGACTACCTTGTCTGAATGAAAGATCAGATAAGGAGAATCACAATGTAAGGCAGATAACTCAGAGACTCTTCGAGCCGAGGAAATAGCCATCAAAAACAAAACTTTCCAAGATAAAAGCTTAATATCAATGGAATGAAGGGGTTCAAACGGAACACCCTGAAGAACTTAAAGAACCAAGTTTAAGCTCCACGGAGGAGCAACAGCTTTAAACACAGGCTTAATTCTAGCCAAAGCCTGACAAAAGGCCTGGACGTCTGGATTCTCTGCCAGACGTTTGTGTAAAAGAATAGACAGAGCTGAAATCTGTCCCTTTAGCGAACTAGCGGACAAACCTTTTTCTAAACCCTCTTGTAGAAAAGCCAATATCCTAGGAATCCTAACTTTACTCCAGGAGTAACTCTTGGATTTGCACCAATATAAATATTTACGCCATATCTTATGGTAAATTTTTCTGGTCACAGGTTTCCGAGCCTGTATTAATGTATCAATAACCGAATCCGAAAACCCCCGCTTAGATAGAATCAAGCGTTCAATTTCCAGGCAGTCAGCCTCAGAGAAATTAGGTTTGGATGGTTGAAAGGACCCTGAATTAGAAGGTCCTGCCTCAGAGGAAGAGACCATGGTGGACAGGACGACATGTCCACTAGGTCTGCATACCAGGTCCTGCGTGGCCACGCAGGCGCTATCAGAATTACCGATGCCCTCTCCTGTTTGATCCTGGCAATCAGTCGAGGTAGCAACGGAAATGGTGGAAACACATAAGCTATGTTGAAAACCCAAGGGGCTGCTAATGCATCTACCAGCACCGCTCCCGGGTCCCTGGACCTGGATCAGTAACAAGGAAGCTTCACGTTCTGGCGAGATGCCATGAGATCCAGATCCGGTTTGCCCCAACGACGAATCAGTTGAGCAAATACCTCCGGGTGAAGTTCCCACTCTCCCGGATGAAAAGTCTGGCGACTTAGGAAATCCGCCTCCCAGTTCTCTACGCCTGGGATGTAAATCGCTGACAGGTGGCAAGAGTGAGACTCTGCCCAGCGAATTATCTTCGAGACTTCCAACATCGCTAGGGAACTCCTGGTTCCCCCTTGATGATTGATGTAAGCCAGTCGTGATATTGTCCGACTGAAATCTGATGAACCTCAGTCTTGCTAACTGATGCCAAGCTAGAAGAGCATTGAATATTGCTCTTAATTCTAGAATGTTTATTGGAAGGAGTTTCTCCTCCTGAGTCCACGAACCCTGAGCCTTCAGGGAATTCCAGACTGCTCCCCAGCCTAGAAGGCTGGCATCCGTTGTTACAATCGTCCAATCTGGTCTGCAAAAGGTCATTCCTTTGGACAGATGAACCGGTGACAACCACCAGAGAAGAGAATCTCTGGTCTCCTGGTCCAGATTTAGCAAAGGGGACAGATCTGAGTAATCCCCGTTCCATTGACTGAGCATGCATAGTTGCAGCGGTCTGAGATGCAGGCGCGCAAATGGCACTATGTCCATTGCCGCGACCATTAAGCCGATTACCTCCATGCACTGAGCTACTGATGGGCTTGGAATGGAATGAAGGACACGGCAAGCATTGAGAATCTTTGATAACCTGGACTCAGTCAGGTAAATCTTCATCTCTACAGAATCTATAAGAGTCCCTAGAAAAGGAACCCTTGTGAGTGGTAACAGAACTCTTTTCCACGTTCACTTTCCACCCATGCGACCTCAGAAATGCAAGAACTATCTCTGTATGAGACTTTGCATTCTGTAAACTTGACGCTTGTATCAGAATGTCGTCTAGGTACGGAGCCACCGCTATGCCTCGTGGTCTTAGTACCGCCAGAAGTGAGCCCAGAACCTTCGTAAAAATTCTCGGGGCCGTGGCTAACCCGAAGGGAAGAGCCACAAACTGGTAATGCCTGTCTAGAAAGGCAAACCTTAGGTACCGATAATGATCTTTGTGAATCGGTATGTGAAGGTAAGCATCCTTTAAGTCCACTGTGGTCATATATTTACCCTCTTGGATCATGGGTAGGATGGTTTGAATGGTTTCCATCTTGAACGATGGTACCCTTAGGAATTTGTTTAAGATCTTTAAGTCCAAGATTGGCCTGAAGGTTCCCTCTTTTTTGGGAACCACAAATAGATTTGAGTAAAATCCTTGTCCCTGTTCCGATCGCGGAACTGAGTGGATCACTCCCATGATTAAGAGGTCTTGTACACATTGTAGAAATGCCTCTCTCTTTACTAGGTTTGTTGATAACCTCGAAAGATGGAACCTCCCTTGTGGAGGAGAGGTTTTGAAATCCAGAAGGTATCCCTGAGATATAATCTTCAACGTCCAGCGATCCTGCACATCTCTTGCCCAAGCCTGGGCGAAGAGAGAAAGTCTGCCCCCCACTAAATCCGTCTCCAGATAGGGGGCCCTGTCTTCATGCTGTCTTAGGGGCGGAAGTAGGCTTTCTGGCCTGCTTGCACTTGTTCCATGACTGGTTGCCTTTCCAACCCTGTCTGTAACGAGCAGTAGTTCCTTCCTGTTTTGGAGCGGAGGAAGTTGATGCTGCTCCTGCCTTGAAGTTACGAAAGGCACGAAATTTAGACTGTTTGGCCTTTGGTTTGGCCCTGTCCCGAGGAAGGGCGTGGCCCTTACCTCCCGTAATATCAGCAATAATTTCCTTCAAGCCGGGCCCGAATAAGGTCTGCCCTTTCAAAGGAATGCTAAGTAGCTTAGACTTGGAAGTTACATCCGCTGACCAGGATTTAAGCCAGAGCGCTCTGCGCGCCTGTATGGCGAATCCGGAATTTTTAGCCGTAAGTTTGGTTACATGTACTACGGCATCTGAAACAAACGCATTAGCTTGCTTAAGGGTTCTAACTTTGCGCAAAGCCTCATCCAATGGCTCTGTGCGAATCGCCTCTTCCAGAGACTCAAACCAGAATGCCGCTGCAGCCGTGACAGGCGCAATGCATGCAAGAGGCTGCAAATTAAAACCCTGTTGAACAAACATTTTCTTAAGATAACCCTCTAACTTTTTATCCATTGGATCTGAGAAAGCACAGCTATCCTCCACCGGGATAGTGGTACGCTTGGCTAAAGTAGAAACTGCTCCCTCCACCTTAGGGACCGTCTGCGATAAGTCTCGTGTGGTGGCGTCTATAGGAAACATTTTTCTGAATATCGGGGGAGGGGAAAAAGGCACACCGGGTCTATCCCACTCCTTACTAATAATTTCTGTAAGTCTTTTTGGTATAGGAAAGACGTAAGTACACACCGGTACCGCATAGTATCTATCCAACCTACATAATTTCTCTGGGATTGCCACCGTGTCGCAATCATTCAGAGCCGATAATACCTCCCCTAGTAACACACGGAGGTTCTCGAGCTTAAATTTAAAATTTGAAATTTCTGAATCCGGTCTCCCCGGATCAGAACCGTCACCGACAGAATGAAGCTCACCGTCCTCATGTTCTGCAAATTGTGACGCAGTATCAGACATGGCTCTCGTGTCATCAGCGCGCTCTGTCCTTAACCCAGAGCTATCGCGCTTGCCCCTCAATTCGGGCATATTATATAATACTTCTTTCATAACATTAGCCATATCATGTAAAGTGATTTGTAAGGGCCTAGATGTACTAGGCGTCTCAATTCTACGCATCTCCCGAGCGGGAGACGCAGGTACTGACACGTGAGGAGAGTTAGGCGGCATAACTTCCCCCTCGTTGTCTGGTGATAGTTTCTCTATCGGTACAGATTGACTTTTATTCAAAGCAATATCAATACAATTGGTACACATCGTTCTATTGGGCTCCACATTGGCTTTTGAACATGATGAACAAACAGTTTCCTCTGAATCAGACATGTTTAAACAGACTTAGCAATGAAACTAGCAAGCTTGGAAATCACTTTCAATAAGTTCACAAGCAATATAAAAAACGCTGCAGCGCTTTAAAAATAGATATAATTAAACAATTCTTAACAAGAAGTGTAATTTTAGCAGAGGATTGCACCCATTAGCAAAAGGATGATTAACCCCTCAATACCCAAAACGGATAAAATGGATATCAATTAAGATTTAACGCTTTTAAGCAGTCAAGCACACTGTCACAGATCTGCTGTGACTGATTACCTCCCTCAAAAATGAATTTTGCAGACCCCTGAGCTCTCTAGAGACGTCCTGGATCAAGGAGGAAGAAGCAGGAAAACTGTGCTAGAATTATAACTGCACAACAAGGCGCTAAAACAAGGTCCCTCCCACTCCTATCACAACAGTGGGAGCCCTGATATAACTGTTTCCATGCAGAAAATATATGTCAGCCATGTGGAAAAAAATCATGCCCAAAGAGATTTATCACCAAAGTACCTCACAAAAACGAATAACATGCCAGTAAACGTTTTATTAAAAAATAACATTTTCCAATGTCATGCAAAGTTATCACTAAGCCTGCTACCAGTCGCTACCACTGCAGATAAGGCTTAAGTATTATTTCAGTTTTAACAGTATTTTCTTAGTCAAATTCTAGTCCCTAGAAAATAATGTACTGCACATACCTCATTTGCGGAGGACCCCGCATGCTATTCCCAGTTTCTGAAGTTACCCCACTCCTCAGAATGTCGAGAACAGCCAGTGGATCTTAGTTACGCCTGCTAAGATCATAGAAAAAAAACGCAGGCAGTTTCTTCTTCCAAATACTGCCTGAGATAGAAAAACAGCACACTCCGGTGCCATTTAAAATAAACTTTTGATTGAAGAATAGTTAAGTAAAAACTCCAGCTCCTCTCGCGACCTCCTTTGTTGAGGGTTGCAAGAGAATGACTGGATATGACATGTGAGGGGAGGAGCTATATAGCAGCTCTGCTTGGGTGATCCTCTTGCAACTTCCTGCTGGGAAGGAGAATATATCCCATAAGTAATGGATGACCCGTGGACTGAACACACTTAACAAGAGAAATTGATAAAAGGAGTAAATCAAAAAGTTGATTAAAATTGCATGCACTATCTGAATCACAAAATATTCAGTGTATCTAAGTTTAATTGAGATGTAGTATTTAATTGAATGGGCTATATCATGGCATAGAATGTGCAATCTGTATCACATGACTAAGGGGAATGCCCCAAAAAGTGGTTTCTTTCTGGATCCCCACATTTGAGACAATAAAAGGGATTTTTAATTTTATGAGAATACTGCTTGCTTTGTTTTCTTTGGAATATGGAACAAAAAGGGTCACATACCTGTCAAGCACACAGACCACTGCTTACCAGCTGTATGAAGTACTGAGCTCCAGAAGTGCTGTGTCCAGTGGATAGCCCATACAGTGCTGAGCACATTACAGCAGAGGACATAAATTAGGAGAGTATAAACGTCCCAACAGGAGGCGGCTAAGAACATGTCCCTGCAACACCTGTTGTAGGCTTGTGACTAACACCTGCACCTACCTAATTGTGTGTCTGCCCCATACCCCAATCTCCTCTCTAGCACTCAACAGCAGTTGAATATTAAATTAAATAACACTTTATTTACATATATGCAACACAAACAATTTTAAAATAGTAGCTGGAGACTCGGATAAAAGTGGAATATATCACATCCACCTCTCTAATCATATTCTGGTATCCAGCTTTATTAAAAGAAATAGGGCTATTAGGACCAGACCAGAGGGAATTGAAGTGTGCATACAGATCAATCTATGCGCTCAAAAGCGACTTATGTGCGTACTGCTTTGATTTAACAAAGTCAGACGATTTCCAGCTATTGCCCTATTATAAAACAGAATTTATGTTTACCTGATAAATTACTTTCTCCAACGGTGTGTCCGGTCCACGGCGTCATCCTTACTTGTGGGATATTCTCCTCCCCAACAGGAAATGGCAAAGAGCCCAGCAAAGCTGGTCACATGATCCCTCCTAGGCTCCGCCTACCCCAGTCATTCGACCGACGTAAAGGAGGAATATTTGCATAGGAGAAATCATATGATACCGTGGTGACTGTAGTTAAAGAAAATAAATTATCAGACCTGATTAAAAAACCAGGGCGGGCCGTGGACCGGACACACCGTTGGAGAAAGTAATTTATCAGGTAAACATAAATTCTGTTTTCTCCAACATAGGTGTGTCCGGTCCACGGCGTCATCCTTACTTGTGGGAACCAATACCAAAGCTTTAGGACACGGATGAAGGGAGGGAGCAAATCAGGTCACCTAGACGGAAGGCACCACGGCTTGCAAAACCTTTCTCCCAAAAATAGCCTCAGAAGAAGCAAAAGTATCAAATTTGTAAAATTTAGTAAAAGTGTGCAGTGAAGACCAAGTCGCTGCCTTACATATCTGATCAACAGAAGCCTCGTTCTTAAAGGCCCATGTGGAAGCCACAGCCCTAGTGGAATGAGCTGTGATTCTTTCAGGAGGCTGCCGTCCGGCAGTCTCGTAAGCCAATCTGATGATGCTTTTAATCCAAAAAGAGAGAGAGGTAGAAGTTGCTTTTTGACCTCTCCTTTTACCAGAATAAACAACAAACAAAGAAGATGTTTGTCTAAAATCCTTTGTAGCATCTAAATAGAATTTTAGAGCACGAACTACATCCAAATTGTGCAACAAACATTCCTTCTTTGAAACTGGATTCGGACACAAAGAAGGCACGACTATCTCCTGGTTAATGTTTTTGTTAGAAACAACTTTCGGAAGAAAACCAGGTTTAGTACGTAAAACCACCTTATCTGCATGAAACACCAGATAAGGAGGAGAACACTGCAGAGCAGATAATTCTGAAACTCTTCTAGCAGAAGAAATTGCAACCAAAAACAAAACTTTCCAAGATAATAACTTAATATCAACGGAATGTAAGGGTTCAAACGGAACCCCCTGAAGAACTGAAAGAACTAAATTGAGACTCCAAGGAGGAGTCAAAGGTTTGTAAACAGGCTTGATTCTAACCAGAGCCTGAACAAAGGCTTGAACATCTGGCACAGCTGCCAGCTTTTTGTGAAGTAACACAGACAAGGCAGAAATCTGTCCCTTCAAAGAACTTGCAGATAATCCTTTCTCCAAACCTTCTTGAAGAAAGGATAGAATCTTAGGAATTTTTACCTTGTCCCAAGGGAATCCTTTAGATTCACACCAACAGATATATTTTTTCCATATTTTGTGGTAGATTTTTCTAGTTACAGGCTTTCTGGCCTGAACAAGAGTATCAATGACAGAATCTGAGAACCCTCGCTTTGATAAGATCAAGCGTTCAATCTCCAAGCAGTCAGTTGGAGTGAGACCAGATTCGGATGTTCAAACGGACCTTGAACAAGAAGCTCTCGTCTCAAAGGTAGCTTCCATGGTGGAGCCGATGACATATTCACCAGGTCTGCATACCAAGTCCTGCGTGGCCACGCAGGAGCTATCAAGATCACCGATGCCCTCTCCTCATTGATCCTGGCTACCAGCCTGGGAATGAGGGGAAACGGCGGGAATACATAAGCTAGTTTGAAGGTCCAAGGTGCTACTAGTGCATCTACTAGAGTCGCCTTGGGATCCCTGGATCTGGACCCGTAGCAAGGAACCTTGAAGTTCTGACGAGAGGCCATCAGATCCATGTCTGGAATGCCCCACAATTGAGTAATTTGGGCAAAGATTTCCAGATGGAGTTCCCACTCCCCCGGATGAAATGTCTGACGACTCAGAAAATCCGCTTCCCAATTTTCCACTCCTGGGATGTGGATTGCAGACAAGTGGCAGGAGTGAGTCTCCGCCCATTGAATGATTTTGGTCACTTCTTCCATCGCCAGGGAACTCCTTGTTCCCCCCTGATGGTTGATGTACGCAACAGTCGTCATGTTGTCTGATTGAAACCGTATGAACTTGGCCTTTGCTAGCTGAGGCCAAGCCTTGAGAGCATTGAATATCGCTCTCAGTTCCAGAATATTTATCGGGAGAAGAAGAGATTCTTCCCGAGACCAAAGACCCTGAGCTTTCAGGGGTCCCCAGACCGCGCCCCAGCCCACCAGGCTGGCGTGGGTCGTGACAATGACCCACTCTGGTCTGCGGAAGCTCATCCCCTGTGACAGGTTGTCCAGGGACAGCCACCAACGGAGTGAACCTCTGGTCCTCTGATCTACTTGTATCGTCGGAGACAAGTCTGTATAGTCCCCATTCCACTGACTGAGCATGCACAGTTGTAATGGTCTTAGATGAATTCGCGCAAAAGGAACTATGTCCATTGCCGCTACCATCAAACCTATTACTTCCATGCACTGCGCTATGGAAGGAAGAGGAACAGAATGAAGTATTTGACAAGAGTTTAGAAGTTTTGATTTTCTGGCCTCTGTCAGAAAAATCCTCATTTCTAAGGAGTCTATTATTGTTCCCAAGAAGGGAACCCTTGTTGACGGAGATAGCGAACTTTTTTCTACGTTCACTTTCCACCCGTGAGATCTGAGAAAGGCCAGGACAATGTCCGTGTGAGCCTTTGCTTGTGGAAGGGACGACGCTTGAATCAGAATGTCGTCCAAGTAAGGTACTACTGCAATGCCCCTTGGTCTTAGCACCGCTAGAAGGGACCCTAGTACCTTTGTGAAAATTCTTGGAGCAGTGGCTAATCCGAACGGAAGCGCCACAAACTGGTAATGCTTGTCCAGGAATGCGAACCTTAGGAACCGATGATGTTCCTTGTGGATAGGAATATGTAGATACGCATCCTTTAAATCCACCGTGGTCATGAATTGACCTTCCTGGATGGAAGGAAGAATTGTTCGAATGGTTTCCATCTTGAACGATGGAACCTTGAGAAACTTGTTTAGGATCTTGAGATCTAAGATTGGTCTGAATGTTCCCTCTTTTTTGGGAACTACGAACAGATTGGAGAAGAACCCCATCCCTTGTTCTCCTAATGGAACAGGATGAATCACTCCCATTTTTAACAGGTCTTCTACACAATGTAAGAATGCCTGTTTTTCTATGTGGTCTGAAGACAATTGAGACCTGTGGAACCTCCCCCTTGGGGGAAGCCCCTTGAATTCCAGAAGATAACCTTGGGAGACTATTTCTAGTGCCCAAGGATCCAGAACATCTCTTGCCCAAGCCTGAGCGAAGAGAGAGAGTCTGCCCCCCACCAGATCCGGTCCCGGATCGGGGGCCAACATCTCATGCTGTCTTGGTAGCAGTGGCAGGTTTCTTGGCCTGCTTTCCTTTGTTCCAGCCTTGCATTGGCCTCCAGGCTGGCTTGGCTTGAGAAGTATTACCCTCTTGCTTAGAGGACGTAGCACTTGGGGCTGGTCCGTTTCTGCGAAAGGGACGAAAATTAGGTTTATTTTTGGCTTTGAAAGACCTATCCTGAGGAAGGGCGTGGCCCTTGCCCCCAGTGATATCAGAGATAATCTCTTTCAAGTCAGGGCCAAACAGCGTTTTCCCCTTGAAAGGAATGTTAAGCAATTTGTTCTTGGAAGACGCATCCGCTGACCAAGATTTTAGCCAAAGCGCTCTGCGCGCCACAATAGCAAAACCAGAATTTTTCGCCGCTAACCTAGCCAATTGCAAAGTGGCGTCTAGGGTGAAAGAGTTAGCCAATTTGAGAGCATGAATTCTGTCCATAATCTCCTCATAATCTCCTCATAAGAAGAAGAATTATTATTGAGCGCCTTTTCTAGTTCATCGAACCAGAAACACGCTGCTGTAGTGACAGGAACAATGGGGTGCGTTTGTTTAGAGTAGAAACCGCCCCCTCGACCTTGGGGACTGTCTGCCATAAGTCCTTTCTGGGGTCGACCATAGGAAACAATTTTTTAAATATGGGGGGAGGGACGAAAGGTATACCGGGCCTTTCCCATTCTTTATTTACAATGTCCGCCACCCGCTTGGGTATAGGAAAAGCTTCGGGGGGCCCCGGGACCTCTAGGAACTTGTCCATTTTACATAATTTCTCTGGAATGACCAAATTCTCACAATCATCCAGAGTAGATAACACCTCCTTAAGCAGAGCGCGGAGATGTTCCAATTTAAATTTAAATGTAATCACATCAGGTTCAGCTTGTTGAGAAATTTTCCCTGAATCTGAAATTTCTCCCTCAGACAAAACCTCCCTGGCCCCCTCAGACTGGTGTAGGGGCACTTCAGAACCAATATCATCAGCGTCCTCATGCTCTTCAGTATTTTCTAAAACAGAGCAGTCGCGCTTTCGCTGATAAGTGGGCATTTTGGCTAAAATGTTTTTGATAGAATTATCCATTACAGCCGTTAATTGTTGCATAGTAAGGAGTATTGGCGCACTAGATGTACTAGGGGCCTCCTGAGTGGGCAAGACTGGTGTAGACGAAGGAGGGGATGATGCAGTACCATGCTTACTCCCCTCACTTGAGGAATCATTTTGGGCATCATTTTCTCTAAATTTTGTGTCACATAAATCACATCTATTTAAATGAGAAGGAACCTTGGCTTCCCCACATACAGAACACAGTCTATCTGGTAGTTCAGACATGTTAAACAGGCATAAACTTGATAACAAAGTACAAAAAACGTTTTAAAATAAAACCGTTACTGTCACTTTAAATTTTAAACTGAACACACTTTATTACTGCAAATGTGAAAAAGTATGAAGGAATTGTTCAAAATTCACCAAAATTTCACCACAGTGTCTTAAAGCCTTAAGAGTATTGCACACCAAATTTGGAAACTTTAACCCTTAAAATAACGGAACCGGAGCCGTTTTTATATTTAACCCCTTTACAGTCCCTGGTATCTGCTTTGCTGAGACCCAACCAAGCCCAAAGGGGAATACTATACCAAATGACGCCTTCAGAAAGTCTTTTCTATGTATCAGAGCTCCTCACACATGCATCTGCATGTCATGCTTCCCAAAAACAAGTGCGCAATAGAGGCGCGAAAATGAGACTCTGCCTATGATTATGGAAAGCCCCTAGAGAATAAGGTGTCCAATACAGTGCCTGCCGGTTATTTTACATAGTTCCCAAGATTAAAATAATTCCTCAAGGCTATGGGGTATAAAATATTCTTATATATAAATCGTTTTAGCCCAGAAAATGTCTACAGTCTTAAAAGCCCTTGTGAAGCCCTTTTTTCTTTATGTAATAAAAAATGGCTTACCGGATCCCATAGGGAAAATGACAGCTTCCAGCATTACATGGTCTTGTTAGAAATGTGTCATACCTCAAGCAGCAAAAGTCTGCTCACTGTTTCCCCCAACTGAAGTTAATTCCTCTCAACAGTCCTGTGTGGAAACAGCCATCGATTTTAGTAACGGTTGCTAAAATCATTTTCCTCTTACAAACAGAAATCTTCATCTCTTTTCTGTTTCAGAGTAAATAGTACATACCAGCACTATTTTAAAATAACAAACTCTTGATTGAATAATAAAAACTACAGTTAAACACTAAAAAACTCTAAGCCATCTCCGTGGAGATGTTGCCTGTACAACGGCAAAGAGAATGACTGGGGTAGGCGGAGCCTAGGAGGGATCATGTGACCAGCTTTGCTGGGCTCTTTGCCATTTCCTGTTGGGGAGGAGAATATCCCACAAGTAAGGATGACGCCGTGGACCGGACACACCTATGTTGGAGAAATAAATAGTTCATCCAAAGCATCCGCTCTGATGTATGATTATATAGAGTTGCACATGCAAAACATACAACACAGATTATGCATTAACAACTTTCAAAAGACAGATCCATCAATATATATTAGTTTAAGCGCTGGTTATAAAGTATCAAATGTTGAATCAATCACATGAGGCTAAAGCACATGTTCCCTCATGCGTCGGTGGGCGGGGCCTGTTCATAAAAGAACTGGAATCTTGTTTCAACATACATTTGTAAGTTATCCTAAAAATAAAAAAAAATTGCTATAACCCAAATAGTATCTCTAGCCTAATTACCGAATTACACAGACATTTGCCCTAACAAAATCTAGTGCAATTTATAGCATAAACTTGACAAAGTTTGTAGGCAGCGGCTGCTTTCGCTATACAGGGAGTGCAGAATTATTAGGCAAATGAGTATTTTGACCACATCATCCTCTTTATGCATGTTGTCTTACTCCAAGCTGTATAGGCTCGAAAACCTACTACCAATTAAGCATATTAGGTGATGTGCATCTCTGTAATGAGAAGGGGTGTGGTCTAATGACATCAACACCCTATATCAGGTGTGCATAATTATTAGGCAACTTCCTTTCCTTTGGCAAAATGGGTCAAAGCTCAGAAAAGTCAAAAATAGTGAGATATCTTGCAGAGGGATGCAGCACTCTTAAAATTGCAAAGCTTCTGAAGCATGATCATCGAACAATCAAGCGTTTCATTCAAAATAGTCAACAGGGTCGCAAGAAGCGTGTGGAAAAACCAAGGCGCAAAATAACTGCCCATGAACTGAGAAAAGTCAAGCGTGCAGCTGCCAAGATGCCACCAGTTTGGCCATATTTCAGAGCTGCAACATCACTGGAGTGCCCAAAAGCACAAGGTGTGCAATACTCAGAGACATGGCCAAGGTAAGAAAGGCTGAAAGACGACCACCACTGAACAAGACACACAAGCTGAAACGTCAAGACTGGGCCAAGAAATATCTCAAGACTGATTTTTCTAAGGTTTTATGGACTGAAGAAATGAGAGTGAGTCTTGATGGGCCAGATGGATGGGCCCGTGGCTGGATTGGTAAAGGGCAGAGAGCTCCAGTCCGACTCAGACGCCAGCAAGGTGGAGGTGGAGTACTGGTTTGGGCTGGTATCATCAAAGATGAGCTTGTGGGGCCTTTTCGGGTTGAGGATGGAGTCAAGCTCAACTCCCAGTCCTACTGCCAGTTTCTAGAAGACACCTTCTTCAAGCAGTGGTACAGGAAGAAGTCTGCATCCTTCAAGAAAAACATGATTTTCATGCAGGACAATGCTCCATCACACGCGTCCAAGTAGTCCACAGCGTGGCTGGCAAGAAAGGGTATAAAAGAAGAAAATCTAATGACATGGCCTCCTTGTTCACCTGATCTGAACCCCATTGAGAACCTGTGGTCCATCATCAAATGTGAGATTTACAAGGAGGGAAAACAGTACACCTCTCTGAACAGTGTCTGGGAGGCTGTGGTTGCTGCTGCACGCAATGTTGATGGTGAACAGATCAAAACACTGACAGAATCCATGGATGGCAGGCTTTTAAGCGTCCTTGCAAAGAAAGGTGGCTATATTGGTCACTGATTTGTTTTTGTTTTGTTTTTGAATGTCAGAAATGTATATTTGTGAATGTTGAGATGTTAAATTGGTTTCACTGGTAAAAATAAATAATTGAAATGGGTATATATTTGTTTTTTGTTAAGTTGCCTAATAATTATGCACAGTAATAGTCACCTGCACACACAGATATCCCCCTAAAATAGCTATAACTAAAAACAAACTAAAAACTACTTACAAAACTATTCAGCTTTGATATTAATGAGTTTTTTGGGTTCATTGAGAACATGGTTGTTCAATAATAAAATTAATCCTCAAAAATACAACTTGCCTAATAATTCTGCACTCCCTGTAGGTAAAACATTTGTGGATGACACATTGGTATGTATGACCCGTCCTGGTTTTAAAATATATATTAAAAAAAAAAAAAAAAAAAACACACACACAGAAACCACAAAAGGTTCTATTTTCTGAGGTTCGAAAAAGGCTAGACAAAATCCCAGGAGCTAAGGCTCTTGACTTGTGTTGCTTTTCTAACAAGATAGGACATTAGTAAATGTTAGGGTCTGTATTTAGACACCACTAGTGCAAAGGACATACATTTTTAAATAAATGAAGACAACAACCACCACACAGAATATTTGCAAAGCAAGCTATCTAGACTTAAAATGGAAAATGGTTATACTTACTGCACTCTCCTCTCCACTGCCATGTCATTTTACGCTGGCATGTGGCTCCTGGCTTATTAAAATCACATGCAGCACATGTTGCTTCATCAACAATGGCAGAAGGCTAGGGGGAAATAAAAAAGTGATCCCATTATATCAAACAGAAAAACAGTGTTGAAAAAAAAATGATGCTTACCTGATAAATGTATTTCTTTCCGAATATGGTGAGTCCACGGAATCATCAATTACTAGTGGGAATATCACTCCTGGCCAGCAGGAGGCGGCAAAGAGCACCGCCGCAAAGCTGCTATATATGTCACTTCCCTTACCCATAACCCCCAGTCATTCAGCCGAAGGAAAATGGAAAAAGATAACACAAAGGTGTAGAGGTCCCTGAGGTTTTAGCTAAAAATAACTATTAAAATAAAGGGTGGGCCATGGACTCACCATATCCGGAAATAAATAAATTTATCAGGTAAGAATAAATTGTGTTTTCTTTCCTAAGTCCACAAAATAATCAATTACTAGTGGGAACCAATACCCAAGCTAGAGGACACAGATGATTAGGGAGGGAAAAGAAAGGTAACCTAAACAGAAGCCACCACTGCTTGAAGAACCTATATCCCAAAAGAAGGCTCAACCAAGACAAAGTATTAAATTTGTAAAAAAAAATAAAAAATAAAAAAAATTTGGGGGGGGGGGGATGCAAATAGAAAGAAAGTAGCAGACTTGCAAATCTGTTCCACAGAAGCTTCATTTAGAAAGCCCAAAAAGAAGAGACAGTCCTCAAATAATAAGCCATAACTCTCTCAGAAAACTGCAACCCTGCAGTCTGAAAATCAAACAAAGTAAACTTCTCAACCACAAAAAAGAGAAGTAGCAGTAGTCTTCTATTACAAAGAAAACAAAGAAAAACAGAAACCTGCACAACATTTAAATTATGCACACACGTACCTCAAAAGATAATGAGGACACAGAGAGGGAACAACGATTCCCAAACAATATTTCCACTTAGGATAAAAAATAAAAAAAAACGTCTTATCAAAAATAAGAAAAAGCAAAGCTGAGAGTACCTAAACTCTCCAAACAGAAGATATAAAAAAAAAAGAAAACATTCCAAGATAAAATTTTAAAAATCTATGGAATGCTACAGCTCAAACTGAGCATACTGCAAAACCTTAAAAACAAGGTTAAAAACTCCAGGAGGAGCAACAGACTTAAACACAGGCCTGATACTAAACCAGGGTCTGACAAAAAGGTTACTACATGTCTGGCACATTCGCCAGAAGCCTGTATAAAAAAATGATAATGCAGAAATCAGACCCTTCAGAGAACTGACTGACCAAACGTCCTTCAGAACGTCCCAGAGAAGGGCAAAAGCCCTAGGAATATCAAACCTACTTTCAAGAGAAGTCCATAGATTAACATCAATCAGGAAATTATACGCCATACTTTATATGGTAGAATTTACCAGTAGCAGGCTTGCAAGCCTGAACCATGATCTCAATAACCGATTCAGAAAAAACACGCTTAGACAGAACTAAGCATGCAATCTCCAAGCTGAAAGCTTCAAAGAAAACAGAAGGACATTAAATCAGAAGGACCTTCCTCAGGAACAACCACCAAGGTGGAAGAAATACATCTCGGCTAGGTCTGAAAACCTAATTCTGCAAGACTATTCAAGAACCATTAAAATCCCAAGGAACCGCCAGGAAATTTAGCAGAGCAGCCTGCTAATCTCATGACCCTAAACACAACTTTGAAACTTGGCATACTGCCATCGACCATTCAAACACCCCCATGTGAGGGTTAACCTGGAGAACCCTCCAGGAGACTACTCCCAGAATGAAAAATCTGACTACTCAAGAAGTCCGCTCCCGGTATAGACTCTTGAAAAGAGAAAAGAAAACTAGAATGTGGGCGTCCGCCCACCGAACAATCCGCACCAATCATGGCAAAGGAACTCCAAGTTCCTCCCAGGTGGATAAATGTAAATTACTGAGGAAATTGTGCACTAGAACCTGAAACTCGGAAAAGACAACTCAGGACAAGCTATCAGAGCATTGCAGATTGCTCTCTACTCCAAAAAGGTTATGAAGAGAGCTGGCTCCTCCCAAGTCCATAGTCACCAACCCAACAGGCTAGTGACCATGACTAACACATAGGAAAGTCTCTGGAAGCATGTGCCCTAAGACAAATGTACTTGAGAAAGCCAAAAAATTCTGGAGAATGCAGTTAAAGATCCTGCTACCTCTTGCAAGCAAAGCGAACACTCCACCATTACCTCCCTTCTCTGATCCACAGGGAATAATCTCATATCGACAAATCAAGATCTATCCTCCAGGACAAATCTACAAGATCCTTGGGCCACTATCTGCACATGCCTAACCGCAGACTTTCAGATGGATTGAGCAAAGGGATGATGTCCAATGAAGCAACCATCGGACCATCACCTCCATAGAGCCACTGAAGGACTAAACGGAAGGGGAAAAAAAAACAAAAAAAAACTATTTCCTGACCTCTGAGAAAAATTATTTCAGATATAGGGAAACTAATCTGGTTCCTAAGAAACTACCTCTGTAGCTGGACCAAGTGAACTCATTGTCAGATACACTTCCATTTGAGGAATGAAGAGAAACAACGAATGGCACCACAGCAATTCCACAAAACGAGAACACTGCCAAAACACCCCCCCATCTAAGAATCATGGCAAGACCAAACAGAAGAGCCACAAACTGAAAGAGTTTGACAGAAAGGCAAACCTCAGGAACTTGAAATTACGTGTCCTCCAGGACTAAGGTCACTATGAACTGATACTCTTAGTTCACTGGATTCCATTTGAAGAACGGTACCCCCCCCCCTTTTCGGGAACAACAAATGATAAAAACCTAGGCCCTGTTCTCTTACAGCAACTGGAACTATCACCCACAGGTAAGAGAAATCCTAAATGCACCCATAGATAAAAGAGAAGAGAAACCTGGGAAGGAATGACTACTAAATAGTAACTCCGAACCAATATCTCCATAATATCTGGAACATCTCGTATCCATATCTGAAGACAGAGAGAATCAACCCCTCCACTTGGACCAATTACGGGATCGGGGGAAAATCTTTTATATCAGAACTATTCCTGACAGATCAAGACAAAAACAAGGTCTTACCTGTGTACGGATGCACCACAAACTTCGACTCAAAGGAAAATCCGCTGTCCATAACGCCCCGCGGACTAGAAAAGCGAAGCCAGATATCTTGTGTTAGGTAGAATCTGAAATAAAGAATTGGCTAGCTTAAAAGCCTAAATTCTGTACTGGAGCTGCTCCAAAGGAATCTCTACCTAATTGGAAATAGAAAAGGCATTGCACCAAAAAGATGCTGAACTTGACAGTGGCAATACAAACTGCCATGTAAATCCCCAACCTAGACCACTGATCCTAAAAAGAACAGCTATCCTCTCTAGGAATCGTAGTTCTCTTAGCCAGAGTAGAAATGCCCTACTACTTTATGCACCATGCACCCTGATACTTAATGGAGACAACAGAAAACTTTCTTTTTTTTATATATAAAAACAGGAGAAGGGGGGAAAAAGAAATCCCTGACTTCTCCCATTCATGTGAAAAACCTCCTGGAATGGTCAGGAAAAACTTAGAGTTGACGACATATGTATCAACGTCGCTCCAAAATAACCAAAAACCTCCTTATCATACACGAAGGTGCTCAAGATTAAATCTGAAGGATACTCCTCCGCATCAGATGAAGGAATTATACTGTCCGAATGTGATATATCACCCTCGGAAGCCATAGTGACTGCACCGCATCAGACTTATGAGGGATAGCAACATCTTTAGCAGAAACCTTACTATATGAATATTAAAATGCCCACTTGCACTTTCCCTGAAAGGAAAGAAAGGCAGATAACACCGCAGATAGAGAATACCTGAGCAGAAAAACTACAGGCAAATACACTCCTCCAGGAGGATTGAGGAACCGCAGGGCACTGCATGTGACACCATATAGGTATGGGACGTGAAGGAAAACTGTGGAATAGCCAAAACCGCATCATTCTAGGAGACATTACTCAGAGGGCTTGATATATAATAGTTCACATAAACTTAATATAAGTTACCATGAAATTCAGAGGAGCATAGAAAAAAATCTGAACTTGAGAATAAAATTCCTAAATTTAAAAAGGGGAAGTTACATATACACTTAACATTAAGAAACTCTGTACCTTAAGTAACAGTACATTAACATTCAGAACATTAATTCATACTGTACATTAAATGTATACATATACACTTTATTTGGCTGTCTCTTTAAGAGAAACACCTCAACTAAATAAAACATATGCATCCTTCAGCTAAACTTAAAAACATTAGCCCACAACAGTGGTCAAAATGTGCAGACACACTATTCTAACTCATGGCAGACATTTCACAGAAAAACAAACTGCTACAATCCACGCAGCAGAACTCCGCACCACTCTCAGTCCCAGCTGGTTGTGAATGAGGTGGAGCAATGTACCTGAATGAGCCTAAAATGGCGAAACTCCGTTCTGCACTAAGGAGGTGGGGCCATGAGAGCTGCATGGAGATTAAAAGCGCAGATTGTTTAACATCGCGTCCAGCCGCAAAAATGGAAGGCAATATGTTGTATTAAAGGGACAGTCTACACCCATATTAACCGTCGCTTATACTTTCTATTTAGTGCTGATAGTTGTAACTCACCCGCTCTACCCTTCATATTTTGAATCACACACCGACATCTCCGAAAATCAAAGTTTATTTGCACTTGTTATAAATGGCAGCCAAACTCCGCCCATTCACTTCTCCTTCTACCTTTTTCTCCCCTTCTCTATCAAATTCATACTCGTGCATGGTCAGTCACCTATGTCACATGTGTGTAAATGCGCATGCTCCAATATACACCAGTGATGTGAATGCAGTCCGTCTGTGCTGCTCGTTTCAAATTCCCCACATTGGGCGCGATCAGATATGCAGCGTTTGTGGCGCAAGCAGCGAGGGAACCCCCGCCGCCCCCAGTTTCAGCTCGCAACTCGAGCTATCCTATATACGGCGCCGTCAGATGCTAAAGTGCCGTAAGTCTGATAAAGCAGCGATGTCCAGAAATCTGCGTAAGTACAAATTTCTGGAGTCGCCAGTGACTTACGGCACTTTAGAAACTGCCGGCGCCTACAAAACCTGACTAAAGTATGAAATCACCCGCACTGTCTAACACGCCTCCCAAACATAGCCCGACACGTCTAACCCTCTATCCCCCCTCACTATCCTAACAATAAAAAGTTATTAACCCCTAAACCGCCGCTCCCGGACCCCGCCGCCAACTATATTAAATCTATAACCCCCTAATGTGAGCCCATACACCGCCGACATCTATTTTAAAATTATTAACCTCTAATTTAATCCCCCTACACCGCCGCCACCTATATTAAATTATTTAACCCCTAAAATACTAAACTATCTCTACCACTAAACCCAAGTCTAACCCTACAAATAGCCCTGAAAAGGGCTTTTTGCGTGGCATTACCCCAAAGTAAACTGCTCTATTGCCAGCACTTAAAAGGGCTTTTTGAGGGGCTTTGTCACAAAGTAAACTGCTCTTTTGCATCTAATCTAAATCCCCCTACACCGCAGCCACCTATAATAAATGTATTAACCCCTAATCTAATCCCCCTATACTGCCGCCTATATTAAACACATTAACCCCTAATCTAATCCCCCTACACCGCCACCAGCTATATTAACTATATTAACCCTAATTATATTAGGGTTAATATAGTTAATATAGTTTTTATATTATATATATTAACTATAGTAACCCTAATCTAAATTGATTTAATCAGCCAATCAGATTCAAGTTCAATCTGATTGGCTGATTGGATCAGACAATCGGATTGAACTTGAATCTGATTGGCTGATTGAATCAGCCAGATTTTTCTACCTTAATTCCGATTGGCTGATAGAATCCCATCAGCCAATCGGAATTCGACGGACGCCATCTTGGATGACGTCATTTAAAGGAACCTCATTCGTCGGGAAGTCGTCGTGCCGGATGGATGCTCCGCGGCGGAGGAGTGAAGAAAGAAGATTGAAGATGCCGCTTTGCTGGAAGACATCACCGGCTGGAAGAAGACTCTCTGCCGCTTGCTTGAAGACATCGCCAGGTGGAAGAAGACTCTCTGCAGCTTGATTGAAGACATCGCCCGGATCGGATGAATAGTTCTGCCCGGCTGGGTGAATACAAGGTAGGGAGATCTTCAGGGGGGTAGTGTTAGGTTTATTTAAGGGGGGTTTGGGTTAGATTAGGGGTATGTGGGTGGTGGGTTGTAATGTTGGGGGGTGGTATTGTGTATTTTTTTTTTCAGGCAAAAGAGCAGTTTTCTTTGGGGCATGGCCCGCAAAAGGCCCTTTTAAGGGCTGGTAAGGTAAAAGAGCTTTGAACTTTTTTAATTTAGAATAGGGCAGGGAAATTTTTTTATTTTGGGGGCTTTATTATTTTATTAGGGGGCTTAGAATAGGTGTAATTAGCTTAAAAATCTTGTAATCTTTTTTTTATTTTTTTTAATTTAGTGTTTGTTTTTGTAATTTAGTTTAGTTTATTTAATTGTATTTTAGTTTAGATATTTGTAGTTTATTTAATTTATTGATAGTGTAGGTGTATTTGTAACTTAGGTTAGGATTTATTTTACAGGTAAATTGGTAATTATTTTAACTAGGTAGCTATTAAATAGTTATTAAATATTTAATAGCTATTGTACCTAGTTAAAATAAATACCAAGTTACCTGTAAAATAAATATAAACCCTAAAATAGCTACAATGTAATTATTAATTACATTGTAGCTATCTTAGGGTTTATTTTATAGGTAAGTATTTAGATTTAAATAGGAATATTTAAATTAATAATATAATTAGATTTATTTTAATAAGAGTTTAGTTAGGGATGTTAGAGTTAGGGTTATTATACACACATATACATATATATATATATATATATATATATATATATATATATATATATATATATATATATATATATATATATATATATATATATTAACTATATTAACCCTAATATAATTAGGGTTAATATAGTTATTATATATATTAACCCTAATATAATTAGGGTTAATTTAGTTAATATAGGTGGCGGCGGTGTAGGGGGATTAGATTAGGGGTTAATGTGTTTAATATAGGTGGCGGTAGTGTAGGGGATCACATTAGGGGGTAGTTAATGTAGGTGGCGGCGGGGTCCGGGAGCTGCGGTTTAGGGGTTAAATATTTTATTAGGGATTGCGGCGGGGATCGCGGTTGACAGGTAGATAGACATTGCGCATGCGTTAGGTGTTAGGTTTATTTTGTAGCTAGTTTAGGGAGTTATGGGGCTCCAATAGTCAGCGTAAGGCTTACTACGGCTGCTTTTTGTGGCGAGGTGAAAATGGAGTAAGATTTCTCCATTTTCGCCACGTAAGTCCTTACGCTGTATATTGGATACCAAACTGCGCTGGTTTGGTATACCTGCCTATGGCCCAAAAAACTACGGGCGACGGCAGAAATATACAAGCGTAACTTCTATGTTACGCCGTATATAGGATACCTAACCAGCTCAAAATTCAGCGTCGCCGGCATTTGCGGGCGACGCTGCATATTGGATCGGGCCCCAGAGCGGTAAAAAAATAAAGCTAAACTTTGGTTCCGGATACTTGGTTCCCACTGACATTGCGCATGCGCGAAACGATGAATGCGCGCTACAGGGTTTTGATCGGTGAGCAATTTTCTATTGGACTATTGAAAATAAGAGAATGGGTGACGTATTGGGTGGGCGGCCATTTCTAACGGTCATATTGTAACTTCATTGAGCATAACTCGGGATGTGTACAAGACTCGATACAGTTGCAGGGGTGAGCAAAATACATTGTGACATTATCTAACAGATGGATTGCGGTTGTTCTAAGTGTAGACTGTCCCTTTAAATATATTTGAGAACAAGTTCCCAAAATAACTAGTAGCGCCAATATAAAATTTATAAAATTATCAATAAACCAACAAAAATCAATGGCGATAAATAATATTTGTAGTAAATTAATAATTCCAGTGTGTGACTGTCACATGCATGCCCAAATTATTGTAATAAATAATTTTGGTATTTCACTCGGGTATTACAACAAATGTGATTCAAAACAAAAATAATGGTTATAGTGAAAAAAGTTCATAAGTGATAAATGTTCAAACAAAAAAGGTTTGACAAACACACAGCAGCTCCTCTTCATACGAACAAAACGTAGTCCAATTCAAGTGGGCAGAGAGATCTAGAGAAAGATAAAAGAGGGCGCTCCAATGGTGAAGTATGTCTCAATGGTATGTTAAGATAGTTGAGAGTATGGACTTAATACTCACAAACACATTGTACTCAGCAGTGCAAATGAGGCAGGCTGAACTCTCAGCTGACTCGCAGACCAGCTTTACACCTCCACTGCTCTCTCCACCCTTGCACAGCACCACTATAGAATCCACAGTTCATGGGTGAAGGCAAGGTAAGTAGATCCAAAACTACCTCAATGGATACACAGAGGATAACCGGAGACTCAAAAAAGGACATTTATGCTTACCTGATAAATTGATTTCTTCTATGATACGGCGAGTCCACGGATTCAACCTTTACTTGTGGGATATTATCCTCCTGCTAACAGGAAGTGGCAAAGAGCACCACAGCAGAGCCGTCTATATAGCTCCTCCCTTGACTCCACCCCCAGTCATTCGACCAAAGGTATAGGAAGAAAAAGGAGAAACTACAAGCTGCAGAGGTGACTGAAGTTTTAAATCAAAAAATATATTCTGTCTTAAATTGACAGGGAGGGTCGTGGACTCGTCGTACCAAAGAAGAAATCAATTTATCAGGTAAGCATAAATTTCCTTTTCTTCTATAAGATACGACAAGTCCACGGATTCATCCTTGACTTGTGGGATACAATACCAAAGCTACAGGACACGGATGAATGGGAGGGACAAGACAGATACCTAAACGGAAGGCACCACTGCTTGAAGAACTTTCCTCCCAAAAATAGCCTCCAAAGAAGCGAAGGTATCAAATTTGTAAAATTTGGGAAAGGTATGAAGGAAAGACCAAGTCGCAGCCTTACAAATCTGTTCAACAAAAGCATCGTTTTTAAAAGCCCATGTGGAAGCCACCGCTCTAGTAGAATGAACTGCAATTCTTTCAGGAGGCTGCTGTCCAGCAGTCTTGTATGCCAAACGGATGATGCTTTTCAGCCAAAAAGAAAAAGAGGTAGCAGTAGCTTTTTGACCTCTACGCTTTCCAGAATAGACAACAAACAGAGAAGATGTTTGACGAAAATCTTTGGTCTCTTGCAAGTAAAAAAAAACACGTCCAAATTATGTAACAGACGCTCCCTTCTTAGAAGAAGGCTTAGGACACAGAGAAGGAACAACAATTTCCTGATTAATATTCTTATTTGAAACAACCTTAGGAAGAAATCCAGGTATGGTACGCAAAACCACCTTATCAGAATGGAAGATAAGGCGAGTCGCATTGTAACGCAGATAGCTCAGAAACTCTTCGAGCAGAAGAGATAGCTACTAAAAATAGAACTTTCCAAGATAGAAGTTTAATATCTATGGAATGCATGGGTTCAAACGGAAACCCTTGAAGAACATTCAGAACTAAATTCAAACTCCATGGCGGAGCAACAGGTTTAAACAAAGGCTTAATTCTAACCAAAGCCTGAAAAAACGACTGAACGTCTGGGACATCTGCCAGACGCTTGTGTACTAAGATTGACCAAGCAGAATCTGTCCCTTTAAGGAACTAGCTGATAACCCCTTCTCCAATCCTTCTTGGAGAAAGGACAAAATCCTAGGAATCCTAATCTTACTCCATGAGTAGCCTTTGGATTTGCACCAATAAAGATATTTACGCCATATCTTATGGTAAATTTTCCTAGTTACAGGCTTTCTAGCCTGAATCAAAGTGTCAATGACCGACTCAGAGAAACCCCGCTTAGATAAAATCAAGCGTTCAATCTCCAGGCAGTCAGCCGCAGAGAAACTAGATTTGGATGTTGGAATGGACCCTGAATGAGAAGGTCCTGTCTCAGAGGCAGTTTCCACCAGATCTGCATACCAAGTCCTGCGTGGCCACGCAGGCGCTATCAAGATTACCAAAGCCTTCTCCTGTTTGATTCTGGCAATCAGACGAGGCAGGAGAGGAAAAGGAGGAAACACATAAGCCAGGTTGAACAACCAGGGGTACTGTGCTAGAGCATTTATCAGTACTGCTTGAGGATCCCTTGATCTGGACCCGTAACAACGAAGTTTGGCATTCTGACGAGATGCCATCAGATCAAATTCTGGTGTGCCCAATTGATGAATCAATTGTGCAAACACCTCCGGATGGAGCTCCCACTCCCCCGGATGACAAGTCTGACAACTTAAAAAATCCGCTTCCCAGTTCTCCTCTCCTGGGATATAGATTGCTGATAGATGGCAAGAGTGAGTTCTCTGCCCATCAAATTACCTTGGAAACCTCTATCATCGCTAGAGAACTCTTTGTTCCCCCTTGATGATTGATGTATGCTACAGTCGTGATATTGTCCGACTAGAACCTTATGAATCTGGCCGAAGCCAGCTGAGGCCACGTCTGAAGCACGTTGAATATCGCTCTCAGTTCTAGAATATTTATTGGAAGTAGGGCCTTCTGCTGAGTCCACACACCCTGAGCCTTCAGGGAATTCCAGACTGCGCCCCAACCCAAAAGACTGTTGTCTGTCGTCACTATGACCCATGCTGGCCTTCGGAAGCACATTCCCTGGGACAGATGATCCTGTGACAACCACCAAAGAAGAAAGTCTCTGGTCTCTAAATCCAGATTTATCCGCAGAGATACATCTGCATAATCCCCATTCCACTGTCTGAGCATGCACAGTTGCAGTGGTCTGAGATGTAAGCGAGCAAACGGAACTATGTCCATTGCTGCTACCATTAAGCAGATTACCTCCATACACTGAGCCACTGTCTGTCGAGGAATAGAATGAAGTGCTCGGCAAGTGGTTAAGATTTTTGATTTTCTGACCTCCGTCAGAAAAATCTTCATGTCTACCGAGTGTATCAGAGTTGCTTGGAACGGAACTCTTGTTTTGTTAGAGGAACAAGTGAACTCTTTTTTATGTTCACCTTCCACCCGTGAGATCTTAGAAAAGCCAACACGATGTCCGTGTGAGACTTGGCTAGTTGACGCCCGAATTAAGATATTGACCAGATAGGGCGCCACCGCTATGCCCCGCGGCCTTAGCACCGCCAGAAGGGACCCTAGCACCTTTGTGAAAATTCTGGGAGCTGTGGCAAACCCGAAAGGAAGGGCCACAAACTGGTAATGTTTGTCCAGGAAGGCGAACCTGAGGAACTGGTGATCTTTGTGGATAGGAATGTGAAGATACGCATCCTTCAAATCCACGGTGGTCATATATTGACCCTCCTGGATTATTGGTAAAATTGTTTGAATGGTCTCCATCTTGAAGGATGGGACTCTGAGAAATTTGTTTAGAATTTTGAGATCTAAAAAAAAAAGTTCCCTCTTTTTTGGGAACCACCAACATATGAGTAAAACCCCTGCCCCTGTTCTACTTTTGGAACCGGGCAGATTACTCCCATGGTATATAGATCTTCGACACAGCGTAAGAACGCCTCTCTTTTTGTCTGGTTTACAGACAAACGTGAAAGATGAAATCTCACCCTTGAGAGAGAATCTTTGAATTCTAGCCGATACCCCTGGGTCACGATTTCTAATGCACAAGAATCCTGAACATCTCTTGCCCAAGCCTGAGCGAATAGAGAAAGTCAGCCCCCTACTAGATCCGGTCCCGGATCGGGGGCTGCCCCTTCATGCTGTCTTGGTAGCAGCAGCGGGCTTCTTGGCTTTTTTATCTTTATTCCAGGTCTGGTTAGGTCTCCAGACTGACTTGAGCAAAATTTCCCTCCTACTTTGTGGCAGGGGAGGAAGTAAAGGGTCCACTTTTAAAGTTTCGAAAGGAACGAAAATTATTTTGTGTGGCCCTCATTTTAATCGTCTTGCCCTGAGGAAGGGCATGGCCTTTACCTCCAGTAATGTCGGAAATGATCTCCTTCAGTTCAGGCCCGAATAGGGTCTTACCTTTGAAAGGAATAGCTAACAGCTTAGATTTTGATGACACATCAGCAGACCAGGACTTAAGCCATAACGCTCTACGCGCTAAAAAGGCAAAGCCTGCATTCTTTGCCGCTAATTTAGCCATTTGAAAAGTGGCATTTGTAATAAAAGAATTAGCTAGCTTGAGAGCCTTAATTCTATCCAAAATATCATCTAATGGGGTCTCAATCTTAAGACACCTCTAGAGCCTCAAACCAAAAAGCTGCTGCAGTAGTTACAAGAACAATGCACGCTAGAGGTTGTAGAAGAAAACCCTCATGAATAAACAATTTCTTTAGAAGACCCTCTAATTTTTTATCCATATGATCTTTGAAAGCACAACTGTCCTCAATAGGTATAGTTGTACGCTTAGCCAGGGTAGAAATAGCTCCCTCCACCTTAGGGACTGTCTGCCACGAATCCCGGATGGTGTCAGATATAGGAAACATTTTCTTAAAAGTAGGAGGGGGAGAGAACGGAATGCCTGGTCTATCCAATTCCTTAGTAACAATGTCAGAAATTCTTCTAGGGACTGGAACAACATTAGTGTAAGTAGGGACCTCTAGGTATTTATCCATTTTACCCGATTTGTCTGGTGGGCTGGCAATAGGGTCACAATCATCCAGAGTCGCTAACACCTCCCTGAGTAACAAACGGAGGTGTTCAAGCTTAAACTTAAAGGCTGTCACATCTGAATCTGTTAAAGGGAACATCTTTCCTGAATCAGAAATCTCTCCCTCAGACAGCAATTCTCGCACCAACAAATCAGAACACCGAGGGTACATTGGAGATGGCCAATAAAGCATCAGAGGGCTCAGCATTTACTCTAATACCGGACCTTCTGCGCTTACCCTGCAAACCATGCAGTTTAGATAATACCTCTGTGAGGGTAGTAGACATAACTGCGGCCATATCTTGCAGGGTGAAGGAATTAGACGCACTAGAAGTACTTGGCGTTGCTTGGGCAGGCGTTAAAGGGTGTGACACTTGGGGAGAAGTAGATGGCACAACCTGATTCTCTTCTGACTGAGAATCATCCTGAGACATACTTTTATCAGCTAAAATATGTTCTTTGCAATGTAAGGCCCTTTCGGTACATGAGGGACACACATTTTAAGTGGGTGTTCCACAATGGTTTCCAAACACATGGAACATTGACTTTCCTCAATGTCAGACATGATAAAACAGGCTAGTAATGACCCCAAACAGACTTGAAACACTTTATTTTATAAAAAAAATAATCTGAAAAAACGGTACTGCGCCTTTAAGAGAAAAAAAGCATACATTTTTCCAAAACTGCTTTAATACGATAAAATTATCACAATTTTATGATAAATGCATCCCAACTTGTCAGCCAAGTTTGCCCCACAAGGAAAGGAACACTTAACCCTTACCAAAAAAACTTTGTGGTATAAAACGTTAAACAAAAACACCCCCTGCACCTCGCCACAGCCCTTCTGTGGCACCTACCTGCCCTCAGGGGTCTGTAAAATCGGATTAACCTTTCGATTAGGCTCAAACTGTCTATGAAAGACCCACCGGAGTTGGAGCTTGCTGCTTGTCTGGGAAAAACTGCGCAACTAATGCGTGAAAAAAGGCCCCGCCCATCTCACTCTGTCTCACAGCCTAAAAACATAATTTATGCTTACCTGATAAATTCCTTTCTCCTGTAGTGTAGTCAGTCCACGGGTCATCCATTACTTATGGGATTATATCTCCTCCCTAACAGGAAGTGCAAGAGGATCACCCAAGCAGAGCTGCTATATAGCTCCTCCCCTCTACGTCATACCCAGTCATTCGACCGAAACCAAACGAGAAAGGAGAAACTATAGGGTGCAGTGGTGACTGGAGTTTAAGATAAAAATTTTTAGACCTGCCGTAAACAGGGCGGGCCGTGGACTGACTACACTACAGGAGAAAGGAATTTATCAGGTAAGCATAAATTATGTTTTCTCCTGTTAAGTGTAGTCAGTCCACGGGTCATGCATTACTTATGGGATACCAATACCAAAGCTAAAAGTACACGGATGACGGGAGGGAAAGGCAGGATCTTTACACGGAAGGAACCACTGCCTGTAGAACCTTTCTCCCAAAAACAGCCTCCGAAGAAGCAAAAGTGTCAAATTTGTAAAATTTTGAAAAAGTATGAAGTGAAGACCAAGTTGCAGCCTTGCAAATCTGTTCAACAGAGGCCTCATTCTTAAAGGCCCAAGTGGAAGCCACAGCTCTAGTAGAATGAGCTGTAATCCTTTCAGGAGGCTGCTGTCCAGCAGTCTCATATGCTAAACGTATTATGCTACGAAGACAAAAAGAGAGAGAGGTAGCCGAAGCTTTTTGACCTCTCCTTTGTCCAGAATAAACGACAAACAGGGAAGAAGTTTGACGAAAATCCTTAGTTGCCTGCAAATAAAATTTCAGGGCACGGACAACGTCTAGATTGTGCAGAAGTCGTTCCTTCTTTGAAGAAGGGTTAGGGCACAATGATGGAACAACAATCTCTTGATTGATATTCCTGTTAGTGACTACCTTAGGTAAGAACCCAGGTTTAGTACGCAGAACTACCTTGTCTGAATGAAAAATCAGATAAGGAGAATCACAATGTAAGGCCAATAACTCAGAGACTCTTCGAGCCGAGGAAATAGCCATTAAAAACAGAACATTCCAAGATAACAGCTTGATATCAATGGAATGAAGGGGTTCAAACGGAACACCTTGCAGAACGTTAAGAACTAAGTTTAAGCTCCACGGCGGAGCAACAGTCTTAAACACAGGCTTAATCCTAGCCAAAGCCTGACAAAAAGCCTGAACGTCTGGAACTTCTGACAGACGTTTGTGTAAAAGGATAGACAGAGCTGAGATCTGTCCCTTTAACGAACTAGCAAATAAACCCTTTTCTAAACCTTCTTGTAGAAAAGACAATATCCTAGGAATCCTAACCTTACTACATGAGTAACACTTGGATTCACACCAATATAAGTATTTACGCCATATTTTATGGTAAATTTTCCTGGTAACAGGTTTCCTAGCCTGTATTAAGGTATCAATCACTGACTCCGAGAATCCCCGCTTTGATAGAATCAAGCGTTCAATCTCCATGCAGTCAGCCTCAGAGAAATTAGATTTGGATGTTTGAAAGGACCCTGAATCAGAAGGTCCTGTCTCAGAGGCAGAGACCAAGGTGGACAGGACGACATGTCCACTAGATCTGCATACCAGGTCCTGCGTGGCCACGCAGGCGCTATTAGAATTATCGATGCTCTCTCCTGTTTGATCCTGGCAATCAATCGAGGAAGCATCGGGAAGGGTGGAAACACATAAGCCATGTTGAAAACCCAAGGTGCTGTCAGAGCATCTATCAGTACCGCTCCCGGGTCCCTGGACCTGGATCCGTAACAAGGAAGCTTGGCGTTCTGGCGAGACACCATGAGATCCAGATCTGGTTTGCCCCAATGCTGAAGTAGTTGGGCAAACACCTCCGGATGAAGTTCCCACTCCCCCGGATGAAAAGTCTGGCGACTTAGGAAATCCGCCTCCCAGTTCTCCACGCCTGGGATGTGGATCGCTGACAGGTGGCAAGAGTGAGACTCTGCCCAGCGAATTATCTTTGAGACTTCCATCATCACTAGGGAACTCCTTGTCCCTCCCTGATGGTTGATGTAAGCCACAGTCGTGATGTTGTCCGACTGAAACCTGATGAACCTCAGAGTTGCTAACTGAGGCCAAGCCAGAAGGGCATTGAAAACTGCTCTTAATTCCAGAATGTTTATTGGAAGGAGTCTCTCCTCCTGAGTCCATGATCCCTGAGCCTTCAGGGAAATCCAGACAGCACCCCAACCTAGCAGGCTGGCGTCTGTTGTTACAATCGTCCAATCTGGCCTGCTGAAGAGCATCCCCCTGGACAGATGTGGCCGAGAAAGCCACCATAGAAGAGAATCTCTGGTCTCTTGATCCAGATTTAGCATAGGGGACAAATCTGAGCAATCCCCATTCCACTGACTTAGCATGCACAATTGCAGCGGTCTGAGATGCAGGCGTGCAAAAGGTACTATGTCCATTGCCGCTACCATTAAGCCGATTACCTCCATGCATTGAGCCACTGACGGGTGTTGAATGGAATGAAGGACACGGCAAGCATTTAGAAGTTTTGATAACCTGTCCTCTGTCAGGTAAATTTTCATTTCTACAGAATCTATAAGAGTCCCCAAGAAGGGAACTCTTGTGAGTGGCAATAGAGAACTCTTTTCTACGTTCACCTTCCACCCATGCGACCTTAGAAATGCCAGAACTAACTCTGTATGAGACTTGGCAGTTTGGAAACTTGACGCTTGTATCAGAATGTCGTCTAGGTATGGAGCTACCGCTATTCCTCGCGGTCTTAGTACCGCCAGAAGAGAGCCCAGAACCTTTGTAAAGATTCTTGGAGCTGTAGCCAACCCGAAGGGAAGAGCTACAAACTGGTAATGCCTGTTTAGGAAGGCAAACCTTAGATACCGGTAATGATCCTTGTGAATTGGTATGTGAAGGTAGGCATCCTTTAAATCCACTGTGGTCATGTACTGACCCTTTTGGATCATAGGTAAGATGGTCCGAATAGTTTCCATTTTGAACGATGGAACTCTTAGGAATTTGTTTAGGATCTTTAAGTCCAAGATTGGTCTGAAGGTTCCCTCTTTTTTGGGAACCACAAACAGATTTGAGTAAAACCCTTGTCCGTGTTCCGACCGCGGAACTGGGTGGATCACTCCCATTAGTAAAAGGTCTTGTACACAGCGTAGAAACGCCTCTTTCTTTATCTGGTTTGCTGACAACCTTGAAAGATGAAATCTCCCTTTTGGAGGAGAAGCTTTGAAGTCCAGAAGATATCCCTGAGATATGATCTCTAACGCCCAGGGATCCTGGACATCTCTTGCCCAAGCCTGGGCGAAGAGAGAAAGTCTGCCCCCCACTAGATCCGTTTCCGGATCGGGGGCCCTCACTTCATGCTGTCTTAGGGGCAGCAGCAGGCTTTCTGGCCTGCTTGCCCTTGTTCCAGGACTGGTTAGGTTTCCAGCCCTGTCTGTAGCGAGCAACAGTTCCTTCCTGTCTTGGAGCGGAGGAAGTTGATGCTGCTCCTGCCTTGAAGTTACGAAAGGCACGAAAATTAGACTGTTTAGCCTTTGGTTTGGCCCTGTCTTGAGGCAGGGCATGGCCCTTACCTCCAGTAATGTCAGCGATAATTTCTTTCAAACCGGGCCCGAATAATGTCTGCCCTTTGAAAGGTATGTTAAGCAATTTAGATTTAGAAGTCACATCGGCTGACCAGGATTTAAGCCACAGCGCTCTACGCGCTTGAATGGCGAATCCGGAGTTCTTAGCCGTAAGCTTAGTTAAGTGTACTACGGCATCAGAAATAAATGAATTAGCTAGCTTAAGGACTTTAAGCTTGTCTATAATCTCGTCCAATGGAGCTGAGCTAATGGTCTCTTCCAGAGACTCAAACCAGAATGCCGCCGCAGCCGTGACAGGCGCAATGCATGCAAGGGGTTGTAATATAAAACCTTGTTGAACAAACATTTTCTTAAGGTAACCCTCTAACTTTTTATCCATTGGATCTGAAAAAGCACAGCTATCCTCCACCGGGATAGTGGTGCGCTTAGCCAGAGTAGAAACTGCTCCCTCCACCTTAGGAACCGTCTGCCATAGGTCCCGTGTGGTGGCGTCTATTGGAAACATTTTTCTAAATATAGGAGGGGGTGAAAAGGGCACACCGGGTCTATCCCACTCCTTGTTAACAATTTCTGTAAGCCTTTTAGGTATAGGAAAAACGTCAGTACACGCCGGTACCGCAAAATATTTATCCAGCCTACATACTTTCTCTGGAATTGCAACCGTGTTACAATCATTCAGAGCCGCTAATACCTCCCCTAGTAATACACGGAGGTTCTCAAGCTTAAATTTAAAATTTGAAATATCTGAATCCAGTTTACTTGGATCAGATCCGTCACCCACAGAATGAAGCTCTCCGTCCTCATGTTCTGCAAATTGTGACGCAGTATCAGACATGGCTCTACTATTATCAGCGCACTCTGTTCTTACCCCAGAGTGATCGCGTTTACCCCTAAATTCTGGCAATTTAGATAGTACTTCAGTCATAACATTAGCCATGTCTTGCAAAGTGATTTGTATGGGCCGCCCTGATGTACTTGGCGCCACAATATCACGCACCTCCTGAGCGGGAGGCGAAGGTACTGACACGTGAGGAGAGTTAGTCGGCATAACTTTCCCCTCGTTGTCTGGTGATATTTTTTTAACATATAAAGTTTGACTTTTATTCAAAGTAACATATATACATTGAGTGCACAAATTTCTATTGGGCTCCACATTGGCCTTTAAACATAGTGAACAAACAGATTCATCTGTGTCAGACATGTTTAAACAGACTAGCAATAACACTAGCAAGCTTGGAAAAAACTTTTAAAAAAATTTCCAAGCTATATAAAAAACGCTACTGCGCCTTTAAGAAACATAAAAATGTGACAGTTGAATTAACAATGAACCAAATATGTTTAAACAACCAAATTTTAACAGAAAATGTATATAAAGTTAGCAGAGGATTGCACCCACCAGCAAAAGGATGATTAACCCCTTAATACCCAAAACGGATAACGGTTGAAATAATAAACGTTTTTATCACAGTCAAACACACTGTCACAGGTCTGCTGTGACTGATTACCTCCCTCAAAACTAGTTTTGGAGAACCCTGGGCTCTGTAGAGACGTCCTGGATCATGGAGGAAGAAATAGGAAGACTGACTAAATTTTTACTGCGCAATAAAGCGCTAAAATAGGCCCCTCCCACTCATATTACAACAGTGGGGAAGCTCAGTAAACTGTTTTTATGCAGAAAAAAAACGACAGCCATGTGGTAAAAATCATGCCCATAAAGTTTTATCACCAAGTACCTCAGAAAAAACGATTAACATGCCAGTAAACGTTTTAAAATTGAAAATTATGAAGTGTTATTAATAAGCCTGCTGCTAGTCGCTTTCACTGCAGTGCAGGCTCAAATATTACTTTAATATTGACAGTATTTTCTTAGTGAAATTCCATTCCCAGAAATACCTCAGAGTATACATACATACATATATCAGCCTGATACCAGTCGCTACTACTGCATTTAAGGCTGCACTTACATTACATCGGTATTAGCAGTATTTTCTCAGTCAATTCCATTCCTTAGAAAATAATTTACTGCACATACCTCCTTGCAGGTGGGCCCTGCATGCTATCCCCTGTTCTGAAGTTACCTCACTCCTCAGAATGGCCGAGAACAGCAAGTGGATCTTAGTTACGACCACTAAGATAATAGAAAACTCAGGCAGATTCTTCTTCTAATGCTGCCTGAGAACAAACAACACACTCCGGTGCCGTTTAAAATAACAAACTTTTGATTGAAGAAATAAAAACTAAGTTTAACACACCACAGTCCTCTCACACGTCCTATCTTTAGTTAGGTGAAAGAGAATGACTGGATATGACGTAGAGGGGAGGAGCTATATAGCAGCTCTGCTTGGGTGATCCTCTTGCACTTCCTGTTAGGGAGGAGTTATAATCCCATAAGTAATGGATGACCAGTGGACTGACTACACTTAACAGGAGAAAAAGATGGGGTGAACATCTAAGAAATATTAAAAATGCATTTCTTAAACATAGTATCTCTAGACATATACTTTGTTCCCATGTTTCTGAGGTAGATGTTCTTAAGATTACACAGACTGAGTCTATTCCTAAATCTTGAGGCTTAAACAGATATAAAAGGCTTAGACAAAGAGAAACTTATTGGATCTGGAAATAACAGTCTTTGTCACCATATGGTCTAATGAGAATATCAATCTTGCAGCTTTTAATGATTGAAATTGTGACTAACTGGTGCTGCATATAACTGATATATAAGCTATGGGTGGGTTATATATATTGTATATAATTATTATGGATATTAATAAAACTATGTGTCTTTATAATCTATTCAATTCATTTTGTAATAACCGTCTAAATAGACATGTGAGGGTTATAACAACAGATATTTTCTTCCCAGTATTTAATGAATGGATTTTTAAGAGATTGGTTTTTATTTTAAATTTGGAGTATTAAATATACCGATCCGATATGATAAAGTAGAGAGATCAGTAACCGATGAAATGTTTTTATGTTGCAATAACTATTGTAATTTTTGTATCCAATTTTGAGACATCCTCGGTCTGTCTACTTAATACTATGCGCATCCAAAATAATGAGTGATTTAGCTACATTTGGTAATTAACGTAGTTGGTTTTCAAAATAGCGCACACAGTTAGCTATTGGCTATTGAGAGTGTAATCACTGTCCAATCGGAGCAGTAGCGAGAGCCAATTCCATATTGACATGTGCACTAGTCGGGTGAACACGCCGAGGTGGTCAGGTATTTAAGCTCACTTGTATTTGTATATTTTATCACATGATGAAACAGTCATGTACTGTGAAATGCATTGTGAATAAAAACATAATTTATGCTTACCTGATAAATTCCTTTCTCCTGTAGTGTAGTCAGTCCACGGGTCATCCATTACTTATGGGATTATATCTCCTCCCTAACAGGAAGTGCAAGAGGATCACCCAAGCAGAGCTGCTATATAGCTCCTCCCCTCTACGTCATACCCAGTCAATAGACCGAAACCAAACGAGAAAGGAGAAACTATAGGGTGCAGTGGTGACTGGAGTTTAATTTAAAATTTAGACCTGCCGTAAAAACAGGGCGGGCCGTGGACTGACTACTACAGGAGAAAGGAATTTATCAGGTAAGCATAAATTATGTTTTCTCCTGTTAAGTGTAGTCAGTCACGGGTCATCCATTACTTATGGGATACCAATACCAAAGCTAAAAGTACACGGATGACGGGAGGGACAGGCAGGACCTTTACACGGAAGGAACCACTGCCTGAAGAACCTCTCTCCCAAAAACAGCCTCCGAAGAAGCAAAAGTGTCAAATTTGTAAAATTTTGAAAAGGTGTGAAGTGAAGACCAAGTTGCAGCCTTGCAAATCTGTTCAACAGAGGCCTCATTTTTAAAGGCCCAAGTGGAAGCCACAGCTCTGGTAGAATGAGCTGTAATTCTTTCAGGAGGCTGCTGTCCAGCAGTCTCATAGGCTAAACGTATTATGCTACGAAGCTAGAAGGAGAGAGAGGTAGCCGAAGCCTTTTGACCTCTCCTCTGTCCAGAATAAACGACAAACAGGGAAGAGGTTTGTCGAAAATCTTTAGTTGCCTGTAAATAGAATTTCAGGGCACGGACGACGTCCAGATTGTGCAGAAGTCGTTCCTTCTTTGAGGAAGGATTAGGGCACAATGAAGGAACAACAATCTCTTGATTGATATTCTTGTTAGTGACTACCTTAGGTAAGAACCCAGGTTTAGTACGCAGAACTACCTTGTCTGAATGAAAAATCAGATAAGGAGAATCACAATGTAAGGCTGATAACTCAGAGACTCTTCGAGCCGAGGAAATAGCCATTAGAAACAGAACTTTCCAAGATAACAGTTTGATATCAATGGAATGAAGGGGTTCAAACGGAACACCCTGTAAAACGTTAAGAACTAAGTTTAAACTCCATGGCGGAGCAACAGATTTAAACACAGGCTTAATCCTGGCCAAAGCCTGACAAAAAGCCTGAACGTCTGGAACTTCTGACAGACGCTTGTGCAAAAGAATGGACAGAGCTGAGATCTGTCCCTTTAACGAACTAGCAGATAAACCCTTTTCTAAGCCTTCTTGTAGAAAAGACAATATCCTAGGAATCTTAACCTTACTCCATGAGTAACTATTGGATTCGCACAAATGTAAGTATTTATGCCATATTTTATGGTAAATTTTCCTGGTAACAGGTTTCCTAGCCTGTATTAAGGTATCAATCACTGACTCCGAGAATCCACGCTTTGATAGAATCAAGCGTTCAATCTCCATGCAGTCAGCCTCAGAGAAATTAGATTTGGATGTTTGAAAGGACCCTGAACCAGAAAGTCCTGTCTCAGAGGCAGAGACCATGGTGGACAGGACGACATGTCCACTAGATCTGCATACCAGGTCCTGCGTGGCCACGCAGGCGCTATTAGAATCACCGATGCTCTCTCCTGTTTGATCCTGGCAATCAGTCGAGGAAGTATCGGGAAGGGTGGAAACACATAAGCCATGTTGAAGACCCAAGGTGCTGTCAGAGCATCTATCAGAACCGCTCCCGGGTCCCTGGACCTTGATCCGTAACAAGGAAGCTTGGCGTTCTGGCGAGACGCCATGAGATCCAGATCTGGTTTGCCCCAACGCCAAAGCAGTTGTGCAAATACCTCTGGGTGAAGTTCCCACTCCCCCGGATGAAAAGTCTGGCGACTTAGGAAATCCGCCTCCCAGTTCTCCACGCCTGGGATGTGGATCGCTGACAGGTGGCAAGAGTGAGACTCTGCCCAGCGAATTATCTTTGAGACTTCCATCATCGCTAGGGAACTCCTTGTCCCTCCCTGATGATTGATGTAAGCCACCGTCGTGATGTTGTCCGACTGAAACCTGATGAACCTCAGAGTTGCTAGCTGAGGCCAAGCCAGAAGAGCATTGAGAACTGCTCTTAATTCCAGAATGTTTATTGGAAGGAGACTCTCCTCCTGAGTCCATGATCCCTGAGCCTTCAGGGAATTCCAGACAGCGCCCCAACCTAGTAGGCTGGCGTCTGTTGTTACAATCGTCCAGTCTGGCCTGCTGAAGGGCATACCCCTGGACAGATGTGGCCGAGAAAGCCACCATAGAAGAGAATCTCTGGTCTCTTGATCTAGATTCAGCATAGGGGACAAATCTGAGTAATCCCCATTCCACTGACTTAGCATGCACAATTGTAGTGGTCTGAGATGCAGGCGTGCAAAAGGTACTATGTCCATTGCCGCTACCATTAAGCCGATTACCTCCATGCATTGAGCCACTGACGGGTGTTGAATGGAATGAAGGACACGGCAAGCATTTAGAAGTTTTGTTAACCTGTCTTCTGTCAGGTAGATTTTCATTTCTACAGAATCTATAAGAGTCCCCAAGAAGGGAACTCTTGTGAGTGGCAATAGAGAACTCTTTTCTACGTTCACCTTCCACCCATGCGACCTTAGAAATGCCAGAACCAATTCTGTATGAGACTTGGCAGTCTGGAAACTTGACGCTTGTATCAGAATGTCGTCTAGGTACGGAGCTACCGAAATTCCTCACGGTCTTAGTACCGCCAGAAGAGAGCCCAGAACCTTTGTAAAGATTCTTGGAGCCGTGGCTAACCCGAAGGGAAGAGCTACAAATTGGTAATGCCTGTTTAGGAAGGCAAACCTTAGGTACCGATAATGATCCTTGTGAATCGGTATGTGAAGGTAGGCATCCTTTAAATCCACTGTGGTCATGTATTGACCCCTTTGGATCATAGGTAATATTGTCCGAATAGTTTCCATTTTGAATGATGGAACTCTTAGGAATCTGTTTAGGATCTCTAAGTCCAAAATTGGTCTGAAGGTTCCCTCTTTTTTGGGAACCACAAACAGATTTGAGTAAAACCCTTGTCCGTGTTCCCATTAATAAAAGGTCTTGTACACAGCGTAGAAACGCTTCTCTCTTTAACTTGTTTGCTGACAGCCTTGAAAGATGAAATCTCCCTTTTGGAGGAGAAGCTTTGAAGTCCAGAAGATATCCCTGAGATATGATCTCTAACGCCCAGGGATCCTGGACATCTCTTGCCCAAGCCTGGGCGAAGAGAGAAAGTCTGCCCCCCCACTAGATCCGTTTCCGGATCGGGGGCCCTCAATTCATGCTGTCTTAGGGGCAGCAGCAGGTTTTCTGGCCTGCTTGCCCTTGTTCCAGGACTGGTTAGGTTTCCAGCCCTGTCTGTAGCGAGCAACAGTTCCTTAATGCTTTGGAGCTGAGGAAGTTGATGCTGCTCCTGCCTTGAAGTTACGAAAGGCACGAAAATTAGATTGTCTAGCCCTTGGTTTGGCTCTGTCTTGAGGCAGGGCATGACCCTTACCTCCAGAAATGTCAGCGATAATTTCTTTCAAACCGGGCCCGAATAATGTCTGCCCTTTGAAAGGTATGTTAAGCAATTTAGATTTAGAAGTCACATCGGCTGACCAGGATTTAAGCCACAGCGCTCTGCGCGCTTGAATGGCGAATCCTGAATTCTTAGCCGTAAGTTTAATTAAGTGTACTACGGCATCGGAAATAAATGAATTAGCTAGCTTAAGGACTCTAATCTTGTCTGTAATCTCATCCAATGTAACTGAGTTAATGGTCTCTTCCAGAGACTCAAACCAGAATGCCGCCGCAGCCGTGACAGGCGCAATACATGCAAGGGGTTGTAATATAAAACCTTGTTGAACAAACATTTTCTTAAGGTAAACCTCTAACTTTTTATCCATTGGATCTGAAAAAGCACAGCTATCCTCCACATTTTTCTAAATATAGGAGGGGAAGAAAACAAAATTTATGCTTACCTGATAAATTCCTTTCTCCTGTAGTGTGGTCAGTCCACGGGTCATCATTACTTCTGGGATATTAACTCCTCCCCAACAGGAAGTGCAAGAGGATCACCCAGCAGAGCTGCTATATAGCTCCTCCCCTCTACGTCACACCCAGTCATTCGACCGAGAACCAACGAGAAAGGAGAAGCCAAAGGGTGCAGTGGTGACTGGAGTATAATTAAAAAATTTAGACCTGCCATAAAAACAGGGCGGGCCGTGGACTGACCACACTACAGGAGAAAGGAATTTATCAGGTAAGCATAAATTTTGTTTTCTCCTGTTAAGTGTGGTCAGTCCACGGGTCATCATTACTTCTGGGATACCAAAGCTAAAGTACACAGATGACGGGAGGGACAGGCAGGCTCTTTATACGGAAGGAACCACTGCCTGAAGAACCTTTCTCCCAAAAACAGCCTCCGAAGAAGCAAAAGTGTCAAATTTGTAAAATTTGGAAAAAGTATGAATAGAAGACCAAGTTGCAGCCTTGCAAATCTGTTCAACAGAGGCCTCATTCTTAAAGGCCCAAGTGGAAGCCACAGCTCTAGTGGAATGAGCTGTAATTCTTTCAGGAGGCTGCTGTCCAGCAGTCTCATAAGCTAAACGTATTATGCTACGAAGCCAAAAAGAGAGAGAGGTAGCCGAAGCTTTTTGACCTCTCCACTGACCAGAATAAAACGACAAACAGGGAAGACGTTTGTCGAAAATCCTTAGTTGCCTGTAGATAAAATTTCAAGGCACGGACTACATCTAGATTGTGTAGAAGACGTTCCTTCTTCGAAGAAGGATTAGGACACAAAGATGGAACAACAATCTCTTGATTGATATTCCTGTTAGTGACCACCTTAGGTAAGAACCCAGGTTTAGTACGCAGAACTACCTTGTCTGAATGAAAAATCAGATAAGGAGAATCACAATGTAAGGCAGATAACTCAGAGACTCTTCGAGCCGAGGAAATAGCCATTAAAAACAGAACTTTCCAAGATAACAATTTGATATCAATGGAATGAAGGAGTTCAAACGGAACACCCTGTAAAACATTAAGAACTAAGTTCAAACTCCATGGTGGAGCAACAGTTTTAAACACAGGCTTAATCCTGGCCAAAGCCTGATAAAAAGCCTGAACGTCTGGAACCTCTGACAGACGTTTGTGTAAAAGAATGGACAGAGCTGAAATCTGTCCCTTTAAGGAACTAGCGGATAAACCCTTTTCTAAACCTTCTTGTAGAAAAGACAACATCCTAGGAATCCTAACCTTACTCCATGAGTAACTTTTGGATTCGCACCAATATAAGTATTTACGCCATATTTTATGGTAAATCTTTCTGGTAACAGGCTTCCTAGCCTGTATTAAGGTATCAATTACTGACTCAGAAAAACCACGTTTTGATAAAATCAAGCGTTCAATTTCCAAGCAGTCAGCTTCAGAGAAATTAGATTCTGATGTTTGAAAGGACCCTGGATCAGAAGGTCCTGTCTCAGAGGCAGAGACCAAGGTGGACAGGATGACATGTCCACTAGATCTGCATACTAAGTCCTGCGTGGCCACGCAGGCGCTATTAGAATCACCGATGCTCTCTCCTGTTTGATTCTGGCAATCAATCGAGGAAGCATCGGGAAGGGTGGAAACACATAAGCCATCCCGAAGGTCCAAGGTGCTGTCAAGGCATCTATCAGGACCGCTCCCGTATCCCTGGATCTGGACCCGTAACAAGGAAGCTTGGCGTTCTGTCCTATCTCTGGTTTGCCCCAACGTCGAAGTATTTGGGCAAAGACCTCCGGATGAAGTTCCCACTCCCCCGGATGAAAAGTCTGACGACTTAAGAAATCCGCCTCCCAGTTCTCCACTCCCGGGATGTGGATTGCTGACAGGTGGCAAGAGTGAGACTCTGCCCAGCGAATTATCTTTGATACTTCCATCATCGCTAGGGAGCTTCTTGTTCCTCCTTGATGGTTGATGTAAGCTACAGTCGTGATGTTGTCCGACTGAAACCTGATGAACCCCCGAGTTGTTAACTGGGGCCAAGCCAGAAGGGCATTGAGAACTGCTCTCAATTCCAGAATGTTTATTGGCAGGAGACTCTCCTCCTGAGTCCATGATCCCTGAGCCTTCAGAGAATTCCAGACAGCGCCCCAACCTAGTAGGCTGGCGTCTGTTGTTACAATTGTCCAATCTGGCCTGCTGAATGGCATCCCCCTGGACAGATGTGGCCGAGAAAGCCACCATAGAAGAGAATTTCTGGTCTCTTGATCCAGATTCAGAGTAGGGGACAAATCTGAGTAATCCCCATTCCACTGACTTAGCATGCACAATTGCAGCGGTCTGAGATGTAGGCGTGCAAAGGGTACTATGTCCATTGCCGCTACCATTAAGCCGATCACCTCCATGCATTGAGCTACTGACGGGTGCTGAATGGAATGAAGGACACGGCATGCATTTTGAAGCTTTGTTAACCTGTCTTCTGTCAGGTAGATCTTCATTTCTACAGAATCTATAAGAGTCCCTAAGAAGGGAACTCTTGTGAGTGGAAAGAGAGAACTCTTCTTTTCGTTCACCTTCCATCCATGCGACCTTAGAAATGCCAGTACTAACTCTGTATGAGACTTGGCAGTTTGAAAGCTTGAAGCTTGTATCAGAATGTCGTCTAGGTACGGAGCTACCGAAATTCCTCGCGGTCTTAGTACCGCCAGAAGAGCACCCAGAACCTTTGTGAAGATTCTTGGAGCCGTAGCCAATCCGAATGGAAGAGCTACAAACTGGTAATGCCTGTCTAGGAAGGCAAACCTTAGATACCGGTAATGATCTCTGTGAATCGGTATGTGAAGGTAAGCATCCTTTAAATCCACTGTGGACATGTACTGACCCTTTTGGATCATGGGTAGGAATGTCCGAATAGTTTCCATTTTGAACGATGGAACTCTTAGGAATTTGTTTAGGATCTTTAAATCCAAGATTGGCCTGAAGGTTCCCTCTTTTTTGGGAACCACAAACAGATTTGAGTAAAACCCCTGTCCATGTTCCGACCGCGGAACCGGATGGATCACTCCCATTAGTAAAAGATCTTGTACACAGCGTAGAAACGCTTCTTTCTTTATTTGGTTTGTTGACAACCTTGACAGATGAAATCTCCCTTTTGGGGGAGAGGATTTGAAGTCCAGAAGATATCCCTGAGATATGATCTCTAACGCCCAGGGATCCTGGACATCTCTTGCCCAAGCCTGGGCGAAGAGAGAAAGTCTGCCCCCCACTAGATCCGTTCCCGGATCGGGGGCCCTCGATTCATGCTGTCTTAGGGGCAGCAGCAGGTTTTCTGGCCTGCTTGCCCTTGTTCCAGGACTGGTTAGGTCTCCAGCCTTGTCTGTAGCGAGCAACAGCTCCTTCCTGTTTTGGAGCAGAGGAAGTTGATGCTGCTCCTGCCTTGAAATTACGAAAGGAACGAAAATTAGACTGTCTAGCCTTAGGTTTGGCTCTGTCTTGAGGCAGGGCATGGCCTTTACCTCCTGTAATGTCAGCGATAATTTCTTTCAAACCGGGCCCAAATAAGGTCTGCCCTTTGAAAGGTATGTTAAGTAATTTAGATTTAGAAGTAACGTCAGCTGACCAGGATTATAGCCACAGTGCTCTGCGTGCCTGAATGGCGAATCCGGAATTCTTAGCCGTAAGTTTTGTTAAATGTACTACAGCATCTGAAACAAATGAATTAGCTAGCTTAAGTGTTTTAAGCTTGCTTGAAATCTCATCTATAGTTATTGAGTCAAGAGTCTCTTCCAGGGACTCTGACCAAAAAGCGGCCGCGGCCGAGACAGACGCAATACATGCAAGGGGTTGCAATATAAAACCTTGTTGAACAAACATTTTCTTAAGGTAACCCTCTAACTTTTTATCCATTGGATCTGAAAAGGCACAGCTATCCTCCACCGGGATAGTGGTACGCTTAGCCAGAGTAGAAACCGCTCCCTCCACCTTAGGGACCGTCTGCCATAAGTCCCGTGTGGTGGCGTCTATTGGAAACATTTTTCTAAACACAGGAGGGGGGGAAAAGGGTACACCGGGCCTATCCCACTCCTTAGTAATTATCTCTGTAAGCCTCTTAGGTATAGGAAATACGTCAGTACTCGCCGGTACCGCATAGTATCTTATCCAGCCTACATAATTTCTCTGGGATTGCAACGGTGTTACAATCATTCAGAGCTGCTAATACCTCCCCTAACAGTACACGGAGGTTTTCGAGTTTAAACTTAAAATTAGAAATGTCTGAATCCATTCTATTGGGATCAGAACCGTCACCTGCAGATTGAAGCTCTCCGTCCTCCTGTTCTGCATACTGTGACGCAGTATCAGACATGGCCCTATTATTATCAGCGCACTCTGTTCTCACCCCAGAGTGATCACGCTTACCTCTAAGTTCTGGTAATTTAGACAAAACTTCAGTCATAACATTAGCCATATCCTGTAATGTGATTTGTAATGGCCGCCCTAATGTACTCGGCGCTACAATATCACGCACCTCCCGAGCGGGAGATGCAGGTACTGACACGTGAGGCGAGTTAGTCGGCATAACTCTCCCCTCGTTGTTTGGTGAATGATGTTCAATTTGTACAGATTGACTTTTATTTAAAGTAGCATCAATGCAATTAGTACACAAATTTCTATTGGGCTCCACTTTGGCTTTAGCACAGAGATATTCCTCTGAGTCAGACATGTTTAACACACTAGCAATTAAACTAGCAACTTGGAAATACTTTTCAAAGCAATTTACAAATAATATGAAAAACGTACTGTGCCTTTAAGAAGCACAGAAAAAAAGTTATGACAGTTGAGTAATAATAAACCTGAGAAACTATAACATCAAATTCTTTCCGGTAAAACACAATTTTAGCAAAGGATTGCCCCCATTAGCAATGGATAACTAACCCTTGAATAGCAGAAAAAATGTACAGAATATAAACGTTTTTTATCACAGTCAAAGCACAATCTCACAGGTCTGCTGTGAGTGATTACCTCCCTCAAACTAACTTTGGAAGACCCCTGAGCTCTGTAGAGACGAACCGGATCATGCAGGGAAGAAAACAGACTTGTGACTGAATTTTCTGATGCGTAGCAAAAGCGCCAAAATAGGCCCCTCCCCCTCACACACAACAGTGAGGGAGATCAGTAAACTGTCTTAAATTAAATAAAACAACCGCCAAGTGGAAAAAAACAGTGCCCAAACAATTTTTCACCCAGTACCTCAGATAATTAAACGAGTTAACATGCCAGCAAAAACGTTTAACATCAATAAATGAAATGTCATTAGAAAGCCTGTTGCTAGTCGTTCCTACTGCAAGTTAGGCCAAAGTCTTATGCATACAGTATTATCCCAGTGAAGTACCATTCCCCAGAATACTGAAGTGTAAATATACATACATGACAGCCTGATACCAGTTGCTACTACTGCATTTAAGGCTGAGCTTACATTATATCGGTATGGCAGTATTTTCTCAGTCAATTCCATTCTCAGAAAATAATATGCTGCTACATACCTCTTTGCAGGTTAACCTGCCCGCTGTCCCCTGATCTGAAGTTTACCTCACTCCTCAGATGGCCGAGAACAGCAAGATGATCTTAACTACGCCGGTTAAAATCATACAAAAAACTCAGGTAGATTCTTCTTCAAATTCTACCTGAGAAGGAACAACACACTCCGGTGCTGTTTTAAAATAACAAACTTTTGATTGAAGGTATAAAACTAAGTATAATCACCACAGTCCTCTCACACATCCTATCTATTAGTTGGGTGCAAGAGAATGACTGGGTGTGACGTAGAGGGGAGGAGCTATATAGCAGCTCTGCTGGGTGATCCTCTTGCACTTCCTGTTGGGGAGGAGTTAATATCCCAGAAGTAATGATGACCCGTGGACTGACCACACTTAACAGGAGAAAAGGGCACACCAGGTCTATCCCACTCCTTGTTAATAATTTCTGTAAGCCTTTTAGGAATAGGAAAAACGTCAGTACACGTCGGTACCGCAAAATATTTATCCAGCCTACACATTTTCTCTGGAATTGCAACCGTGTTACAATCATTCAGAGCCGCTAATACCTCCCCTAGCAATACACGGAGGTTCTCAAGCTTAAATTTAAAATTTGAAATGTCTGAGTCCAGTTTACTTGGATCAGATCCGTCACCCACAGAATGAAGCTCTCCGTCCTCATGTTCTGCAAATTGTGACGCAGTATCAGACATGGCTCTATTATTATCAGCGCACTCTGTTCTCACCCCAGAGTGGTCGCGTTTAACCCTAATTTCTGGCAATTTAGATAATACTTCAGTCATAACATTAGCCATGTCTTGCAAAGTGATTTGTATGGGCCGCCCTGATGTACTTGGCGCCACAATATCACGCACCTCCTGAGCGGGAGACGAAGGTACTGACACGTGAGGAGGGTTAGTCGGCATAACTTCCCCCTCGTTGTCTGGTGAAATTTTCTTTACATGTACACTTTTATTTAAAGTAGCATCAATGCAATTAGTACACAAATTTCTATTGGGCTCCACATTGGCCTTTAAACATATTGCACAAAGAGTTTCCTCTGTGTCAGACATGTTTAACAGACTAGCAATGAAACTAGCAAGCTTGGAAAATACTTTTGAAATAAATTTACAAGCAATATAAAAAAACGTTACTGTGCCTTTAAGAAGCACCAATAAACTGTCACAGTTGAAATTACAATGAACCAAATTTGTTATAGCAACCAAATTTTCACAGTAAATGCAATAAGTTAGCAAAGGATTGCACCCAACAGCAAATGGATGATTAACCCCTTAATACCCAAAAAACGGATAACAGAATATAAACGTTTTAACACAGTCAAAAGCACAGTCTCACAGGTCTGCTGTGAGTGATTACCTCCCTCAAAACTAGTTTTGGAGACCCCTGGGCTCTGTAGAGACGTCCTGGATCATGGAGGAAGGAATAGGAAGACTGTGACTGAATTCTTACTGCGCAAGAAAGCGCCAAAATAGGCCCCTCCCACTCATATTATAACAGTGGGGAAGCTCAGTAAACTGAATTTATTCATAAATAAACGACAGCCATGTGGAAAAATAATGCCCAAAATTTTTTATCACCAAGTACCTCAGAAAAAAAACGATTAACATGCCAGTAAAACGTTTTAAAATAAAATTATGAAATGATACTAATAAGCCTGCTGCTAGTCGCTTTCACTGCAGTGGGGGCTCAAATATAAGTTAAATGTATACAGTATTTTCTTAGTGAAGTTCCATTCCCCAGAAATACCTCAGTGTAACATACATACATATTAGCCTGATACCAGTCGCTACTACTGCATTTAAGGCTGCACTTACATTATATGGGCATTAGAAGTATTTTCTCAGTCAATTCCATTCCTTAGAAAATAATATACTGCAACATACCTCCTTGCAGGTGAAACCTGCCCGCTGTCCCCTGTTCTGAAGTTACCTCACTCCTCAGAATGGCCGAGAACAGCAAATGGATCTTAGTTACGACCGCTAAGATCATACACAAACTCAGGTAGATTCTTCTTCTAATGCTGCCTGAGAAAAAACAACACTCTGGTGCTGTTTAAAATAAACTTTTGATTGAAGATATAAAAACTAATTTTAATAACCACAGTCCTCACACGTCCTATTAGTTAGGTGCAAGAGAATGACTGGGTATGAAGTAGAGGGGAGGAGCTATATAGCAGCTCTGCTTGGGTGATCCTCTTGCACTTCCTGTTAGGGAGGAGATATAATCCCATAAGTAATGGATGACCCGTGGACTGACTACACTTAAAAGGAGAAAAAAAAATTTATACACACATATATACATACACACACACATACTGAGAAATGCGTTTTGAATATATATATATATATATATATATATATATATATATATATATATATATATATATATATATATATATATATATATATATATATATATATATATATATATACATACATATACACACACACATATACACTTTGTGAGTCTCCGGTTATCCTCTGTGTATCCATTGAGGTAGTTTTGGATCTACTTACCTTGTCTTTACCCGTGAACTGCGGATTCTATAGTGGTGATGTGCAAGGGTGGAGAGAGCAGTGGAGGTGTAAAGCCAATCTGCGAGTTAGCTGAGAGTTCAGCCTGCCTCATTTGCACTGCTGAGTGCAACGTGTTTGAGAGTATTAAGTCCCTACTCTCTTAAAGAAAAAATGTGGGTTTCATGTACCTTTAATGATTTAGAAAGAATGCAATTTTAAACATCTTTCTAATTTACTTCTATTATCTAATTTGTTTTATTCTCTTGATATTCTTTGCTAAAAATATATTCTTTGCTAAAAATATCTAGATATGCTCAGTAGCTGCTGATTGGTTGCTGCATATAGAAGCCTCGTGATTGGCTCACCCATGTGCATTGCTTTTTCTTCAAATAAGGATATCTAAAAAATGAAGCAAAATAAATAATAGAAGTAAATTGTAATGTTGTTTAAATTTATATGTTCTATCTGAATCATGAAAGAAAGATTTTGGGTTTAGTGGCCCTTTAACCGTTTTAACGTACCATCGAGACATACTTCACCATTGGAGCGCCCTCTTATCTTCTTTCTCTAAATATGTTGTATTGGAGTCAGCAGCAAAACAGACAGTAATACCCACACAAGTTCAAAGGTATCCCAATAAAGAAAAACGATCTTTCTATTGACTGCTTTAATCTCCAGAAACACCAAAACAGTCCCCTCAAGAAACAGAGACACATATCAAACTAGCCCCGTAGGAAGACGCTGCCTGAAAAGGCGCACTCCTAATAGCCACTGTTAAAACCTATATTAGTAAATTTAGCGTAGTGGAATGATGAAGCTGAATAATATAGGGTTCTAAAGAAAATACACCCTCTTTCAATTAATAAAGAGATAAGTCTCCATCACATGCAAACATTGCCTGCCTCTGCAAGAAATATCCTATATAAGGATCGTTGTGTCCCATATTAAAGTGCAGCTTTAACTCAGATAGGACTCTTCATTTTAAATTAACCCCATTAGTGCTAGCCTCCTCCAGAAGACAAAAAGGCACTTACCTGCATATCCAGCTGTCCGGCAGGACGACAGCTCACACGGCATGAGAGGATGCCACTCCTCACAGAGACCTGTGAAAGAAAAGAAAGAGTAAACCTACTCAGGCTTCCTATACCAGGGCAGCAACATGTTAGGAACTTGCTAGGGTGGGCCTTGCCGTGTTTTCCTAACTGCTTTAAAGCCACCACTGCCCTACTGAAGAGACTATTGTGGAGTACGGCTAGACCCCCTCTTGAGAGGAAAGATCAGAGCAAACCTACTCTGCTTTCAAAATCATAAACTCTTGATTGAAGATCAGACACAAACTTCACCTCCTCCTTGCACCGCAGGCAAAGAGAATGACTAGGGGTTATGGGTAAGGGAAGTGACATATATAGCAACTTTGCTGTGGTGCTCTTTGCCTCCTCCTGCTGGCCAGGAATGATATTACCACTAGTAATAGAGGATTCCGTGGACTCACCATATCTTAGGAAAGAAATACTAAATTTGTTACTTGAAATAAAAAAAAAAAGAAAAATCAATATTTCTGAAACACACTAATTTAATGTGGAAATATTTGCAAGCTTTCTTCTATTAAAGGGACAGTCTAGTCCAAAACGAACTATTTTTTTTAGATAGGGCATGTAATTTAAAACAATTTTCCAATTTACTTGTATCACCATTTTGCTTTGTTCACTTGGTTTTCTTAGTTGAAAGCTAAATCTAGGAGGTTTATATGCTAATTTCTAAACCCTTGAAGGCTGCCTCTTAGCTCAGGGCATTTTTACAGTTTTTCCCCATTAAAGAGTGTTCGTTCATGTGTCATATAGATAATATTGAGCTCACGCCCGTGGAGTTCCTTAGAGCCAGCACTGAAATAAGGGGGCAGTTTGCAGAAGCATAGATACAAGGTAATCAGAGGTAAAAAGTGTATTTATATCACTTGATTATGCAAAATTAGGGAATGGGTAATAAAGGGATTATTTATCTTTTAAAACAAATATTCTGGTGTAGACTGTCCCTTTAACAAAAAGAGAGAAGCGCTTAACCAGGGAACGAACAATAGCATATAAGATTGATCTATGGCTAGTTACCACCCAAGAAGCAGCCTCTCTTTACCCAGCATGTGCCATACACAGAGAAGAACTTTACTGTGGTACATTAGTCTAATCCAGCGGTTGCCAACCAGTGGTCCATGGACCACTGGTGGTCCACGAGAAAAAACATAATTTATGTAAGAACTTACCTGATAAATTCATTTCTTTCATATTAGCAAGAGTCCATGAGCTAGTGACGTATGGGATATACATTCCTACCAGGAGGGGCAAAGTTTCCCAAACCTTAAAATGCCTATAAATACACCCCTCACCACACCCACAATTCAGTTTAACGAATAGCCAAGAAGTGGGGTGATAAAAAAGTGCGAAAGCATATAAAATAAGGAATTGGAATAATTGTGCTTTATACAAAATCATAACCACCACAAAAAAGGGCGGGCCTCATGGACTCTTGCTAATATGAAAGAAATGAATTTATCAGGTAAGTTCTTACATAAATTATGTTTTCTTTCATGTAATTAGCAAGTGTCCATGAGCTAGTGACGTATGGGATAATAAATACCCAAGATGTGGATCTTTCCACGCAAGAGTCACTAGAGAGGGAGGGATAAAATAAAGACAGCCAATTCCTGCTGAAAATAATCCACACCCAAAATAAAGTTTAATGAAAAACATAAGCAGAAGATTCAAACTGAAACCACTGCCTGAAGTACTTTTCTACCAAAAACTGCTTCAGAAGAAGAAAACACATCAAAATGGTAGAATTTAGAAAAAGTATGCAAAGAGGACCAAGTAGCTGCTTTGCAAATCTGATCAATCGAAGCTTCATTCCTAAACGCCCAGGAAGTAGAAACTGACCTAGTAGAATGAACTGTAATCCTTAGAGGCGGAGTTTTACCCGACTCGACATAAGCATGATGAAATAAAGATTTCAACCAAGATGCCAAAGAAATGGCAGAAGCTTTCTGGCCTTTTCTAGAACCGGAAAAGATGACAAATACAAAGCTCTAACAGCATCCAAAGAATGCAAAGATTTCTCCTTAGAATTCATAGGATTAGGACATAATGAAGGAACCACAATTTCTCTACTAAGGTTGTTAGAATTTACAACCTTAGGTAAAAAATTCAAAAGAAGTTCGCAGCACCGCCCCATCCTGATGAAAAATCAGAAAAGGAGACTCGCAAGAAAGAGCAGACAATTCAGAGACTCTTCTGGCAGAAGAGATGGCCAAAAGAAACAAAACATTCCAAGAAAGTAATATAACGACCAAAGAATGCATGGGTTCAAAAGGAGGAGCTTGAAAAGCCCCCAGAACCAAATTCAAACTCCAAGGAGGAGAAATTGACTTAATGACAGGTTTTATACGAACCAAAGCTTGTACAAAACAATGAAATATCAGGAAGAATAGCAATCCTTCTGTGAAAAAAGAACAGAAAGAGCAGAGATTTGTCCTTTCAAGGAACTTGCGGACAAACCTTTATCTAAACCATACTGAAGAAACTGAAAAATTCTCGGTATTCAAAAAGAATGCCAAGAAAAAATGATGAGAAAGACACTAAGAAATATAAGTCTTCCAGACTCTATAATATATCTCACTAGATACAGATTTACGAGCCTGTCACATAGTATTAATCACAGAGTCAGAGAAACCTTCTTTGACCAAGAATCAAGCGTTCAAACTCCATACCTTAAAATTTAAGGATTTGAGATCCTGATGGAAAAAAGGACCTTGCGACAGAAAGTCTGGTCTTAACGGAAGAGTCCACAGCTGGCAAGAGGCCATCCGGACAAGATCCGCATACCAAAACCTGTGAGGCCATGCTGGAGCTACCAGCAGAACAAACGAGCATTCCTTCAGAATCTTGGAGATTACTTTTGGAAGAAGAACTAGAGGCGGAAAGATATAGGCAGGATGATACTTCCAAGGAAATCATAATGTATCCACTGCTTCCGCCCGAGGATCCCGGGATCTGGACAGATACCAGGGAAGTTTCTTGTTTAGATGAGAAGCCATCAGATCTATTTCTGGGAGTTCCCACATTTGAACAATCTGAAGAAATACCTCTGGGTGAAGAGACCATTCGCCCGGATGCAACGTTTGGCGACTGAGATAATCCGCTTCCCAATTGTCTATACCTGGGATATGAACCGCAGAGATTAGACAGGAGCTGGATTCCGCCCAAACCAAAATTCGAGATACTTCTTTCATAGCCAGAGGACTGTGAGTCCCTCCTTGATGATTGATGTATGCCACAGCTGTGACTTTGTCTATCTGAAAACAAATGAACAACTCTCTCTTCAGAAGAGGCCAAGACTGAAGAGCTCTGAAAATTGCACGGAGTTCAAAAATATTGATCGGTAATCTCACCTCCTGAGATTCCCAAACCCCTTGTGCTGTCAGAGACCCCCACACAGCTCCCCAACCTGTAAGACTTGCATCTGTTGAGATTATAGTCCAGGTCGGAAGAACAAAGAAGCCCCCTGAACTAAACGATGGTGAACTGTCCACCACGTCAGAGAGTGTCGTATAATCGGTTTAAAGATATTAATTGAGATATCTTTGTGTAATCCCTGCACCACTGGTTCAGCATACAGAGCTGAAGAGGTCGCATGTGAAAACGAGCAAAGGAGATCGCATCCGATGCGGCAGTCCTAAGACCTAAAATTTCCATGCATAAGGCTACCAAAGGGAATGATTGTGACTGAAGGTTTTGATAAGCTGATATCAATGTTAAACTTCTCTTATCTGAAAAGGACAGAGTCATAGACACTGAATCTATCTGGAAACCTAAAAAGGTTACCCTTGTCTGAGGAAACAATGAACTGATTGGTAAATTGATCCTCCAACCATGATCTTGAAGAAACAACACAAGTCGATTCGTATGAGATTCTGCGAAAATGTGAAGACTGAGCAAGTACCAAGATATCGTCCAAAAAAGGAAATACCAAAACCCTGTTCTCTGATTACAGACAGAAGGGCACCGAGAACCTTTGAAAAAAATTCTTGGAGCTGACGCTAGGCCAAACAGTAGAGCCACAAAACTGGTAATGCTTGTCTAAAAAGAGAATCTCAGAAACTAAAAGTGATCTGGATGAATCGGAATATGCAGATATGCATCCTGTAAATCTATTGTAGACATATAATGCCCTTGCTAAACAAAAAGGCAGGATAGTCCTACAGTTACCATCTTGAATGTTGGTATCCTTACATAACGATTCAATATAGATAGATCCGGAACTGGTCTGAAGGAATTGACCTTCTTTGGTACAATGAAGAGATAGAATAAAACCCCAGCCCCTGTTCCAGAACTGGAACTGGCATAATTACTCCAGCCAACTCTAGATCTGAAACACATTTCAGAAATGCTGAGCCTTTGCTGTGTTTACTGGGACACGGGAAAGAAAAAAATCTCTTTGCAGGAGGCCTTAACTTGAAGCCAATTCTGTACCTTAAAAGAAAAAGTAAACTGCCCCATACCAGCTGAGCTGGAATGAGGGCCGCACCTTCATGGGTATTTAGGAGCTGGCTATAGGTTTCTATAAGGCTTGGATATATTCCAAACTGGAAATGGTTTCCAAACTGATACCGCTCCTGAGGATGAAGGATCAGGCTTTTGTTCCTTGTTGTGAGGAAAGGAACGAAAATGATTATTAGACCTAAATTTACCTTAGATTTTTTATCCTTTGGTAAAAAAGTTCCCTTCCTCCAGTAACAGTTGAGATAATAGAATCCAACTGAAAATCGAATAATTTATTACCCTGGAAAGAAAGGGAAAGCAAAGTTGACTTAGAAGACATATCAGCATTCCAAGTTTTAAGCCATAAAGCTTTTCTAGCTAAAATAGCTAGAGACATATACCTGACATCAACTCTAATGATATCAAAAGATGGTATCACAAATAAAATTATTAGCACGTTATAGAATAATAATAATGCTATAAAATTATGATCTGTTACTTGTTGCGCTAAAGGTTCTAACCAAAAAGTTGAAGCTGCAGCAACATCCGCTAAAAATATAGCAGGTCTAAGAAGATTACCTGAACATAAGTAAGCTTTTCTTAGAAAGGATTCAATCTTCCTATCTAAAGGATCCTTAAATGAAGTACTATCTGCCATAGGAATAGTAGTACGTTTAGCAGGAGTAGAGACAGCCCCATTAACCTTAGAGATTTTGTCCCAAAATTCTAATCTGTCAGATGGCACAGGATATAATTGCTTAAAACGTTTAGAAGGAGTAAATGAATTACCCAAAGTATTCCATTCCCTGGAAATTACTTCAGAAATAGCATCAGGGAGAGAAAACACTTCTGGAATAACTACAGGAGATTTAAAAACCGTATTTAAACGTTTAGATTTAGTATCAAGAGGACCAGAATCCTCTATTTCTAATGCAATTAATACTTCTTTAAGTAAAGAACGAATAAATTCCATCTTGAACAAATACAAAGATTTATCAGCATCAACCTCTGAGACAGAAACCTCTGAACCAGAAGAACCATTATCAGTATCAGAATGATGATGTTCATTTAAAAATTCATCTGAAAAAAGAGTTTTAAAAGACTTATGTATACTAGAAGGAGAAATAACAGACATAGCCTTCTTAATGGATTTAAAAAATAAAATCTCTTATGTTATCAGGAACACTCTGAAAATTAGATGTTGACGGAACAGCAACAGGTAATGTAACAGTACTAAAGGAAATTTTATCTGCATTAATAAGTTTGTCATGACATGCAATACAAACAACAGCTGGAGAAAGATACCAAAAGTTTATAGCAGATACACTTAGCTTGGTAGCTCCAGCACTGTGCAGCGATTTTCCTGAAGTATCTTCTGACTCAGTTGCAACGTGGAACATCTTGCAATATGTAAAAGAAAAAAACAACATATAAAGCAAAATTGATCAAATTCCTTAAATGACAGTTTCAGGAATGGGAAAAAAATGCCAGTGAACAAGCTTCTAGCAACCAGAAGCAATAAATAATGAGACTTAAATAATGTGGAGACAAAAATGACGCCCATATTTTTTAGCGCCAAAAAAAGACGCCCACATTATTTGGCGCCTAAATGCTTTTGGCGCCAAAAATGACGCCACATCCGGAACGCCGACACTTTTGACGCAAAAAAACGTCAAAAAATGACGCAACTTCCGGCGACACGTATGACGCCGGAAACAGAAAAAAAATTTTGCGCCAAAAAAGTCCGCGCCAAGAATGACGCAATAAAATGAAGCATTTTCTGCCCCCGCAAGCCTAACAGCCCACAGGGAAAAAGTCAAATTTTTTAAGGTAAGAAAAAATGATTGAAACAAATGCATTTATCCCAAGTATGAAACTGACTGTCTGAAAATAAGGAATGTTGAACATCCTGAGTCAAGGCAAATAAATGTTTGAAAACATATATTTAGAACTTTATAAAAAAGCGCCCAACCATAGCTTAGAGTGTCACAGAAAATAAGCTTACTTACCCCAGGACACTCATCTACATGTTGTAGAAAGCCAAACCAGTACTGAAACGAAAATTAGCAGAGGTAATGGTATATATAAGAGTATATCGTCGATCTGAAAAGGGAGGTAAGAGATGAATCTCTACGACCGATAACAGAGAACCTATGAAATAGACCCCGTAGAAGGAGATCATTGCATTCAAATAGGCAATACTCTCCTCACATCCCTCTGACATTCACTGCACGCTGAGAGGAAAACCGGGCTCCAACCTGCTGCGGAGCGCATATCAACGTAGAATCTAGCACAAACTTACTTCACCACCTCCATAGGAGGCAAAGTTTGTAAAACTGAATTGTGGGTGTGGTGAGGGGTGTATTTATAGGCATTTTAAGGTTTGGGAAACTTTGCCCCTCCTGGTAGGAATGTATATCCCATACGTCACTAGCTCATGGACTCTTGCCAATTACATGAAAGAAAACATAATTTATGTAAGAACTTACCTGATAAATTAATTTCTTTCATATTGGCAAGAGTTCATGATCTAGTGACGTATGGGACCTCAAAATGCCTATAAATACACCCCTCACCACACCCACAATTCAGCTTAACGAATAGCCAAGCAGTGGGGTGATAAAGGAGTAGAAAGCATCAACAAAGGAAATTTGGAAATAATTGTGCTTTATACAAAAAATCATAACCACCATAAAAAGGGTGGGCCTCATGGACTCTTGCCAATATGAAAGAAATTAATTTATCAGGTAAGTTCTTACATAAATTATGTTTTCTTTCATGTAATTGGCAAGAGTCCATGAGCTAGTGACGTATGGGATAGCAATACCAAAGATGTGGAACTCCACGCAAGAGTCACTAGAGAGGGAGGGATAAAAATAAAAACAACCGTTTTCCGCTGGAAAAATTAATCCACAACCCAAAAAAATAAGTATATTCTCATAAATGAAAGAAAAAAACTTAAATCAAAAGCAGAAGAGTCAAACTGAAGCAGCTGCCTGAAGAACTTTTCTACCAAAAACTGCTTCTGAAGAAGCAAATACATCAAAACGGTAGAATTTAGTAAATGTATGCAAAGAGGACCAAGTTGCCGCTTTGCAAATCTGATCAACTGAAGCTTCATTCTTAAAAGCCCACGAAGTGGAGACTGATAGAGTAGAATGAGCTGTAATTCTCTGAGGCGGGGCCTGACCCGACTCTAAATAAGCTTGATGAATCAAAAGTTTCAACCAAGAAGCCAAGGAAATAGCAGAAGCCTTCTGACCTTTCCTAGGACCAGAAAATAAAACAAAATAGACTGGAAGTCTTCCTGAGATCTTAAGTAGCTTCCACATAATATTTCAAAGCTCTTCCCACATCCAAAGAATGTAAGGATCTTTCCAAAGAATTCTTAGGACACAAGGAAGGGACAACAATTTCTCTACTAATGTTGTTAGAATTCACAACCTTAGGTACAAATTGAAAAGAAGTCCACAAAACTGCCATATCCTGATGAAAAATCAGAAAAGGAGACTCACAAGAAAGAGCAGATAGCTCAGAAACTCTTCTAGCAGAAGAGATAGCCAAAAGGAACAACACTTTCCAAGAAAGTAGTTTAATGTCCAAACAATGCATAGGCTCAAATGGAGGAGCCTGTAAAGCCTTCAAAACCAAATTAAGACTCCAAGGAGGAGAAATTGATTTAATGACAGGCTTAATATGAACTAAAGCCTGTACAAAACAGTGAATATCAGGAAGTATAGCAATCTTTCTGTGAAATAAAACAGAAAGAGCAGAGATTTGTCCCTTCAAGGAACTTGCAGACAAACCCTTATCCAAACCATCCTGAAAAAAACTGTAAAATTCTAGGAATTCTAAAAGAATGCCAAGAGAATTTATGAGAAGAACGCCATGAAATGTAATTCTTCCAAACTCGATAATAAATCTTTCTAGAGACTGATTGACGAGCTTGTAACATAGTATTAATCACTGAGTCTGAGAAACCTCTATGACTTAGTACTAAGCGTTCAATTTCCATACCTTCAAATTTAATGATTTGAGATCCTGATGGAAAAATGGACCTTGAGACAGTAGGTCCGGCCTTAACGGAAGTGGCCAAGACTGGCAACTGGACATCCGAACCAGATCTGTAAACCAAAACCTATGTGGCCATGCTGGAGCTACCAGCAACACAAACTATTCTTCCATGATGATTTTGGAGATCACTCTTGGAAGGAGAACTAGAGGCGGGAAAATGTAAGCAGGATGATAACACCAAGGAAGTGTCAGCGCATCCACTGCTTCCGCCTGAACATCCCTGGACCTGGACAGGTATCTGGGAAGTTTCTTGTTTACATGAGAGGCCATGAGATCTATCTCTGGAAGACCCCACATCTGAACAATCTGAGAAAACACATCTGGATGGAGAGACCACTCCCCTGGATGTAAAGTCTGGCGGCTGAGATAAACTGCCTCCCAATTGTCTACACCTGGGATATGCACCGCAGAGATTAGACAGGAGCTGGATCCCGCCTAAGCAAGTATCCGAGATACTACTTTTATAGCTTGGGGACTGCGAGTCCCACCCTGATGATTGACATATGCCACTGTTGTGACATTGTCTGTCTGAAAACAAATGAACGGTTCTCTTTAACAGAGGCCAAAACTGAAGAGCTCTGAGAATTGCACGGAGTTCTCAAATATTTATTGGTAATCTCGCCTCTTGAGATTTCCAAACCCCTTGTGCTGTCAGAGATCCCCAACCTGAAAGACTCGCATATGTTGTGATCACAGTCCAGGTTGGCCGAACAAAAGAAGCCCCTTGTACTAAACAATGGTGATCTATGTACCACCTCAGAGTGTCGTACATTGGGATTTAAGGATATTAATTGTGATATCTTTGTATAATCCCTGCACCATTGGTTCAGCATACAAAGCTGGAGAGATCTCATGTGAAAACGAGCAAAGGGGATCGCGTCCGATGCTGCAGTCATGAGACCTAAAACTTCAATGCACATAGCCACTGAAGGGAATGACTGAGACTGAAGGTGCCGGCAGACTGCAACCAATTTTAAACGTCTCTTGTCTGTTAGAGACAGAGTCATGTACACTGAATCTATCTGGAAGCCTAAAAAGGTGACCCTTGTCTGAGGAATCAAGAAATGTTTTGGTAAATTGATCCTCCAACCATGTTTCCGAAGAAACACTAGTTGATTCGTGTGAGATTCTGCAGAACGTAAAGACTGAGCTAGTACCAAGATATCGTCCAAATAAGGAAACACCCTGTTCTCTGATTACAGAGAGTAGGGCACCTAGAACCTTTGAAAAGATTCTTGGAGCTGTTGCTATGTCAAATGGAAGAGCAACAAATTGGTAATGCTTGTCTAGAAAAGAGAATCTTAGGAACTGATAATGTTCTGGATGAATCGGAATATGAAGGTATGCATCCTGCAAGTCTATTGTGGACATATAATGTCCTTGCTGAACAAAAGGCAGAATAGTCCTTATAGTCACCATCTTGAAAGTTGGTACTCTTACATAACGCTTCAAAATTTTCAGATCCAGAACTGGTCTGAATAAATTTTCCTTCTTTGGGACAATGAATAGATTTGAATAAAACCCCAAACCTTGTTCCTGAAAAGGAACTGGCATGATTACCCCTGAAGACTCCAGGTCTGAAACACACTTCAGGAAAGCCTGAGATTTTACTGGATTTGCTGAGATACGCGAGAAAAATTCTCACAGGAGGTCTTACTCTGAATCCTATTCCATACCCTTGAGACAATGCTCTGAATCCAATGATTTTGGACAGAATTTATCCAAATATCCTTGAAAAACCTTAATCTGCCCCCTACCAGCTGAGCTGGAATGAGGGCCGCACCTTCATGCGGACTTAGGATCGGACTTTGGTTTCTTAAATAGCTTGGATTTATTCCAATTTGAGGAAGGCATCCAATTGGAAACAGATTCCTTGGGGGAAGGATTGAGTTTTTGTTCCTTATTTTGACGCAAGGAACGAAAACGGTTATAAGCCTTAGATTTACCCTTAGGTTTTTTATCCTGAGGCAGAAAAACTCCCTTTCCCCCAGTGACAGTTGAAATAGAATCCAACTGAGAACCAAATAAATTACCTTGGAAAGAAAGATAATAATCTAGCTTTAGATGTCATATCAGCATTCCAAGATTTAAGGCAAAAAGCGACATGGATCCAACATCAATTTTGATATAATCAAAAATGGCATCACAAATAAAATGATTAGCATATTGCAGTAAGCGAATAATGCTAGATATGTCAGAATCCAATTCTTGTTGCGCTAAATTCTCCAACCAGAAAGTTGATGCAGACGCAACATCAGCCAAAGAAATTACAGGTCTGAGAAGATGACCTGAATATAAATAGGCTTTCCTTAGATAATATTCTAATATTCTAGGCTTCCTATCTAAAGGATCCTTAAAGGAAGTACTATCTTCCATAGGAATAGTGGTACGTTTAGTAAGAGTAGAAATAGCTCCATCAACTTTGGGGATTTTTCCTAAAACTCTATAGAATTTGCTGGTAAAGGATACAATTTTTAAACCTTTAAGGAATAAAAGAAGTACCTGGCTTATTCCATTCCTTAGAAATCATATCAGAAATAGCCTCAGGAGAAACCACAGGAGGTTTAAAAACAGCATTCAAATGTTTATTAGACTTAACGTCAAGAGGACTGGTTACCTCAATATCCAAAGTAATTAACACTTCTTATAATAAAGAACGCATATACTTTAAATAAATAAGCAGATTTGTCAGCGTCAATGTCTGAGGAAGGATCTTCTGTATCAGATAGATCCTCATCAGAGGAGGATAAATTATTATGTTGTTAGTCATTTGAAATTTCAGCAACTGAATGAGAAGTTTTAAAAGACCTTTTACGTTTATTAGAAGGTGGAAATGCAGGCAAAGCCTTCAAGATAGAATAAGAAACAAATTCTTTAAAATTTACAGGTATATCATGCACATTAGAAGTTGAAGGAACTGCAACTGGCAATGTACTATTACTGATGGACACACTATCTGCATGTAAAGGTTTATCATGACAACTATTACAAATGACATTCGGCAAAATAATTTCCACAATCTTACAACAAATGCACTTAGCTTTGGTAGAACCGATGTCAGGCAGCAATGTTCCAGCAGAAACTTCTGAGGCAGGATCAGATTGAGACATCTTGCAAAATGTAAAAGAAAAAACAACATATAAAGCAAAATTATCAATTTCCTTATATGACAGTTTCAGGAATGGGAAAAAATGCAAATAGCATAGCCCTCTGATAGAGAAAAAGGCAAGAGGCAAACAACGGGGTATTAAAATAATGAAAAGGTTTGGCGCCAAATATGACGCACAACGTAACTGAAAACTTTTTTGGCGTCAATAATAACCGGAAATTACACACTTGCATCACTAATGACGCAACCGTGTGTAAGGCTTCGGCATCAACTATGACGCCGGAAATGACGAAGTTGCGTCAGACTTATTTTTCGCGCCAAAAAATTCTCACGCCAAGAATGACGCAATAAAGTCTAGCATTTGGCGCACCCGCGGGCCTAATACCGCCAGCAATTTGCAAGAATTAGTCAATTGAAAAAAAGACTAAACCCCAGGTAAGAAAAAAAAAAAATTCTTAAAATTTTTTTTATTTTCCCCAAATATAAAACTGACAGCCTGCAGAAGGAAATACATGAACCTGACTCATGGCAAATATAAGTACAATACATATATTTAGAACTTTATATAAATGCATAAAGTGCCAAACCATAGCTGCGGTGTCTTAAGTAATCAACATACTCACCAAAAGACACCCATCAACATACTTACCAAAAGACACCCATCCACATATAGCAGATAGCTAAACCAGTACTGAAACAGTTATCAGTAGAAGTAATGGTAAATTGAGAGTATATTGTCGATCTGAAAAGGGAGGTAGGAGATTAATCTCTATGACCGATAAGAGAACCTATGAAATAGACCCCCGTTAGGGAAATCATCGTATTCAATAAAGGATACTCCCTTCACGTCCCTCTGACATTCGCTGTACTCAGAGGAATCGGGCTTTAACAATGCTGAGAAGCGCATATCAACGTAGAAATCTTAGCACAAACTTACTTCACCACCTCCATAGAAGGCAAAGTTTGTAAAACTGAATTGTGGGTGTGGTGAGGGGTGTATTTATAGGCATTTTGAGGTTTGGGAAACTTTGCCCCTCCCTACAGTGCCTGGCTAGACATCCGTGAAAACTGACAAAGTTAAATCACAATCTCCCTACGCACGTTGCGTAGTACTGTACAAATTGCGTAGCTACATTGTATTTTTTATTCCTCCCGCCTGGTGTGCTTTTTAGAGGAAGATGCTTCCATTCTAAAGCCAGCAGAGGTTGGTATAGTCTTGACTCGAAATAGTGGAAACATAGTATATAAAAAAAAAAATTCTTATTTAACTTAATTTCTTCCCTTTACCCGTCTCTTTGTAGAAGTTTTCCTAATTCCTTCAGATGGACTTACATCAATGTTTGTCTTCCTCCCCTCCATCTTTTTTTTTATTAAATATTAATTATTTTTCATTCTAATAAATTTCCCACGCACAAAGCCATTCCACCTGAATTCTAGTATTTGCTATCCAGCAGATCTGCCATATTCCACCAGTATTATAAGAATTACCAGTAACATCAGTCGTTAGCTCACATCCATATTGAGTTATCTGATATAAACTTAATTTATGAATCCAATGTCTGTCCATGATTATAAGTAGTTTTGAATAATTCCTAACTGGGGAGGTAACTTGAAAGTCTTGTGGTCCTTTTAAACAATTATTTTTTTCCCCACTTTCTGCCTCTGTTTCCAGCTCAAAAGTTGGCACTCACACTTCATCTGTCATTTAGAAGTATTCTCTCAGTTCTGTCATTCAGTTAGTTAATTCCAAAAAATAATTCTTAAAATTGTGTAAATATATACATAATGTAAACTTATCTATGGTTATACTAGTTTTGTACAGTATGCGTATGTATTCAAAATTGTGAGTTTAGTGGTCCCCAAGGTCCGAAAGGTTGGTGACCCCTGGTCTAATCTTAACTAAACAGTACAGTCCATCCCTCCCTGAACAAGAGACATAGCAAACCCCAGACATACGTTTTAGCCTAGTATGGGCCTAAGTCAGTAAGGTGTAGCCATATCCCTTCTAGGCACACTGGGCATTTTATCTTCTGTAAAGACACAATTGGGCAAAAACATAATTTATGCTTACCTGATAAATTTATTTCTCTTGTAGTGTATCCAGTCCACGGATCATCCATTACTTATGGAATACCCATACCAAAGCTAAAGTACACGGATGATGGGAGGGACAAGGCAGGTACTTAAACGGAAGTTACCACTGCCTGTAAAAAAAAAAAAAACTCTCCCAAAAATAGCCTCCGAAGAAGCAAGGTATCAAATTTGTTAAATTTGAAAAAGTATGAAGCGCAGACCAAGACTCCGTCTTGTAAATCTGTTCAACAGAAGCCACATTTAAAAAAGGCCCAAGTGAAAACCCCAGCTCTAGTAGAATGAGCTGCAATCCCTTCAGGAGGCTGCTGTTTAGCAGTCTCATAAGCTAAATTAATTATGCTTTTTAACCAAAAAGACAGAGAGGCTGCTGAAGTCTTTTGACCTCTCCTCTGTCCAGAATAGACAACAAACAAGGTGAACCTTTGATGAAAACTGTAGTAGCTTGTAAGTAAAACTTTAAAGCACAAACCACGTCCAATATTGTGTAATAGACGTTCCTTCTTTGAGGAAGGATTAGGATACAAGCATGGAACAACTATCTCTTGAGTGATGTTCTTGTTAGATACCACCTTAGGAAAAAAAAACAGGTTGGTACGCAGGACTACCTTATCCGTACGAAGGACCAGATAAGGAGAATCACATTGTAACACAGATAACTTGGAGACTCTACGAGTCGAGGAAATAGCTACCCAAAAGGAACTTTCCAAGATAAAGATTGATATCTATGGAACAAAAAAGGTTCAAACGGAACTTCTTGAAGAGCCTTAAGAACCAGGTTTAAGCTCCATGGTGGAGCAACAGTTTTAAACACAGGCTTGGATCTAACCAAAGCCTGACCAAATGCCTGAACGTCTAGAATACCTGCCAGACGCTGGTGCAAAAAAAAAAAAAAAAAAATAGACAGAGTAAAAATCTGTCCCTTTTAAGGAATTAGCTGACAACCCTTTTCTCAAAAACATCTTGGAGAAAAGATAATATCCTGGGAATCCAGGCTTTACTCCATGAGTAACCCTTGGATTCATAACAATCAGATATTTACACCATATCTATGTTCAATTTTCCTAGAGACAGGCTTTCATGTCTGTATTAAGGTATCAATGACTGACTCGGAGAAGCCATGCTTTGATAACATCAAGCGTTCAGTCTCCAGGCAGTCCATCTCAGATTGATTCTATTTAGATGGTTGAAAGGACCCTGAAGTAGAGGGACCTGTCTCAGAAGCAGAGGCCGTGATGGAAAGGATGACATGTCCACCAGATCTGCATACCAGGTCCTGCGTGGCTAAGCAGGCGCTGTCAAAAACACCAAAGCCCTCTCCTGCTTGGTCTTGACCTCCGAAGGAAATCCCACTCCCCCGGAAGAAAAGTCTGACGACTTAGAAAATCCACCTCCGAGTTCTCAACACCTGGGATATGGATAGCTGATAGACAAGAGTGAGTCTCTGTCCAGTGAATTATTGTAAGACTTCTAACATCACTAGGGAACTTCTGTTCCCCCTTGATGGCTGATGTAAGCCACAGTCGTGTATATTGTCCGACTGAGTATGATGTACCTCAGAGTTGCTAACTGAGGCCAAGTCTGAAAAGCATGGAATATCACTCCCAGAATATTTATTAGAAGGAGGGTCTCCTCCTGAGTCCACTATCCCTGAGCCTTCAGGGAGTTCCAGACTGCATCCCAACCTAAAAGGCTGTCATCCATTGTAACAATTGTCCCATCTGACCTGCGGAAGGTCATACCCTTGGACAGATGGACCCGACATAGTCACCAGAGAAGAGAATCTCTGGTCTCTTGGTCCAGGTTCAACAGGGGGACAAATCTGTGTAATCCCCGTTCCTCTGACTGAGCATGCATAGTTGCAGCGGTCTAAAATGTAGACGTGCAAACGGTACTATGTCCTTTGCCGCTACCTATTAAGCCGATTTCATGCATGTACTGAGCCACCGAAGGGCGCGGATGGGATGAAAAACACGGCAGAAATTTAGAAACTTTAGTAAACCTCTTTAGGTATTGGAAAAACATCAGTACACACCGGCACTGCATATTATTTATCCAGTCTACACAATTTCTCTGGCCCTGCGATTGTACACATTTATTCAGAGCAGCCAAAGCCTCCCTGAGCAACAAGTGGAGGTTCTCAAGCATAAATTTTAAATGTAGAAATATCAGAATCAGGTTAAATCATCTTCCCTGAGTCAAAAAAATCACCCACAGACTAAGCATATTGTGAGGTAGTATCATACATGGTTCTTAAAGCGTCTGTATGCTCTGTATCTAACCCCAGAGCTATCTGCTTTCCTTTAATTTCAGGTAGTCTGACTAATACTGCTGCCAGAGTATTATTCACCACCTTTGCCATGTCTTGTAAAATAAACGCTATGGACGCCCTTGATGTACTTGGCGCCATTTGAGCGTGAGTCCCTGAAGTGGGAGTCGAAGGGTCTGAAACGTGGGGAGAGTTAATCGGCATAACTTTCCCCTCGACAGAATCCCCTGGTAAAATAAACGCTATGGGTGCCCTTGATGTACTTGACGCCATTTGAGCGTGAGTCCCTAAAGCGGGAGTCAAAAGGTCTGACACGTGGGGAGAGTTAGTCGGCATAACTACCCCCACGACAGAATCCTCTGGTGATAATGTTTTTAAAGACAAAAAATGATCTTTATTGTTTAACATGAAATCAGTACATCTGGTACACATTCTAAGATGGGGTTCCACCATGACTTTAAAACATAATGAACACAGAGCTTCCTCTATGTCAGACATGTTAGAACAGACTAATAATGAGACTAATAAGCTTGGAAAACACTTTAAATCAAGTTAACAAGCAAATATATAAAACGTTACTGTGCCTTTAAGAGAAACAAATTTTGTCAAAATTTGAAAAACGGTGAAAAAAGGCAGTAAAACAAACTAAATTTTTACAGTACATGTTATAAGGTAACAGAGCATTGCACCCACTTGCAAATGGATGATTAACCCCTTAATGCAAAAAAACAGATAAAAAAAAAAAAAAAAACGACAGACGTTTTTAAAAACAGACACAACAAAACTGCCACAGCAGAGCTGTGGATTACCTTCCCTATAAACGATTTTGGAAGTCTTTTTAGCCCTTTAGAAATGTCCTGTAGTATTCATGGGACTGCTGAGGGAATCTGGATAATTCATTTTGTAATTTTAACTGCGCAAAAAAGCGCTAAATTAGGCCCCTCCCACTCATATTACAACAGTGGGAAGCTTCAGTTAACTGTTTCTATGCAAAATTTAAGCCAGCCATGTGGAAAAAACTTAGGCCCCAATAAGTTTTATCACCAAACATATGTTAAAAATGATTAAACATGCCAGCAAACGTTTTAAAACATATTTTTACAAGAGTATGTATCTCTATTAATAAGCCTGATACCAGTCGCTTTTACTGCATTTAAGGCTATACCAACATTACAGTGTTATCACCAATGTACGTTAAAAAACGATTAAACATGCCAGCAAACGTTTTAAAACACATTTTTATAAGAGTATGTATCTCTATTAATAAGCCTGATACCAGTCGCTATCGCTGCATTTAAGGCTTTACTTACATTACTTCGGTATCAGCAGTATATTTTTAGTCAATTCCATTCCTAGAAAAATATTTTACTGCACATACCTTATCTGCAGGAAAACCTGCACGCCATTCCCCCTCTGAAGTTACCTCACTCCTCAGAATGTGTGAGAACAGCAAATGGATCTCAGTTACGTCTGCTAAGATCATAGAAAAACGCAGGCAGATTTTTCTCCCAAATACTGCCTGAGAAAAACAGCACACTCCGGTGCCATTTAAAAATAACAAACTTTTGATTGAAGAATAAACTAAGTATAAATCACCACAGACTCTCACAACCTCCTATGTTGAGGCTTGCGAGAGAATGACTGAATATGGCAGTTAGGGGAGGAGCTATATAGCAGCTTTGCTGTGGGTGGACTCTTGCAACTTCCTGTTGGGAAGGAGAATATATTCCATAAGTAATGGATGATCCGTGGACTGGATACACTTAACAAGAGAAAAGAGGCTGTTTTCAGGTGGCAATTTGCCAAAGAAGCTGTTGAGCACTTCTATTTGTTGCTCCTATTAATGACCAGAACACAAAAAACTAAAGAAAGTATGTAAAGCAGAACAAATATTAAACAGTAAAATAAATACAAAATACAATTAAACTGAAATAATTTGCAGTTTCCTGCTAAAATGTTGTGTGCTCCAGAAAATTGGAGAAGTTAAAGTTTGAGCAATACTAATTTAATATGTTCAGAAATACACTATACTTGCTATGCATAATGTTAAAATACCGAGTGCAATGTTACAAATAAGATTGAGTTTAGGTATATTACTAACCTGCAGACGATTTGTGAGGATAATATTGGGGTACATAGCCCCTACATCAAGATGGTAAATGAGGGGGCACTCTATTCGATTTGGCACCTCTTTCAAAGTGTTCAGCTTTTTTTTAATCTCCTCAGATACCTAAAAAGAAGAATTTACATTTTACAAGTTGTCGATAGCAGATGAAGAATCATTAAGACATTGCAAATGTGCTATTACCTCTTGGAAATTGGTGACTTCTTCCAGAGGAATCTTCTCTTCCTCTTCTATAGCATGACGCAGTGTCAACTCAACACGCTGCAGCAGGAAGTCAAAGGCAGCTGGATTCTGCCAGAAGAGGGAATACATTTTAACAACAAATTTCAATCCATGTATTGGACTTGGGGTGAGGATTCGGTTATGAATTAAAATTATTAATGTTACTGCAAAGAGTAATCCGATTTATCTTTTGAGAGTGATTCTGTAAAATATTGAATTTTAAGATGTATGGGGCAGAGTAGAACTATAACTGCAAATGTTGTTTCATTTAATAGTCAGAACTACGAATATGTCTCAAGGGATGACACTCACCATTTTAAAACGACAAGGAATATCACTACGGAACACACCAGACTCCAAGGCCTCAACGTGACCTCCAACATATGTCTCAGAGTCCAGAACATGGCCATCATTTGTCAGCTTGTTGAATACTGCCTCTTGTTTATTGGGAAAAACAATGTTTGCATGGTATGCCTGGACCATCAAAAGAGCTTCACAGAGAGTCCCAGAGCCCTTCCGCAGTACCTACAGATGATAAAAAAAGTTTAAAATTCAAAACAATCTGCAAAAATCTAAACATCAACACTTCAATATACCAAACACAATAATGAATAACAAGTACAAAAACTAAATGTGGTAACACTGCATGGATAGTGGAAGACAAGAACATTACATAAAAGAACAAACAATTGGACATTTTTAACTTTTAAAAAGCTTTCTAGGCTATAACCATGCAGTATGGTCATTCACACAACATACTGTACATTTGGGTTACCTCATCAGGCTCCATGGGAATGATGGTGCAGAGAGCAAATATAAATGGGTGAACATATTTCATATACATGTAATATGTTGCAACAGCATCTGACACTGAGTATGTGGCAAGGACCTGAATAAGAAAATAAGTTTTCAAAGTTTATAATGATAAAAAAAATAATATCTATTTTTATAACCCCTTAACGACCTACATACCCTATATTTTGCCTGGTCTTTTAGGGGTTTCCTAGCGCAGCAAAACTGTGCTAGTACTGCATGCCTCAATTCCGGGGGCATGCAGATATAGTGAGGTCTTGCCAACATTGTCAAGACCTGAGCTATAAACAAGCCCAATAAGAGGGCTTGTTTGACGACCGACTACGTACAGGGTATGTTGGTGGTCGTTAAGGTGATCATGATAATGCAACCATATACTATTCCCTACAGTAAGGGTGTAGTATCTGTACCTGTGGCTCTTCATTGGCCATTCGACACATCTCCTCAGGGTCCAGCTCAACTGGGTCATAACCTAGTTTAGCTTTAGCAGCCGCTTTCAGATTGTGGCTACCAACAGGGAGGTAGCTGTCCCTCTTTACCCACCTACAAGAGAAACCAAAACTTACAGATGACCACCACTGCCCCTTCAACACTACACACATCATAGAGGCTGACAAAGCAAAGTTTAACAAGTTGTACACAAGGATGCACCTCGTGTGATCTCAAGACTCCTGAGATTTGGCCCCCCAATCGTTTTGGAAGAAATGTTATGCTTTGCATGCAGAGAAGTGCCTGTCCATAAAAAAACATGTCCAAAACCATTGAGAGGGCAACTAATCAATTATAAGGAATATTTCGCTACATAACAATCCTGTTCAATGGACCTGAATTACAAACTTATGTTCAACCAAAGATACCTAAACTCTGGTGTAGATTGCATAGTTTAGTTATTGGAATGGGGTAATGCACAGCCAAAACATACTAAATAAATATCTTCAAGGGGTTGACTGCACAATATCCTACACTGTCTAAGCACACACGAATTGTTGGAATTATACATTGGTATTTACATGGCAATAAAAATGCCCGTACACAATGGGTTCTATCTAAAATAGAGAGAAAAAGAAAATTTATGTTTACCTGATAAATTTGTTTCTTTTTAGACACGAGTCCACGGATTTCATCCTTACTTGTGGGGGATTACGCCTCCTGGTCAGCAGGAGGCGGCAAAGAGCACCACAGCAGAGCTGTATATATAGCTCCTCCCTTCCCTCCCACTCCAGTCATTCGAGCGAAGTTAGGAAGAGAAACAGAATTTATGTTTACCTGATAAATTTCTTTCTCCAACGGTGTGTCCGGTCCACGGCGTCATCCTTACTTGTGGGATATTCTCCTCCCCAACAGGAAATGGCAAAGAGCCCAGCAAAGCTGGTCACATGATCCCTCCTAGGCTCCGCCTACCCCAGTCATTCGACCGACGTTAAGGAGGAATAATAGCATAGGAGAAACCATATGGTACCGTGGTGACTGTAGTTAAAGAAAATAAATTATCAGACCTGATTAAAAAACCAGGGCGGGCCGTGGACCGGACACACCGTTGGAGAAAGAAATTTATCAGGTAAACATAAATTCTGTTTTCTCCAACATAGGTGTGTCCGGTCCACGGCGTCATCCTTACTTGTGGGAACCAATACCAAAGCTTTAGGACACGGATGAAGGGAGGGAGCAAATCAGGTCACCTAAATGGAAGGCACCACGGCTTGCAAAACCTTTCTCCCAAAAATAGCCTCAGAAGAAGCAAAAGTATCAAACTTGTAAAATTTGGTAAAAGTGTGCAGTGAAGACCAAGTCGCTGCCCTACATATCTGATCAACAGAAGCCTCGTTCTTGAAGGCCCATGTGGAAGCCACAGCCCTAGTGGAATGAGCCGTGATTCTTTCGGGAGGCTGCCGTCCGGCAGTCTCGTAAGTCAATCTGATGATGCTTTTAATCCAAAAAGAGAGAGAGGTAGAAGTTGCTTTTTGACCTCTCCTTTTACCTGAATAAACAACAAACAGGGAAGATGTTTGTCTAAAATCCTTTGTAGCATCTAAATAGAATTTTAGAGCGCGAACAACATCCAAATTGTGCAACAAGCGTTCCTTCTTTGAAACTGGTTTCGGACACAGAGAAGGTACGATAATCTCCTGGTTAATGTTTTTGTTAGAAACAACTTTTGGAAGAAAACCAGGTTTAGTACGTAAAACCACCTTATCTGCATGGAACACCAGATAAGGAGGAGAACACTGCAGAGCAGATAATTCTGAAACTCTTCTAGCAGAAGAAATTGCAACTAAAAACAAAACTTTCCAAGATAATAACTTAATATCAACGGAATGTAAGGGTTCAAACGGAACCCCCTGAAGAACTGAAAGAACTAGATTGAGACTCCAAGGAGGAGTCAAAGGTTTGTAAACAGGCTTGATTCTAACCAGAGCCTGAACAAAGGCTTGAACATCTGGCACAGCTGCCAGTTTTTTGTGAAGTAACACCGACAAGGCAGAAATCTGTCCCTTCAGGGAACTTGCCGATAATCCTTTTTCCAATCCTTCTTGAAGGAAGGATAGAATCCTAGGAATCTTAACCTTGTCCCAAGGGAATCCTTTAGATTCACACCAACAGATATATTTTTTCCAAATTTTGTGGTAAATCTTTCTAGTTACAGGCTTTCTGGCCTGAACAAGAGTATCGATAACAGAATCTGAGAAACCTCGCTTCGATAAAATCAAGCGTTCAATCTCCAAGCAGTCAGCTGGAGTGAAACCAGATTCGGATGTTCGAACGGACCCTGAACAAGAAGGTCTCGTCTCAAAGGTAGCTTCCAAGGTGGAGCCGATGACATATTCACCAGATCTGCATACCAAGTCCTGCGTGGCCACGCAGGAGCTATCAAGATCACCGACGCCCTCTCCTGATTGATCCTGGCTACCAGCCTGGGGATGAGAGGAAACGGCGGGAACACATAAGCTAGTTTGAAGGTCCAAGGTGCTACTAGTGCATCCACTAGAGCCGCCTTGGGATCCCTGGATCTGGACCCGTAGCAAGGAACTTTGAAGTTCTGACGAGAGGCCATCAGATCCATGTCTGGAATGCCCCAAAGTTGAGTGACTTGGGCAAAGATTTCCGGATGGAGTTCCCACTCCCCCGGATGCAATGTCTGACGACTCAGAAAATCCGCTTCCCAATTTTCCACTCCCGGGATGTGGATAGCAGACAGGTGGCAGGAGTGAGACTCCGCCCATAGAATAATCTTGGTCACTTCTTCCATCGCTAGGGAACTCCTTGTTCCCCCCTGATGGTTGATGTACGCAACAGTCGTCATGTTGTCTGATTGAAACCGTATGAACTTGGTCCCCGCTAGCTGAGGCCAAGCCTTGAGAGCCTTGAATATCGCTCTCAGTTCCAGAATATTTATCGGTAGAAGAGATTCTTCCCGAGACCAAAGACCCTGAGCTTTCAGGGATCCCCAGACCGCGCCCCAGCCCATCAGACTGGCGTCGGTCGTGACAATGACCCACTCTGGTCTGTGGAATGTCATCCCTCGTGACAGGTTGTCCAGGGACAGCCACCAACGGAGTGAGTCTCTGGTCCCCTGATTTACTTGTATCTTTGGAGACAAGTCTGTATAGTCCCCATTCCACTGACTGAGCATGCACAGTTGTAATGGTCTTAGATGAATGCGCGCAAAAGGAACTATGTCCATTGTCGCTACCATCAACCCGATCACTTCCATGCACTGAGCTACGGAAGGAAGAGGAACGGAATGAAGTATTCGACAAGAGTCCAGAAGCTTTGTCTTTCTGGCCTCTGTTAGAAAAATCCTCATTTCTGAGGAGTCTATAATTGTTCCCAAGAAGGGAACCCTTGTTGACGGGGATAGAGAACTCTTTTCCACGTTCACTTTCCAGCCGTGCGATCTGAGAAAGGCCAGGACGATGTCCGTGTGAGCCTTTGCTCGAGGGAGGGACGACGCTTGAATCAGAATGTCGTCCAGGTAAGGTACAACTGCAATGCCCCTTGGTCTTAGCACAGCTAGAAGGGACCCTAGTACCTTTGTGAAAATCCTTGGAGCAGTGGCTAATCCGAAAGGAAGCGCCACGAACTGGTAATGTTTGTCCAGGAATGCAAACCTTAGGAACCGATGATGTTCCTTGTGGATAGGAATATGTAGATACGCATCCTTTAAATCCACCGTGGTCATGAATTGACCTTCCTGGATGGAAGGAAGGATAGTTCGAATGGTTTCCATCTTGAAAGATGGGACCTTGAGAAATTTGTTTAAGATCTTGAGATCTAGGATTGGTCTGAACGTTCCCTCTTTTTTGGGAACTATGAACAGATTGGAGTAGAACCCCATCCCTTGTTCTCTCAATGGAACAGGATGAATCACTCCCATTTTTAACAGGTCTTCTACACAATGTAAGAACGCCTGTCTTTTTATGTGGTCTGAAGACAACTGAGACCTGTGGAACCTTCCCCTTGGGGGAAGTCCCTTGAATTCCAGAAGATAACCCTGGGAGACTATTTCTAGCGCCCAAGGATCCAGAACATCTCTTGCCCAAGCCTGAGCGAAGAGAGAGAGTCTGCCCCCCACCAGATCCGGTCCCGGATCGGGGGCCGATATTTCATGCTGTCTTGGTAGCAGTGGCAGGTTTCTTTGCCTGCTTTCCCTTGTTCCAGCCTTGCATTGGTCTCCAAGCTGGCTTGGCCTGAGAAGTATTACCCTCTTGCTTAGAGGACGTAGCACCTTGGGCTGGTCCGTTTTTACGAAAGGGACGAAAATTAGGTCTATTTTTTGCCTTGAAAGGCCGATCCTGAGGAAGGGCATGGCCCTTACCCCCAGTGATATCAGAGATAATCTCTTTCAAGTCAGGACCAAACAGCGTTTTCCCCTTGAAAGGAATGTTTAGTAGCTTGTTCTTGGAAGACGCATCAGCCGACCAAGATTTCAACCAAAGCGCTCTGCGCGCCACAATAGCAAACCCAGAATTCTTAGCCGCTAACTTAGCCAATTGCAAAGAGGCGTCTAGAGTGAAAGAATTAGCCAATTTGAGAGCATTGACTCTGTCCATAATCTCCTCATAAGGAGGAGAGTCACTATCGAGCACCTTAATCAGTTCATCAAACCAGAAATATGCGGCTGTAGTGACAGGGACAATGCATGAAATGGGTTGTAGAAGGTAACCCTGCTGAACAAACATCTTTTTAAGCAAACCTTCTAATTTTTTATCCATAGGATCTTTGAAAGCACAACTATCCTCTATGGGAATAGTGGTGCGTTTGTTTAAAGTAGAAACCGCTCCCTCGACCTTGGGGACTGACTGCCATAAGTCCTTTCTGGGGTCGACCATAGGAAACAATTTTTTAAATATGGGGGGAGGGACGAAAGGAATACCGGGCCTTTCCCATTCTTTATTAACAATGTCCGCCACCCGCTTGGGTATAGGAAAAGCTTCTGGGAGCCCCGGCACCTCTAGGAACTTGTCCATTTTACATAGTTTCTCTGGGATGACCAAATTTTCACAATCATCCAGAGTGGATAATACCTCCTTAAGCAAAATGCGGAGATGTTCCAATTTAAATTTAAAAGTAATCACATCAGATTCAGCCTGCTGAGAAATGTTACCTAAATCAGTAATTTCTCCCTCAGACAAAACCTCCCTGGCTCCCTCAGATTGGGTTAGGGGCCCTTCAGAGATATTAATATCAGCGTCGTCATGCTCTTCAGTAACTAAAACAGAGCATCCACGCTTACGCTGACAAGGGTTCATTTTGGCTAAAATGTTTTTGACAGAATTATCCATTACAGCCGTTAATTGTTGCATAGTAAGGAGTATTGGCGCGCTAGATGTACTAGGGGCCTCCTGAGTGGGCAAGACTCGTGTAGACGAAGGAGGGAATGATGCAGTACCATGCTTACTCCCCTCACTTGAGGAATCATCTTGGGCATCATTGTCATTATCACATAAATCACATTTATTTAAATGAATAGGAATTCTGGCTTCCCCACATTCAGAACACAGTCTATCTGGTAGTTCAGACATGTTAAACAGGCATAAACTTGATAAGAAAGTACAAAAAACGTTTTGAAATAAAACCGTTACTGTCACTTTAAATTTTAAACTGAACACACTTTATTACTGCAATTGCGAAAAAACATGAAGGAATTGTTCAAAATTCACCAAACTTTCACCACAGTGTCTTAAAGCCTTGAAAATATTGCACACCAATTTTGGAAGCTTTAACCCTTAAAATAACGGAACCGGAGCCGTTTTAAGCTTTAACCCCTTTACAGTCCCTGGTATCTGCTTTGCTGAGACCCAACCAAACCCAAGGGGAATACGATACCAAATGATGCCTTCAGAAGTCTTTTATCAGTATCAGAGCTCCTCTCACATGCGACTGCATGCCATGCCTCTCAAAAACAAGTGCGCAACACCGGCGCGAAAATGAGACTCTGCCTATGCTTTGGGAAAGCCCCTAAAGAATAAGGTGTCTAAAACAGTGCCTGCCGATATAATTATATCAAAATACCCAGAATAAATGATTCCTCAAGGCTAAATAAGTGTTAATATCAATCGATTTAGCCCAAAAAATGTCTACAGTCTAAATAAGCCCTTGTGAAGCCCTTATTTACAATCGTAATAAACATGGCTTACCGGATCCCATAGGGAAAATGACAGCTTCCAGCATTACATCGTCTTGTTAGAATGTGTCATACCTCAAGCAGCAAAGGACTGCAAACTGTTCCCCCAACTGAAGTTAATGCTCTCAACAGTCCTGTGTGGAACAGCCATGGATTTTAGTTACGGTTGCTAAAATCATTTTCCTCATACAAACAGAATTCTTCATCTCTTTTCTGTTTCTGAGTAAATAGTACGTACCAGCACTATTTGAAAATAACAAACTCTTGATTGAATAATGAAAAACTACAGTTAAACACTAAAAAACTCTAAGCCATCTCCGTGGAGATGTTGCCTGTACAACGGCAAAGAGAATGACTGGGGTAGGCGGAGCCTAGGAGGGATCATGTGACCAGCTTTGCTGGGCTCTTTGCCATTTCCTGTTGGGGAGGAGAATATCCCACAAGTAAGGATGACGCCGTGGACCGGACACACCTATGTTGGAGAAAAGGAAAAGTCAAGGTGCAGAGGTGTCTGAAGTTTACAAAAATTAATAACCTGTTTCAGAGAACAGGGCGGGCCGTGGACTTATCGGGTCTAAAAAGAAACAAATTTATCAGGTAAGCATACATTTTCTTTTCTTTTTAAAGACACGATGAGTCCACAGATTTCATCCTTACTTGTGGGATACAATACCAAAGCTAGAGTACACGGATGAGAAGGGAGGAAAAGACAGGAAACCTAAACGGAAGGCACCACTGCTTGAAGAACCTCTCCCCCAAAAACAGCCTCAGCAGAGGCAAAAGTATCACATTTGTAAAATTTAGAAAAAGTATGAAACGAGGACCAAGTTGCAGCCTTGCAAATCTGTTCTACAGAAGCTTCATTTTTGAATGCCCATGAGGAAGCAACCGCCCTAGTGGAATGAGCCGTAATTCTCTCAGGAGGCTGCTGTCCAGCAGTCTCATAAGCAAAACGGATGATACTCTTCAGCCAAAAAGAAAGAGGTAGCTTTCTGACCCTTACGCTTCCCAGAGAAAACGATAAACAAAGAAGATGATTGACGAAAGTCCTTAGTTGCTTGCAAATAAAACTTCAAAAGCACGGACAACGTCCAAATTGTGCAAAAGACGTTCCTTCTGAGTAGGAGGATTAGGACACAAGGAAGGAACAACAATCTCCTGATTAATGTTCCTGTCAGAAACAACCTTAGGAAGAAAAACAAGTTTAGTACGTAAAACCACCTTATCCGAATGAAAAATAAGGTAAGGAGAATTATATTGTAATGCCAAAAGCTGAGACACTCTTCGAGCTGAAGAAATGGCAACAAGAAACAAAAAACTTTCCAAGATAACAACTTAATATCTAAGGAATGCATAGGCTCAAATGGAGCCCCTTGAAGAACTTTAAGAACGAAATTCAAACTCCATGGAGGAGCAATTGGTTTAAACACAGGCCTGATTCTAACCAAAGCCTGACAAAAAGACTGAACATCTGGGACATCTGCCAGACGATTGTGTAACAAAATAGATAAGGCAGAGATTTGACCCTTTAGGGAACTTGCCGACAAACCCTTCTCCAAACCTTCTTGGAGAAAAGACAAAATCCTGGGAATCCTGACCCTACTCCATGAGTAACCCTTGGAGTCACACCAATAAAGATATTTACTATATATCTTATGGTAAATCTGTCTAGTTACAGGCTTACGCGCATGAATTAAGGTTTCTATGACTATGAGTCAGAGAAACCCCGCTTGGGCATCTATCATTTCGTCTGAGGGTCCCTGGACCCGTATCTCGGGAGCTTGGCATTCTGACGAGATGCCATGAGATCTTACTCCAGCCAACCCCACATGAGAATCAGATTGGAAAACACTTCCGGATAGAGTTCTCACTCCCCCGGATGAAAAGTCTGCCTGCTCAGAAAACCTGCCCCCCAGTTGTCCACCCATGGGATGTGGATCGCTGACAGATGGCAAGAATGGGCCTCCGCCCACCGGATTATCTTGGTTACCTCGGTCATCGCTAAGAAACTCCTCGTTCCTCCCTGATGATTGATGTAAGCCACTGTTATGTTATCCATCTGGAATCTGATGAACTGAGTCAAAGCCAACTGAGGCCAGGCGAGCATTGAAGATCGCTCTCGGTTCCAGGATGTTTATAGGAAGAACAGACTCCGTCTGAGTCCACACTCCCTGAGCCTTTAGGGAACCCCAGACAGCTCCCCACCCTAGAAGGATGGTCTGCGAAAGCACATGTTCCCTGGGATAGATGATCCAGAGACAACCACCATTGAAGTTAGTCCCTTGTCTCCTGATCCAGGATTATTCGAGGAGACAAATCTGCATAATCTCCGTTCTATAACCTGAGCAAGTTTAGCTGCAGAAGTCTGAGGTGAAACCGAGCAAACGGAATGATGTCCATTGCCACCACTATCAGTCCGATTACTTCTATGCACTGGGCCACTGACAGCCGAGGATTGGACTGAAGGGCCCGACAGGTATCTAGAATCTTTGATTTCCTGATCTCTGTCAGGAAAATCCTCATAGACATAGAATCGATTAGAGTTCCCAAGAAAGTCACCCTTGTCTTCGGGATCAAGGAATTCTTTTCCAGATTCACCTTCCACCCGTGAGTTCTCAGGAAGGACAGAACGATGTCGGTATGAGTCTTTGCTTGTTGACAAGATGGTGACTGGATTAGAATATCGTCCAGATAAGGCGCCACCGCAATGCCCCGTGGTCTTAGAACCGCCAGCAGAGACCCCAGCACCTTTGTGAAAATTCTGGGAGCCGTGGCCAGCCTGAAAGGAAGAGCCACGAACTGGAAATGTTTGTCCAGAAAGGCAAACCTTAGGAACTTGTGATGATCTCTGTGGATAGGAACAAGTAGATATGCATCCTTTAAGTCCACTGTCATAAACTGACCCTCCTGGATCAATGGAAGAATGGTACGAATAGTTTCCATCTTGAAAGATGGAACTCTGAGAAACTTGTTTAGACTCTTGATGTCTAAGATAGGTCTGAAAGTTCCCTCCTTCTTGGGAACTACAAACAGATTTGAATAAAAACCCTGCCCGTGTTCCTGTACCGGAACGGGACAAATTACTCCCATGGAGGAGAGGTCTCTTACACAATGTAAGAACGCCTCTCTTTATCTGGTCTGCAGATAATCTCTAAAGAAGAAATCTTCCTCGGGGAGGATAATTTATGAACTCCAGTTTATATCCCTGAGCTACTATTTCTATAGCCCAGGGATCCTGAACATCCCACACCCAAGCCTGAACAAAGAAAGAAAGTCTGCCCCCTACCAGATCCGGTCCCGGATCAGGGGAAAGCCCTTCATGCTGACTTGGAATCAGTAGCAGGTTTCTTGGACTGTTTACCCTTGTTCCAAGATTGGTTCCGTCTCCAAGTTGACTTAAATTGCGAATAGTTTCCTTCCTGTTTAGAGGAAGAAGAGAAGGAATTTCCCTTGAAATTTCGAAAGGAACGAAAATTACTTTGTCGCCCTTTCTGCTTATTCCTTTTATCTTGAGGGAGACTATGACCCTTGCCTCCCGTGATGTCAGAAATAATTTTCTTCAATCCAGGCCCAAACAAGGTATTTCCCTTGTAAGGAATTGCCAGGAGCTTAGATTTGGATGATACACCCGCAGACCAAGGTTTCAACCATAAGGTTCTGTGGGCTAGGCTAGAAAAACCCAAACTCTTAGCCGCCAATTTAATAATTTGCAGAGAAGCATCTGTTATGAAAGAGTTTGCCAATTTCAGAGCTTTAATCCGATCCTGGATTTCCTCTAAAGAAGTCTCAGTCTTAAGAGATTCCGCAAGAGCATCAAACCAATATGCTGCCGCACTGGTGACCGTAGCAGTGCACGCAGCCGGTTGTAATAGCAGACCCTGGTGAACATAGATCTTTTTAAGTAGACCCTCCAACTTCTTATCCATAGGGTCTTTGAAGGCACAACTATCCTCAATAGGAATAGTAGTTTGTTTGGCTAAAGTGGAAATAGCCCCCTCCACCGTAGGAACGATTGCCAAATTTCCCTGACAGCGTCCGCTATAGGGAACATCTTCTTGAAAGTAGGAGGAGAGAAGGGAATACCTGGTCTCTCCCATTCCTTAGTAATAATTTCCGAAGTTCGCTTGGGAACTTGAAAAACATCTGAGTAAGAAGGAACTTCGAAGTATCTATCCAACTTACTCCACTTCTCAGGAACGACCACTACCGTGGAGTCACAGTCATCTAAAGTCACTAAAACCTCCCTGAGTAACAGACGGAGGTGTTCTAGTTTAAACCTGAAAGAGACAATTTCTGAGTCAGTTAAAGGAAAGTAATTCCCTTAGTCTGAAATTTCACCTTCCGATAGTACCTCCATACCCTCCATCTCAGATCCCTGGGAGGGTACGTCCAAGATTGCTACCATAGTATCAGAAAGTTCATTGACCACATAGTTGTCCTTCCTTTTACGTTTGCCTTGAAGAATAGGAAAGGCAGATAATGCATCAGAAAGTGTACAAGACATAACTGCAGCTATGTCCTTTAACGTAACTGCAGCAGAGACTTAAGTACAGGGCACTGCTTGAGCGGGCTTTAAAGGTTGGGACGCTTTGGAAGAAAGCTGCGGCATACTCTGCATCTCATCATTAGACTCCTGAGAAGCATCCGCCTTTGACAATTTTTTATCATGAAATTTTTTTCTCTATAACTTAGAGCCCTCTCAACACATGAGGGACAAAAAGGAACTGGAGGTTCCACATTGGTATTCAAACACATTGCACAAGTAACATTTTGTACATCTTCCAAATCCATTATATAGAACAGGCAAAAACTGAGATAAATAAAAATAGAAACTGGCCCTTTACATTTTTAACTCAACACTCATACTGTATTTAAAACAAGAGTGTTCAAAAAAATGAAAATACCAGACTAGTCCTTAGATAAATCCTAAAAGGATACTGTTTCTTTAAATAGTAAAAACCCACTATTTTATCAAGTCGAGCAAAAAAAACGATTCACATGTAAATATTTCAAAAAATAATTTGCTCCGCAAGAAACAACCGACACCTCTCCGCCTCACAGCTCTGCAGGACGCTACCAACCGCTTGCTCTCTCAACCATGCGGTTCTAGCATAACACCCGATGTCCTGTAAATTACAGTAGAGATGCCTGAACGGAATTGGAACTCCGGAATTGTCTAGATACACTGCGCGGCGTCTAACAAGACTAAAGCGCGCAAAAAGTAGCCCCGCCCATCGTGGGCGTCAAATTTACCCAGCCTCCTGGTCAAGTTTTTATTAAAAATAACAGATAGCCCAACCTTAGCCCAGTGCCTGTACAAATGCTGTCATTGCAGAAAAGGCCCTTTAAGTAGCCCATGCTTCAAGCATAATAAATGTATATACATGAATAAGTGCAGAATCCTCTCTGAGTTCATTGTTGAAGTGTGCCCCAGAATAATAAAAGACTGCACTTACCTTAATGCTGTCCGACAGCAGGACAGCTCCAACAGGTTTAAGAGGTCCATTCCCTCCTATAGTCCTGTGGAAACAGATAAGGCCTGAGTTAGATATTGCTTAGGCCATCATAAGCAGGGCAGCATCACAGTATGGGAGGCGCAGTGAGAATTATGACCCACCGGTTCCTATTGCTCTAAAGCCACCAAAAGCTCTACTGAAGAGACTGATATGGACTACGGCTACACCCTAGGACAAAGCAGCACACTCTGGCACTACTTAAAAAAAAAACACTTGACTGAAGAATCTATACAAACCTCACTTTACCTCTTCCTATCTCTAACGTAGGCAAAGAGAATGATTGGAGTGGGAGGGAAGGGAGGAGCTATATAATAGCTCTGCTGTGGTGCTCTTTGCCTCCTCCTGC